>NC_081554.1:48677249-49277249 GCF_963082655.1 Stomoxys calcitrans | reverse complement strand
GGACTTCAGAGTCCACTGACTAACCCACTCCAATTATTAATAGCTATGTAGCCTTGTTCTTCTCCCTTGTCGACAACTGTCATCACCAAACTGTCCCTAGCGACATTAGCAAAGGTTCTTGGACCCGTCTTACTATTGTTCGCGCTAGTTCCAGGTAACCCCAGCTTTATGACTGAATGCGGTACAATTTTTGAATCTAGACGTGTAGTGTTTGGGGTAGGCTGTGGAGCGAATCTCCGAACATAATTTAGAGAGCTTTTCTTTCTCCCATTCGCCCCAAGCCTCTCAATAAACCTGAGAGCGATGCGTCTTCTATTATTCCAACCTCCTAAAGAGCGTGTTGGTTTCCCGGGGAAGGCCGATGGGCTAGGCAAATTATAGGCATGCGAAGTTAGAATAAGTTCGGCCTTGTCCTTAATACTCGAACCAGATGTCTTCACCAAAAGCCCCTGCTAACCAGTCATCTGTCGGCTAGTGGAGCCAGGAGCAGCCACCCCACCAGTCCAGGTTTCAGTATCAGACAACATGCTACGGCCTGATACCACCACCACAGCTGTTGAATCTTTGGAGTCCATCCTCAGCCTACTCCCGGACTTTAGATCTGCCGCTCCACTGGAAACAAACGCAGATCATCAACCGCCTAATGGATACCTCTATCGCAACTATCCTTGAGTGACTTAAATTTTTCCTTCAAAGAAAATGTCCAATTACGAGTTACAGGAAAATTCTCACTCCACTCAACGGTTCGTGTACTTTACCATGGTGAAAATGTTGAGTTTACTGAATAAGTAAAATTGACAGTGACAGTTCGATGATTATTCGTGCAATGATGTTGTAGTTGTTGTTGTAGCCCCATATCTATATGTGGAGGTGGCGATCCTCGTCTAGCTCTTGTAGGTGAGCAAGCTTCTTCCGGTATAAAGGACCGATCGCCGCGGAAACATGATGGCCATTGGTTATTTAAGGGCGCCAATAACTCACCGGTGCCACCCGGCCTCTTACTGAGACTCTTCGCTCGATACCGCTGTTTGTCCACGACTGCTAATGCAGCTACTCCATATGGAGCATTCCACTATCCGCAACCTGTGGACGTACGGGGTGCTCGCAGCTAAGCTTCTCGTGATAACAATGAACACCACACAGATCGGAGCTCAAAGGTCTAGCCTGTGTGGTGCTCATAGTTATTCCGGGCTTGTGAAATGGTAGGAACTGGAAGACAACTTTCTTCTCTTATATAAGAGCTAACCTAACCTTCCGATAACCGATAAGCTAACCTAACCTTCTCTAGGTATGAAACGACTATTCTTTATTTATAAAGCGTGTTACGTGCGGGCTTGCAAATGTGATCTCAGAGAGTCAATTTGTGTGGCAAAAGCTTTCTATTGTGTTAAAAACAAATTTTCCAGGACATGGCTTTTCTTCACCTATACATCGAAGATTATTTCACTTTGAGTGGTATCTTTCTTTTCACTTGACCTTTTACAACCATCCTCGTTGATATTCCAAGGAAATTTTTATTATTCTTCTTCTGTTTATGCCACAACTGTATGACCATTATTTGATGATGTTTCTTCTGCTGACCATCAGTGTCATTGCAATCATCATTGTCACTACATTCACCCAATGCCATAGTGTTTGTCGTCATATTGTCTGTTGTCTGGTGGAATCAGCACTCATCCACCACTCTGCATCCAGTGGTCGGTAGACTTTCTTCAATTTCTCTAAATATCTTATGGTTCGTTGTGTTCCCTGGGACTCATTGTTGGTGGATGGTGAATTGCGCTTAACTACACTCTTCATGAGAGATGGACAAGACATTGGGCTTGTTGTATACTTTCATCATTGTTGTTCCAGCAGCATCACAACCATTGACTCTGTCTGCATGGGCGGCTGGTTGTATAGGTATCTGTGTAGCCGCCCTCTAGTGTTCTTACGTTGTTCATCGTCTGTCCTCCAGATCCAGTGTTGTTATTGTCATTGTCATTACCATAGCCATAGCCAGGGTTATTGTTGGTGCTGTTGCCGTTGCTGTAATCATCAACGACATCATTATTATTTGATTGCCAACCATTTTCAATTATTGCCAATCAAATGTTGCATTGAATGGCGTGAGTAAGTGAGCGAGTAAGGGTCGTATGTAAGTGTATGTGTGCTCCTTCAATCATTGTTCTTTGGATGGATGTTTGGCTGGCTGGCTGGCTGGCTGGCTGGCGAGTATTTGATATTTGGTATGTATTCTTATTCATACTCATTGTGCCCCCTACTCCCAGCAAAGCTCCAACCCTACAAACATTTTCCATAGTTTTGGAAGAGCATTAGACGATTGTTTTACCCCGGCATGGGATAGCTGTGAGCATCAAACAGGCGGGAACTTTGAGCTCCAATCTGTGCGATGCCCAGAGGTGGCACAAGAAGCTTAGCTGCGAGCTGTCCAGCGCGTCCACAGGTTGCGGATAGTGGAATGCTTCAGGTTCAGGACAATCAGTATCGAATGGAGAGTGTCAGTGAGAGGCCGGGCGGCACCCGGATCTGGCATAAATACTGGGTGCCTATGATGCTAGATATGACACAGCGAGTTATAAGCCCCTTTAAATAACCAATGGCCACAATGTTTCGGCGGGGATGGTTTCTTTGGACCGGAACTTGCTCCCCTACAGGACCTTGACGAAGACATACAAATGTGGCTACAACAACAACAACGATTCTTTTACATCTGATTGCCTTATAATCGTCCGCATGAGTCGTGAAATACTCTTCTTGGTTATCATTGGACAATCCATTGCGTATGTGTGACATTTGGTGTGTATTCTTATTCATACTCATCTTCCCCCCTACCCTTAGCAAAGCTTCAACCCTACAAACATTTTCCATACTTCTGGAAGAGCAATAGACGATTCTTTTCCCCGACTGTGAGCACCACTCAGCCTGGAACTTTCAGCTCCAATCTGTGTGGTGCCTATAGCTGTCACGAGAAGCTTAGCATATGATGCTTCTTTTACCCCGGCATGGGATAGCTGGGAGCATCACACAGGCGGGAACTTTGAGCTCCAATCTGTGTGATGACCAGAGGTGTCACAAGAAGCTTAGCTGCGAGCTGCCCAGCGCTTCCACAGGTTGCGTATAGTGGAATGCTTCATATGGAGTAGCTGCACCTACAGTCCAGGACAATCAGTATCGAGTGGAGAAGGTCAGTGAGAGGCCGGGTGCTGGGTACTGGGTGCTTATGATGCTCGATATGACAACGCAAGTTATTGTCGCCTTTAAATAACCAATGGCCACAATGTTTCGGCGGGGATAGTTTCTTTGGACCGAGACTTGTTCCCCTACAGGAAATTGACGAGAATCGTCGTAGCGACATTTGTACATGGAAGTGAGGATCGTCGTCAAGGTTCTGATTCTTTTCTTATTTTACAACTCCTTGGGTTATAATCGTCCGCATGAGTCGTAGAATACTCTTCTTGTTTATCATTGGACAATCCATTGCGTGTGTGGGAGTTTTAGCAACTTTTCGTGAGGATTCTCTAACAACCCATCGCGTTATAATCATTAGCAGTCCATTGCATGTGCGGAAGTTTAGCAACTATTCGCGACGATTCTCTAACAGCCCACGTTATAACCACCCAGAGGATTTGTTTAAATATTGAGTGAGTTAACTTTTTGCGATTGTTTTTATTTTCATGCCTGGTGCGTTAGGACCTGTATTGAATTATGTTACTCGCTGCTTTGTTTGGAGTAGACAACTCCTACAACTCCAAACAGAATTCTCACTTAGTTTATATGACGTTTGGTACTTAGTATGACGAATATGACGAGCAATAAAAATTTGGTTCTTTTTAACTTTTTCTTAGTTGTAACGTTTTTGATGAGCAACTAATCTTGGTATGCATTTTTAGATCTTCCAAGCGTGTAACGCTCAACTCTTTTAGAACAATTTGCAATAAATATTCCACAACATTTCTTTTTTATTTGTCCAGACGAGTCATGCGCGACTCTTCCAGAAGAGTATTTTATAAATCTTCCAAAACACTCATTTGTTAGGTAAGGTTAGGTTGAGAAGGGGGTGTGGATTTTAATCCATTAACGACATTCACCTTAGCCAGTAATCGGCTTATTGTGCGCTAAATACTAAAACACAGTAACCTCGAAAAAGAAAATCTAAGTTAGGAATTCCGTGCTTCTTACAAAATCCTTTCCATGCCACGCCCCTAAGTTGGTTCATGTCTGGTATTGTGTCCCCACCCAGGTGCCGGTATCTGTTAGACGCGAAAGCCGGGCAATGACAAAGGAAGTGCTCCAATGTCTTAGCATCTTCCCCGCATGCCCTATAATGCTATCAGTTGCCGCACCGATATCACATAAGTGAGCTCGTAGTCCTATGTGTCCCTATGTGTGTATGATACCAATGGCTATACTGACCTTCTTACTTCCTTTCAATAATAGCCTCGTCTTCTCACGATCTGGATCACCCTATGGGATTTTCATCGCCCTTCAGACTGTTTCGCTGTTTCAAAGGCTTACATGCGCATTTGTCACCCGCGCCCTTAACACGGACTGCGTCGACCCGAAAGGCTTCGGGTTAACCAAGTTTATTAACGGCAGTCCCCTTGTCTTCACCGCCAAATCGTATGCCCTTTCATTCCCTCTTACTTCGTTATGGCCCGGCGCCCAGACGATGCGGATTTTGCCATCCTCAGAGATGGTGTTAATCACCTTCTTACACTGCAAGACTGTTCCTGACTTTATCGGCCTCTTTGTTATTGCCCTTATGGCAATTTTACTGTCCGTAAAGATGTTCACACTCGACGTCCTCGCGTTATCACCACACCACCTCATACATTCCGTTATCGTCCGGACGTATAATGGTCAAATGCAAATTTTGCCCATGAACAGGGGCAAACTTCTCACATATCAATGAATGTCCGACGAGTCCGAACGGCGTGTCGCAGTGCGACACCTCTTTGGAGAGAAGTTTTACCTCACAAATGTTGCCAGCATTGGGAGAGGAAAACCACCGCTGAAAATTTTTTCTGATGGTCTAGCCAGGATTCGAACCCAGGCGTTCAGCGTCATAGGCGGACATGCTAACCTCTGCGGTACGGTGGCCTCTTGTCTGCATAATGGTCATGCAGTCTAAAACAGATTTCAGTCCATGGGTTCTCCATATAGATCCTCAGGCCCATTCTGTCCTCTAGCTTTGATACATCCGGGTAACATGATCATCCAGATGACAATACTAGGGTTCCGTCAATCCAAGACTGTGCCACTGGCAGAAGTGCCTCATACTCGACCTCAAGGTTCATGTTAGTTATTCTATCGGAAACATCTCCCCTTCCTTCCAGGTTTCCTATCGTCGCCTCGATTATAACGCGATGGTATGAGCTGCTCCCATCCTCAATCCATTCTCCCATCGCCTTAAGTATCATAGCCGTTGCCTCACACTTATCTCTATGTCAATGGGTCGGCTGCCTCAATCTTTATGTCAATGGGTCGGATATCTAGAATAGTCTCCAGTGCCCTAGTCTCCAGTGCCCTCGCTCCGCCTATACCAAGACAACCTAGCAGTCCACCAAACTACTGAGGCGTAAGTAAGTATTGGTCTAATCACGCTCCTGTAGAGCCAGTGGACTATCCTCGGATTTAGGCCCCATTTCGAGCCTGCGGCCCAACAGCTATGAGCCTTCCTAGTACGCTCCTGAATGTGACACTTCCAATTCAGTTTTCTGTCCAAGATCACACCTAAGTATTTTACTTTGTCAGATATCGAAGTCATTTCGTTGAGGAAACGTGGTGCTTTGAATTGTCCTACCTTTATATTCCTCGTGAACAGGCATATTTCAGTCTTCTCTGGGTTTACGTTGAGACCTCCGGGGCTAGCCCAGTCATATGCTATATGCAAGTCTCTTTCGGCCCTTCTGCATAGCTGGTTCGGATCCGTACCTTTAAAAGTATTGGCAGACCGGTTCAAATCCCTCCTTAGTCAGCATCCGTAATAAGTCATTTATGGTGGTCCCCCATAGGAGTGGCGATAAAACGCAATTGTTACTCGTCCACACGATTCTTGCACGATTCTAAGATCTTCCAAGACTCTGCCTTACTGCCTTACTCATATGGAAGATTTGCAAAACTTCTTTCCAGAAGAGTCGTCTTGAGTACACAACTCCTCACGGCGGGGGCATCGTCTTCGACTCCTGGACGAGCATGTCCGCGATCTAAACCGTCATCTAGAGGATTCGTGGAAGATTGTTAGGTGATCGAAAATGTTTGCAGGGTATGTGTGTGTGTGTTGCAAATGTCTATGTGTGTATCTTTGAAGTACTGCTCATTTTGTGGATACGTTGAGAAAGAGAATCAATGGCTCGGATATTCTTATGATTCAAGTATGTCCTTGTGTATAGGACTTGTGGTCTCCGCCACAGTTAACGATTGTATTGTACATGTGGGCGGTTAGGTTATAAGATATGTATGTGTGTGTTACTGTTTGAGTGTAAAATACCATTTATATGCCGCATTGCAACTTGATTACGCCTGAAATTAAACTTTTATTGCGTGAGTTGTGAGCATTTACACTTTCATGCCTTCCGACTTTTTCCGTACATCTTCTGTGACATCTTTGTGTAGTAGTGATGAGTGTTGCCGCAAGTTGATATTTTCTCGGAACATTGTGTGAAATAATTTAACTACAGATAAAATATTTGTAATGGGTGATTTTTTAATAGCTATAGGAAAGTTTTTCCAAAAAATGGCAAATAAAATTCATAAAAATGCATGAAATGAAATTATTATTTGAATCGATAGTACGATTCAAATAAAAATTCTGTCGCAGAATCACTTTCATGATATCAAGGTGGAATCCACAGTGGGAAAGTGATTTTGTACCTAGCCTACTCTTTTAAGCTGATCTAAGGTCAGGAACTGCGGAGTAGGACGGTGCCTAGTTCTCGAGCGCTCCTACACAGTTTCGATGAACAAAACTTTAACTAAAACAAAGCTCCCTCACTTATACGCTGTTCTTTCGTTCTTCACTCACTATCCGGATCTCCCCATAGGATTTTCGCCCTCCTACCGACCGTTTTGCTATTCCACAGCGTTGTCCGCGCGTTTGTCGAGCCCTTAACTCGGTTTGCGTCGACCCGAAAGGCTTCGGGTTTACCAAGTTTATTAACGGTAGTACTCTGGCCTTCACTGCCAACTCGTCTGCTCTTCCATTCCCCCATTCTCCGCTATGACCCGAAGCCCAAACAATGCGGATCGCATCATCCTCAGATATGGCGTTAACCTCCTTCTTACACTCCAAGACTATTTGTGACCTTGCTGTTCTGGTTGTTATTGCCCTGATGGCCAGTTTACTGTCCTTCAAGATGGTGAAGGTGAACGTTCTCTCATTAACACCACACCACCTCACGCATTCCGTGATCGCCCGGATCTCGGCCTGCAAGATCTTATTACGGTCAAGCAGTCGAAAACAGATCTGTGTCCGTGGATTCCCACAGATCCCAGGCCCACTCTGTCCTCTGGCTTTGGTCCATCCGTCTAACATGAGCTCCCAGATGGCAATACCAGAGTTCCGTCAATCCAAAACTGTATCTCTGGCGGCAGTGAGTTACACTCGACCTCAAGTGTCAACTCAGGTATCCAATCGGAAACCTCTTCTGATCCATCAGGTTTCCCTATTGTCGCCTCAATCATGCCACGTTGGTATGACCTGCTCCTATCCTTTATCCAATCTCGCAGTGGCTACCCCATACCAAATTTGTATGTGTATCAGGTCAGAATTGCCTCCAGTGCCCTAGGGGGCGTGTTCCTCATCGCTGCGCCTATGCCAAGGCAACATGTTTTCTGAATCTGTTGTATAATTCTCGCATTGCACTTTTTTCCATCACCATAGTCCACCATACTACTGAGGAGTAAGTAAGTATTGGTTTAATCACGCTCCTATGGAGCTAGTGGACTATCCTCGGATTCAAGCCCCATTTTGAGCTTAGGGCCCGTTTACAAGGTATCGAACATCTGTGAGCGTTCTCAATACTCTGTGACAATTTAGTTTCCTGTCCATGATCACTCCTAAATACGAAACCTTTTTAGATATCGAACTCGTGTTATTGAGAAAACTTGGTGCGTCAAATTGGGCCACCTTCGTCTTTCTCGTGAACAGGCAGATTTCAGTCTACTCTGAGTCAACAGTGAGACCCCTGGGTCTAGCCCAGTCGTATACCATTTGCAAGACCCTTTCGGTCGTCCTGCATAGCTGATTCGGATCCTTACCTCTTTGAGGTATCATTACATATTCTGCGTAGCAAGCAGGTTCAAATCCCCCTGTGGCGTGCCTTGTGCCACTTTCTCCCTTACATTTATGTCATGCGACCTACAATTTATCCACCTGTTCCTTCGCGTATGGTTTAACCAGTCTTCAAGGATCCGGTCTTCCCGGAAATAGTCTAAGGATTGGATACATGTATCGGTCCGCACATTGTTAAAAACCCCCTCGATGTCAAGTCATACCGCCAATGTGCACGTCTTGGCATCGAAGGATTCTTCTATTTTATGTACAACCTCGTGCTGGGTAGTCTCCACTAACCTTCCCTTAATATAGGCAAGCTGTTTGTATTTGAGAAGTTTGCTGGTTGTCCTATTCTGGTTTGTAATAGAAAGGATGTAAGGCTTATAGAACTGTAGGCTTTTGTTGTCGCATAACTTGCCCTGACGAATTGGATATAAATACCACCCTTGCCTTCTCCCAGGCTTTTAAAGTATATGCGAGTCCTAGGCACGATGTGAAAATAGTGGCTGGATGGCGCGCAAGATAGTCGGCCTTCATTGGCCTCGGGTGGCTTAAATGGTTTAAAGATCCTCAAGGCTTCCTTTACCATAAATTTTGTTGTGATAAGCCTTCGATCAACCTCATTGTTTCAAGATGCCTATGTCTCCGTGATTCCCGTCGTATCCTGTGGAAAGTGCGTTTTCCTCAAAAGCCTCAACATATCCTCCGTTGTCTCTGCTCTCACTCCCATGTCGTCTACTAAAGTTTCTGTTTGCAGATGGCTTTTGTAAAAAGAAACTTTTTGATCTTCCAGAAGGCACGTTTTCCGCTCTGGTAATCTTGTTGTATTCCTTGAGCCGTGTGTGGTACAAATCCCAGTCAACTTCCGCATTCTTACAACATGCTCTGTTATTTGTGGATCTCTTTTCCAATGTTGGGAATCTCCCCGGTCATCCAGGGTTTTTCATCGGCTGATTGCCTTACTCGAAGAGGACAACTATTTTAGAAAGACCCCACTATTGCAGTTGTAATCCTCCTTACAATGTCGTCAATGTTTTCTATACTTGGAGACTAAATTGTCTAGCCCAAATCTTCTTCTAATTAGTCTTCCGAATTACGAAAGCTTATCAGATACGGCACTGACCGTGCTATTCTTCACCTGTTGTAGCGATATTCTGAGAAGGATTGCTCCTTGGAGGCCCTCAAATCATCGATCAGATTTTCCGAACATATTGTCATGAACCTCCTCCCTAATCTCATTAACAATGGTACCAATATAAGGTCGTTGGTATTCAACAATTCTGCCAGTGCTTGAACCCGCTTATTAATGTTGGTACTGCCCCACGAAATGTGATGAGAGTTCGCATCGGACTCAATTAGTACCTCATTTTCTGTCTGTTTTGCTTTCCTCACCAGTCATTGCAGCTCCGACGTTGGTGGCGGTGTAGGAGAGCCGAAAGGCAGATGATGTGATCATTGTTGTATCCAACGTAGACAACTCTGGGGAAAATACATAATTTAGATCTTTATGACAAATAATGCAGGTCCTAGGCTGAGTACCAGTGTTAGCTTACAATAATTGTTAGTTGATATGGTTCAATCCAGAAACTTTGTTCCGGGTCGTCCATGGCTCCTGAATTAATGCAATATGAATCTTGCACTTGCTGATTTTCTCCATCAGAGCATGTGTAGCTGTCTATCTCCGATGAAGGTTAATTTGGATGACCTCAAACATTGATCCTCCATTAAATGGGCTTATTGGGAGTAGTTAGCTGTCTATCTCATCGTCTGCCCACTGTTCGTTAGACTGCATTGAGTTTCCTGCCACTGCACTGCCTGATGTTTTAATATGAGGATCTTTGCCCATCCTATTCTTCCGAATCTTTAGAAAGTCGGTAATGGTTCCATCACCAGATCCCTGTTCGTTAGGCTGTATTAAGTCTATCGTTCCTACACTCCCTGATGTTTCAATATTAGGATTTTTGCCTATCCCAGTCTTCCAAATCTTGAGTAAATGGGTTTGTTGAGAGTAGGTGATGGCCTCATCATTGGCTCCCTGTTCATTACGCTGTATTGAGTTTCTTGTCACTTCACTGCCTGATGTTTCAATATTAGGATCTCTATCTATCCTTCTTCCGTCTTCCGAATCTTGAGAAAGCCGTTGATGGTTCCATCATTGGGTTGCTGTTACTTCAATCTGGTTCAGGAGAATTTATGGAGTTTCTTGAACTTTGATCCCCGACTGATTATTGCTAAGTGGTTTCTGCGATTAGAACTCCAATCGTTGGAAGAGTGAAATTTCCGTTTGGCAAGCTTAGCAATGTAAAGTAATATGGTAACCCTGATGGTCTTTTCTGACTGTGTATGCTTCAAAACTATTATTAACTTCCGATTTTTGTATCAATTCTTTGCTCCTTTACAATTTCATCTCATACATTGAGTGCCTGAGTTTCCTCTTAAAGATGATGAAGAAGATGAAATGGACGGTTCAATGAACTTGCCAATTGAAATTGTCCTAAATCGTAAGGTTGGTTGTCTGTATGTGTTTAAAATTGGAACATCTTCCATATTTTAAGTTCTTTCCATTGAATGGGTTTGATGTACTTCATTTATATGAGCACTTTTAAGACTATATCGATGTAAATATGATTTTCGATTATAATTAAATATGGGTAAAGTTTCCTAGTAAATAATTGAGTTGGAAGTTTCTCTACCATGCGATTTGTTACTATGGGACACAAGTATTGAGTATATTTGGGAGCAATTTAATTATGTCATAGTGGTGCAATTATATTGCTGCTGTCGCTCGGTTTGTTGATAGCAGACATATTCAAGGGAGAACAGAATTTGTTTTTTTCAGCTGAAGATATGATGCACTCTTAATGGCACCTACTTCCTTGTGAGTAGAAATAGTTACAGGCACTTGGATCTCAATTTTAAATTTTCTCATTAAATTTAACTTAAAATCCCACATTTTGGAAAGACCGAAGAAAAAATTAAACTAATGCCCTAGGAGGGGGCTTTCACCAATCGTTGGAGCTTTTAACCTCACATCATAAACGTGCTATATACCGCAATAGTTTGACCTATAATGCAGAAGAGTGTTGCGGTCTGATGGATGGCACTTCAAAGTGTTACTTAATAATCAATGCGCGGTAAGAGGATGACTTGTTTGTGTATCATGGCCGCACTGAGAACGACACAATCCACTGCATCGAACACAATGCTTTACTTGACGCCTCTGAATATTGTGGCTGGACAAATAGCTACGACAAAGTACTGTAGAACTATTACTGATAGAGCCGATGTGAACTACAATATCCCCGGTAATTGAAGGGACATAAACAGCAATACGGATAATTCAAGGCTAGAAGACTATATTGTCCTTGGGGTTAGGTTATGTTGAAAAGAGTGAGCAGATATTAATCCGCCCCATGCCACTATGGTCATATACCTAAACCAGTAAACGGTTTATTGTGCGCTCTAAATACAAAAAAAAGTAACCTCGAAAAAGAAAATCTAAATTAAGAATTCCGTGCCACTTACAAAAGCCTTAATTGTTTTCCATGCCACTCCCCTAAGTTGGTGTCCCCACC
Source organism: Stomoxys calcitrans (assembly GCF_963082655.1). Classification (NCBI taxonomy): domain Eukaryota; kingdom Metazoa; phylum Arthropoda; class Insecta; order Diptera; family Muscidae; genus Stomoxys; species Stomoxys calcitrans. The sequence continues at coordinate 49,265,396 of NC_081554.1, read as the reverse complement.
TAAGTGCCGGTATCTGTTAGATGCGAAAGCCGGGCAATGACGAAGGTCTCATCATCTTCCCCGCATGCCCTACACATGCTATCACTTGCCGTACCGATTTTACATAGGTTAGGTTAGATTGAAAAGAGGGTGCATATATTAATCCGCCCCATGCCACTATGGACATACACCTAAGCCAGTAATCGGCTTGTTGTACGCTCTAAAAACTATAAAGTAACCCACAAAAAAGAAAATTTTTAGATAGGAATTCCGTGCTACTTAGCAAATCCTTAATTGTTTTCAATACCATTCCCCTAAGTTGGTTCATGTCTGGTATAGTGTCCCTACCGGTGTCTGTTGGAGACGACAGCCGGGCAATGACAAAGACAATGCTCCAACGTCTCGCCATCTTCTCCGCATGCCCTACACATGCTATCAATTGCCACACCGATTTTATATAAGTCAGCTCGTAGACCTACCAATAGCTATACTGACCTCCTTCTTGCTTCCTTTCAGTAATAGCCTCGTCTTCTCACGATCTGGATCCCTCGATAGGATTTTCGTCATCCTACGGATCGTTTTGCTGTTCCATAGTATTGCATGCGCATTCGTCGCCAACGCCCTTAACTCGGACCGCATTGACCCGAAAGACTTCGAGTAAAACAAGTTTATTGACGGTAGTCCTCTGGACTTCACCGCCAAATCATCAGTCTTTTCTTTGCCCCTTACTCCGTATGACCGGGCACCCAAACGATGCGGATTTTGCCATCCTCAGAGAAAACGTAAATCTCCTTCTTACATTGTAAGACTGTTCGTGACCTTACCGTACTGGTTGTTATTGCCCTTATGGCAAGTCTACTGTGCGTAAAGATGTTCAACGTCCTCGCGTCTTCACCTGCAGGACCGTATTATGGTCAGGCAGTCTAAAACAGATCTCAGTCCCTGGTTTCTCAATGTAGACCCCCAGGCCCACTGTGTCCTCTAGCTTTGATCAATCCGTGTAACATGATCTTTCAGATGGCAATACTAGGGTTTCGTCAATCCAAGACTGTGCCACTGACAGCAGTGCCTCAAACTCGACCTAAAGGTTCATATCAGGTATGCGATCGGAAACCTCTTCCCTTCCTTACAGGTTTTCTTACGTCGCCTCGATTATACCGCGATGGTATGCGCAGCTCCTGCACTGCTCGATATTTGAGTATTAGAATCTTTGCTTATCCTAGTATTTCCAATATTAAGAGAGGCCGTGATTGTCTCGTTGTCAGCCCCCTGTTCGTTGGGTGGTATTGAGTCACCTGTCACTGCACCGCCTGATATCTCAAAATGAGAATTTCTGCCTATGCTAGTCTAACCAATCTTGAAAAAGACAGCTTTTCTCCCGTAGTGCACCATGCCTTTAGTCTTAGCTAAACTCGTCACTTGGACTTGATCAATGCCAACCACAAGGAGAGTTCCTTCCTCCTTCTCCTCTCTGTTATCTGCGCCAAAACCTTGGTTTTGCCTGTCTAAGACCCAACCCAACATGGGTTCCATCGCAAATTTACTGCCCCGTCCCTTGATGAAGGCCGTCGCCTTTGGGAGCTGTGGGATATCCATTTCTCTCACCAGGTCGAGCTTTGCACCCTCTCAGGAAGCGTAGATACCTCTGACGAGCTGTTTGACGGTATCAGTACATTCCGCCGATGCAAAACGCAGCCGCTAAATACTCGTAGCTTATCATTTGTATGGGTGGACCCTCTACAGAGTTCCAAACATGTTCGAAAATCCAATCGTTAACCATATCCTCCACTTGGGATCGATGGTGTGGTGAAATCTTACCAGATATTGACTTACCAGATATTAAAACAGCTCATCTCTGTTGTGCTTCCTTGCCACTCTGGCGTAAGAGGGCGGTCATCTTCCGCTTCCGTGATGGCTGTGGCCTCAGTTTGGAAGTCACAGTCCTCCATGAAGACTCAGGGGCCGTGCGCGCTTCCTTCGTTCCTGTTCCGACTTTGTGTACCTCCGTAAGACACTGTCTGGAGTCTACATTGCGGGATGGCTGTCTTAGTTTTCCTAGAGTTCTTGAAATCGGAGAGCTCTTTTTCTTCTTCAGCATTTTAGCAGTGTTATGCTCTTCGGGAGATCTGATTCTTTTTCCAGCTTCCGTAGAAGTGCTTGAAATGTCAGCTCTATCCGTTCCAGCATCCTGCACTTTCTCCCGATTGCGCTGCCGGTACATACTCCTCTGTTTCCTTCGTCGTGCACCGGATTGCTTTCTCAATTTGCTTGTGAGCTTAGCAAAGCCATGGCTCACTTCTGCCTTTATCCTGATGCCCTCATCTCTCCATTTGGCTTTCGATGACGTTTTCATTGACACCTTCGCTGTCTGAATTCGAGTCAGAAACACCACCTTTACTTAAAGGCTGGGCACGAACTGTACATCCCTCTGGTTTATCTGTCTCTTACACATTAATTAGTCTGACGACTAGTTGTAAGCGGTTTTTTTGGGGGTGGGGGACCCCCCGAACACTTAGGGTGAAATTTGTATACCAAGTTCGTACTCTACTTTTAAAGACTTTTCGTTTGATACCCATATTGTCTCATTTGGTAACCATGTCCATCCGGGTATGTTTTAGGATGGGGCGTCCCCCCAGGTTATTTGACTCCAAAAATGTTATACCAATATCGTGTTTTTGGGGTATCATAAGGTGGCATACAAAATGTCGCTTAAATCGGTGCACCCATCTCCGAGATCACGGAAAATATCTTTCAGCAAAGGACATGTTTCCTTAAAGAGTTAGAAATTTGGTCATCTTTACGTTAAGTTTGATTGTCTTTAACTCGAATTTTTAAAATAAGGACAAAAATTTTTTCAGTGTACATGTGCCAATTGGTCTCCCTGGGGTTTTCAAAATTTACACATTGGCCAGTATGCTTTGGATAGAGAGTTACTCGTTCTCAAAAAACCGCCTGCAAAAGTACGCAACATCTGCGAGCCTTCTCAGAATGCTCCTGGATGAGGCACATGCAGTTAAGTGGACCATCCAAAATCATTCTCAAGAATTTGTTCGTCATCGTTGTGATTTATGTCAACATGTGTTGTGTTCAGGAAAGTAGCTCCTCAAATCGGCTTTCCGTTGTCTTACAACAGGTAAACAGGCAAATCTCACTCATCTCTTGGCTAATGTTCAGATCACCATCTTAAACTATGTAACTTCTATGCCATCCCCAAGACCCTTTTGATTTTTTTCCGAAACTTATTTAAGTTCTTGGCACTTGGGAGTACTATATCGTTGTCCCTCATCATTCAGGTTCCATAGTAGACCATTCAAATTGGTCAGCCATAGGAGTAGCCCCTTTGGTGTGCCCTGTACCACTTTATACCCTATCTTTATGTTTTGAGACCCACAGTTTATCCACCTGTTTCATAGTATATGACCTAGCTTATCTTTATGGAACTGGTCTAAGAATTGAAACAGTGTGTCATCCTTACATTGTTAAAAGCCACCAAAGTTTCACCTCAATTCTGTATAAAGATTGGTTTTTCTTTTATATGCAAAAAGGCTTAACTACATAAATTGAAAAAAAATATATATAAGTACTTACGATGGCATTCTAAATTTCCTCCATGGTGGCCTGACCCCCCTTTGACTCTAACAAGCTACACATGTTCATAACAAAACCCGCAGCGCAGTAACCACATTGACTGACATTAAGTATATCCATGCGTTTTTGTACAGGATGGTAACCAGGGCGTTGATTTCCAATGCCCTCGTAGGTGGGGATCTTCCAAATTCCACAGATATTCAATAATGTAAGACACTATTAAAAAGAATACAAAACATATAAGAAAAAAAAAAAAACAACAACAAATCAGAATTAAGTTTGAAATTAAAGACTACATGCAGCAACTATTTTTTCTATTTTATTGTCCATTTGAAACTTTGTTTCACTTTACATACATAATAATAATAGGACCGAATACCACTTTTTCTCTCTCTCTCTTTCTCACATAGTAAATAATGTATGGTAACCCTTTTTGCACATAACTTTAGTTCGCGTTTTAATTTCGGTGCAGTCGGTTGCAATTGGAGAAGTGCGTATTAAAACTCCTCATAAACGCTAAAGATGAGCAAATCATATCGGAAATTTTAACAAATCGTTAAATTTGAGTGTTATTTATCATGGTGTAAAGAAATATTTATGAAATTTTAGTTATTTTTACAACAAATTAAGTGCTTAAAGTTGCAGCAGCCTCTTGCTTTATAAATGTTGGCCTCTGCTGCCTACTATTCAAACGTGGTGAATTGTCAAATGTAAACAAAGCAAATGCGTGGTGTGTTCTTATTTAGTTGTTTTATTTTTTTGCAATGTGCGGCAAAGCGGGTGTGTATGTGAATGTATGTGTATGTGAAAAAAAGTGGTAGAAATAATTGCTATTGTATGGTGAACAAACAATCCGATTGAGATCAACGAAAGGCATAGAAGAACATAGAAGAATAGCAACTACAACACAATTTAAGACAAGAGAGAGCATGAAATGGTAAGTTATTACTTTGCATATACATAAGTGTTTGTTATTTTTGGAAACTGGCCAAAATAGGTCAAATTCCTTGCATATAGCATTATTACAAGTAGGTTTTCCCCATATAAAGGGTTTTCTATATAAAATTGTGTTAACAGGTTATTTATATGGACACTTTTAAAATCATTTTTCTACCCTACCCCTGTATGTGACAGTTCTGTCAAATAAACCTCCGTTAAAGCAGCATTAAGCTTTGTGAATGTGGGCAAAAAAAAAAGGCCAAGCTTTAGTTTCAAATAGGTTTGGGAATTTTGTGTGATTTGTTGTTTAGGATATTTTATAGTTATTACAACGGAATAATAGAAGAATTTTTATACCATCCACCATAGGATGGGGGTCTAAAAATTTCGTCATTCCGTTTGTAACATATCGAATTATTGATATGAGACCCTACAAAGAACATATATTCCTGATCGTCTTGTCATTCTTAGTCGATTAAGGCATGTCGGCCGTCTGTCGAATTTGGTTGACATTTTCTAGAGCGATCTCTCCCGTGACCTTCAATATACGTTTGAAATATGGTCTAAATCGGTTTATAACCTGATATAGCCCCCATATAAACCGATCCCCCGATTTTACTTCTTGTGCCCCTATAGTACTCAATTGTTATCTGATTTGGGTGACATTTTTTTACTTCTGACTTCAGTATGGGCTCCAACATTCAAACCAAGTATGGCCCGAATCGGTTCATAACCTGATATAGCTTCAATAGCATGACAATCTAGATCCATCAATGAACTTGATAAATGCAATCCATTGTGGAGGGTATGTGAGATTCAGGCGAACTTAGCACGAACCAAACGATGTAGGTCGTTTGCGATTGCAAATAGGCAATACCGGTTTGGACTTAGATATAGTTCCCATATAAACCGATCTCCCAATTTGATTTCTTGAGCCCCTGGAAGACGCACTTTTTGTCCGATTTGGCTAAAATTTCACATGTAGTGTTCTGTTATGACTTCCAACAAGTGTACCAAGTACGGTCCACATCGATCTATAACCTGGTATAGCTTCCATATAAACCTATCGTCCGATTTGACTTCCTGAGCCTTTACAATCGGCAATTTTGTCCGATTTAGGTGAAATTTCGTGTGTAGTATTTTGTTATGAATTCAAATAACTGCGATAAGTAGGGTCCAAATCGGTCCATAACCTGATATAGCTCCCATATAAACCGATCTTCCGATTTCACTTCTTGAGCTCTTACAAGCCGCAATTTGTGTTCGATTTGGCTGAAATTTTGCATGTAGTGTTTTCTCGTGACTTCCAACAACTGTGCAAGTATGGCCAAAATCAGTCTATAACCAGATATAGCTCCCATGTTAACCGGTCTCTCGATCATCCTTGTTCAGTTCCTAGAAGCTTTAATTTTTGCTGGTTTGACAGAAGTATGGATGTAGAATAAAAGTAAGGGTAATTCGTGATCACTTTCAACAATTCGATAAATTGGTGTAAATCGACCAAAATTCGGTGCGGGAGATCTATCTAAAAAGATGGGTCAGCAGAGCAACACCTCAAAGAGGTGTACCGTCTCCTCTACTTTGGAATATAGCCATTAACAATATATTATTGTCCCTGGAAGAAAAAGGCAAAAAAGTGGTCGCGTATGCTGATGACGTGGCAATTGCGGTTAGGGGAAAGTTTCCCAGCACTCTAAGAGATATACTTCAGGAATCTCTACGTGCTCTACGTCAAGGCTACCGAAAGTGGTCTAGGTATAAATACGTGCAAGGCAGAAGTAGTTATTTTCAGCAGTGCCTACAGTGGCACCTGTCTCCTTGGGTGGAGAGAATGTTTCATTTACAGAAAGCGCAAAATACCTGAGTGTTTTGCTGGACAGGAAATTGAACTTGAACTCCAACATTTTGGAAATGGCAAGAAAGACAACTCTTGCCCTAAACACCTGCAACAGAGCCATTGGCAAAAGTTGGGGGCTTAGACCGCGTGTCATGCATTGGGTATATACTGCAGTTGTCAGACCTATAATGCTATATGGTGTTGTGGTCTGATGGACGGCGCTTCAAAAGGCCACCTACCGCTCAATTCTCAACCAGAACTAAAGGATGGCTTGCTTGTACATCACAGCCGCACTGAGAACGACAAAATCTGATGTACCGAATTTAATGCTACATCTTATGCCTCTGGACATTGGGGCTACCAAATCTTGCCTACCTTTTCAATCTTGCCTACCGTGTGGGAGTCTTTCCGGCACGTTGGAAGGTTGCGAACGTTCAGCCAATACCCAAGAAGGGTGAGGCAAACAACCCTGCGAATTATCGGCCAATTGCGATTGCTCCGCTCTCTCTCGAAGGTCATGGAGAGTATGGTTAATCACCATCTTGTGAGGTATTTAGAGTCTAATGGCCTTCTTAGCGACCAACAGTATGGGTTCCGCAGAAATCGCCCTTCTGTTGGAACGTTGGAGTCGCTCAATCCACCAGTTTGATGAGAGTAAGGTTGTGGCTCTGGATATCTCCAAGGCATTTCATAGGGTCGGGCACAGTGCACTACTATCAAAGCTTGTCTCATTTGGTATCGGTAATGGCTTCGTTCGATTTAATTCGAGCTTTCTCAGAGATCGCACTATTCGAGTCGTTATAGATGGGTTCTCATCCAATGGACGCAAATTGACCGCAGGTGTACCCCAGGGCTCTGTTCTTTCTCTTTTACTTTTTCTAATTTTCTTCAACGATCTGACATCGAGTCCGATCTACTCATTTGCGGATGACAGTCATCTCTGTCATTCGTACTCATTCGACCATAGGCCAAGTCTTCGAGAGATGGAGGACAAGAGGCGGGCTTGTTGTCACACTAACGATTCGCTGACCCATTACGATCATCTTTGTCTATCAACGGTGTAGATGCTGAGCAATCAGAAGCTCTTGATGTTCTGGGCATGAAAATACAAAGTGATGTCCGTTAGACTAAACATATATTTGAAGTGTCGAAAGAAACATTCAAGTGTTTAGGCTTCCTTAAACGGTGTAAGAATTACTTCATTCCGTCTGATCTTCTTAACATCTACACCACTTTCATAAGGTCGAAAACTCACATGTATGGGCTGGAGCTTCAAAATCATCCCTGGAGCTACTGGACCGTGTACAGAGGAGAGCGATGGCGTTGAACTACTTTTCACATTCCAGGGATACTGGAATCTGTGGGTATGCCTCTAGCGACTTATAAGCTAAGTTTTTAGGACCAGGCTCGAAGCACAACGAATGATAGATGGTCACAAAAAGGGGGCTGTGAGCATTCCAAAACTATGTGGCCTAATCTAGACTTGAAAAAGTCTACCGCTTTGCTGTCATTGGCTAGAACAAACGTCTCAGTCATTGTGTCCGTCATGACAGGTCACTGCCTAATCGGAAAACATGTTGACAGACTGAAGGTTGCCAGCAACGACTTTGGAGAAGCTGTGAGGACATCGAAGGAGAAGAGACTATAGAACACCTTTTGTGTGCGTGCTCCGCACTGGCAGTCAGAACGAGTTCCATTTTAGGTTCTCATTGCTTTGAGAACCTGTATGATTAAGCCGACCCGCAATAGTAGTCAGAAGGAATTCCACTTTAGGTTCTCATTTCTTTGAGAATCTGTCTGATTTAGCGGATGTTTTTGGGCTTTTTTGAGTGATCTGCATGGTTCAACGGTAGAAAGTAGAAGGCATCTTTCTTCTTCTGTTCCTGTGGTATCACAATGGACGAAAACATCTGAGTCTGATGGCAGACTGCCACTTAAACCTAACCTAACCTATGTAATTCAAAGTTATATTAAAGACTTAAGCATTTCTATTTTGTGGCCCTCTTCAAAATGATTGCCCCCAATTTAGGGCTTAATTTATCAATTTATGCCCTTAGTTTGCCAAATTTCATAGCTCAACCACAATTCCCGAAGATTCCCATCGCAGCCGTTTCTGTGGATTCTAACCACGTTCCCTCAATTATAGTTTAGCAAAATATTAATTTGAAGAAACCCTGTGAAGACATTTTGCTTCTGCATCCACTTGATTCCAATTCGTGTCTGGTGTTATGATTGCAAAGTGTTTGCAGTAATTAGATACTTTGCTCTTCGCCAAAGCTCAGTGCCTGAGTGCTGAGTGTCGAGTGCCAAGAATACAATGGAAACTATTTATAAAGTGTTCCTCCACCTAGCACTTAAACCAATTGCTAGAAATTGTCGAAGTTAAGTTGGGGGGCCCAAATATGGTGGCAATACAACAGCAACACATAGACCACACACCCTTATGCCACCCTTGCCACAACGACAATGACTCCCCATATGTATTCACGTACATACACCGCCCCCCTCCCCCAGCAGCTAGGTCATACGCCTTGCCAGCAGCCCTGATTCATTGGAAATGCACATAGTGTACGGCTGTGAATAGAGAGAGAGACTGTGGGTGTTGAATTGCTATGCGTCTTAGTCTGGACAACATTGCGTTGCATTATAACACGCATGCTTAACACTTGGAGGCCAAGTACACGATAAAAAAAAACTTAAACAAAAACAAAACAAACTTGAAATATGAGTTTTTAGTTATACTGAGGATCCTTCAAAGCTTGCTTTAACAATTTCCAACTGTCGCGCTTTAAAAGGGCTTAGAAAGGTATGGAGGCCACTGTAGCCCAGAGGTTAGCATGTCCGCCTATGACGCTGAATGCCTGGGTTCGAATCGTGGCGAGAATATCATGAAAATTTTCAGCGGTGGTTATACCCTCCTAATTCTGGTGACATTTGGGAGTTACTGTACCATTTGGTATGGCAGCCATGTACAAACTTCTCCACATATAGGTGTCGCACTGCGTTATGCCCTTCGGATTCGGCTATAAAGAGGAGGCCCCTTATTATTGAGCTTAAACTTGAATCGGACAGCACTCATTGATATGTGACAAGTTTGCCCCTATTCCTTAATGGAATGCTCATGGACAAATTTGCATTTTGGAAGATAGCAGTCTGCACCAGACTTACTGTAAATGGAGTCCAAAATGATACCTCAGGATCAAAGTAGGATGGAATGTCTTGCAGTTGCATTGTTCAAATCAACCTTCCTCTCCGCATTGTGCACCTAGAGTGGGTTTGTAGAAGCGGCTTAGTTTTCTTCTCCAACTCACAAAGTATACAAATGGTTCCCATGAAAGTAGGCGGAGAAAATACCCAAAAGTGGCGAACCTATTATTATACCGAAACCAAAATTTTGCCTTCTTTGCCTGCCTGTTGCTTTGATTCCATTTCCTGAACCACCAACATTTCTTTGAGTGTAATCACTCATCTACCCATTCTACTGTCATTCGCTACTGTTCGATACCATGCAGCTATGGTTGGGGATTTATTTGCAAGTACTACGGCTCCTTCAGCGCTTATTATTTAATCTGATATCAAAATAATTGCGCTAAGATGTTTGCAATGCGTATTAAAACACAAAACGTTTGCTCCCCCTCATTGTTTATTCACTCACAAACGCTGGCACTGCACTTGGAGCCCCACCACCCAAGCTGATTCGCCACAGACGAAACTGAACTGAACAAATATCGTATGGGAAAATACGCAAAGTTTTATTAGCTTCATTAGTTTAATGCGATTCGACGTTGTTGAACTATGTTTACTAGAAATGCCACAAAACCCCTCGAATATCTTCAGCTACATCCACCCACAAATGTTTGATGAATGTCGTCTTCTTTACTTTTCGTTCGTTCGAAGGCAGAGAGTCCCTATAGTCGTTGGCACTTTTGTCGATTGTACACTCAAGATTTAGTAGCATCGGGAAAGCCATGGCAACACAAATGTAGAAAAGGAATGAGAAGAGTTTGCCATTGATATACTCGTACGTATGTTAGCTTTGTGTTTGTAAGAACTGTGAAATTTTCGAAAACTCCGTTACATATTTAAAACATCGTTTTAATAACCTCCACAATAAGGTGGGGGTGTACCAGGTTAGGTTGTAATTGGCCTGATCTTTAAGTAACGAAAAGTAAATTCGAAAAAGTCTATATCAGAAACGCTCTGCTACTTTCATTATTCCTTGGTCGGTTCGAATTTGGTATTAAGAAAACACATCACTTGTTGCAACTATTAAGCATCAATGCTTCCATATTCCTGGCGAAAATGGAAATCAAGCAACGATTTTGATTGGTTTAAACTTGGCAAATTCAAGCTTATCTTGATCTTCCTTCATGAGGACACAAACCTCCCCTCGGTGTCTTCTGGGTAGCTACCTTTAACATATGATAAAATGCAGCATGAGTTCACCCGTAGAACGATTAAAAGATGTGCTGGGGAGTCAGGTTAGTAGCCCATAACCTGGAAAACTTGAAGCAATTACCCAATTACCGTGAAAAAACGAAGATCAAAAACGAATACCGTTTATGTTGACGACCCCAGCAAACGTTTTAAGGACCATGATTTGATACCATGATACCATCGCGGTATAATCGAGGTGACGATAGGAAACCTCGAAGGAAGGGAAGAGGTTTCCGATCGGATACTTGAGACGACACTTATGGTCGAGTGCGAGGCACCGCTGCCAGCGGCACAGTCTTGGACTGACGCAACCCTAGTATTGCCATCTGAAAGATCATGTTACACGGATGGATCGAAGCTAGAGAACAGAGTGGGCCTGGAGGTCTACATTTAGAACCCACCGCCTGAGGTCTGTTTAGACTGTCTGACCATAATACGGTCCTACAGGCGGAGATTTGGGCGATCACGGAATGCGTGAGGTGGTGTGGTACTAACGCGAGGACGTCGAGAGTGAACATCTTTACGGACAGTAAAATGTACAGTAAAATTAGCTCACTCACGTTTAAGTTCCAGGCCATAACGGAGTAAGGGGGAATGAAAGCGCAGACGATTTAGCTGTGAAGGCCAGAGGACTGCTGCTTTCGGTTCGACGCAGTCCGAGTTAAGGGAGTGGGCGCCGAATGTGCATGCAACTCTGTGGAACGGCGAAAATCCTTTGGGGTGATCCAGATCGTGAGAGAACGAATCTATTGCTGAAAGGAAGTAAGAAGGAGTTCAGTATAGTTTTGGTATCATAACGGGACACATAGAACTTACTTTACTTTAATTGGCTATGACAGAATATTTCTTCCATTAGCCGAACGTAGAATAGTGTTCCAAGCGCCTCGATCTTTTGCGCTCATTCTAAAATCTCTGACACCAAGTTTCGAGGTGTCTCCCACAACTTGATCTTTCCATCGGGCTTTTGGTCTTCCCGGTTTGCGTGTACCACCGTGTCTGCCTTCAAAAGACTTATTTGCTGGAGCTTCTTCATCCATTCTGACAACATGACCTAGCCAACGCAGTCGTTGTAAAGGGTGATTTTTTTGAGGTTAGGATTTTCATGCATTAGTATTTGACAGATCACGTGGGATTTCAGACATGGTGTCAAAGAGAAAGATGCTCAGTATGCTTTGACATTTCATCATGAATAGACTTACTAACGAGCAACGCTTGCAAATCATTGAATTTTATTACCAAAATCAGTGTTCGGTTCGAAATGTGTTCAAATTTTGACAAATTTTGTTCAGCGATGAGGCTCATTTCTGGTTGAATGGCTACGTAAATAAGCAAAATTGCCGCATTTGGAGTGAAGAGCAACCAGAAGCCGTTCAAGAACTGCCCATGCATCCCGAAAAATGCACTGTTTGGTGTGGTTTGTACGCTGGTGGAATCATTGGACCGTATTTTTTCAAAGATGCTGTTGGACGCAACGTTACGGTGAATGAACACATTTCGAACCGAACACTGATTTTGGTAATAAAATTCAATGATTTAAAGCGTTGCTCGTTAGTAAGTCTATTCATGATGAAATGTCAAAGCATACTGAGCATCTTTCTCTTTGACACCATGTCTGAAATCCCACGTGATCTGTCAAATACTAATGCATGAAAATCCTAACCTCAAAAAAATCACCCTTTATTTTGATGCGTGTAACTATGCTATCGTCGTCATACAGCTCGTGGTTCATAAGTCGCCTATATTTTCCGTTAACGCAAACTGGTCCATATATTTTACGAAGAATCTTTCTCTCAAATACTCCAAGCACTGCCTCATCTGCTTTCACAAGTACCCATGCTTCAGAACCATATAACAGCACGGGTAGTATCAGTGTCTTGTAAAGTGTAGTCTTCGTCCGTCAAAAGGTGGCCTCGTTTCTAAACTGCTTACTTAGTCCAAAGTAGCATTTGTTTGCCAGTATTATTCTTGGCTTTATCTCAAAACTGGTGTCATTCGTTTCGGTTACGGCGGTGCCGAGGTAGATAAAGTTACTGACTATCTCAAAGTTGTGGTTCCCAACGTTCTCCATGTTCTTTATCTGCTCGGTGTACAAGGCTTTTTGGGAGTGGAAACCATCCATTTCGTCTTATCTCCATTTACTGCCAGACCCATTTTCACTGACTCTCTTTCGATTCTTTCAAAGGCTGCAGTTACCACTTCCGGTGACCGACCTATGATATCGATATCGTCGGCATAGGCGAGTAGCATGTGCTCTCTTGTGATTAGTGTGCCATATCTATTCACTTCTGCTTCTCGTATAATCTTCTCCATCAGGATATTAAAGAGATCACACGAGAGGCTGTCTCCTTGTCTGAAACCTCGTTTGGTATTAAATGGTTCGGAGAGATTCTTTCCTATTCTTACTGAGGAACGCGTATCAGCAAGTGTCATCCTGCAGAGTCTTATTAATTTTGTAGGGATACCAAACTCAGATATGGCTTGAAATACCTTTGAACGTAAAGGAGTATCGAAGGCGGCTTTGTAGTCAACAAAGAGGTGGTAGGTGTTGATTTCTCCTTCTCGGGTCTTTTCCAGGATTTGGCGCAGTGTGAATATATGGTCTAGGGTGGATTTACCTGGTCTAAAGCCGCATTGATAGGGCCTAATTATCTCATTGACTTTAGGTTTTAATCTTTCACACACTACGCTCGAGATTATCTTGTACGCGAGGGGGAGGAGACTTATTCCTCTGTAGTTGGCACATTCCGTCTTGTCTCATTTCTTGTGTACGGGATATAGTATGCTGAGGTTGCAATCATCGGGTATGCGTTCTTCTAGCCAGATAAGCTGATGGATACGCCTTATCAGCGTGTCGCCTCCGGTCTTAAATAGTTCAGCGGGTAACCCGTCGGCTCCTGCTGCCTTGTTGTTCTTTAGTCGGGTTACTGCTACTTGGACCTCATTCTGACTAGGAGGTAAACATTCTATACCATCATCAGGGATTGGTTCTGTGGTATCCTCTTCGCCGCCAACATCAGACACTATCAGTTGGGTAAAATGTTCTTTCCATATCCTCAGCATGTTGTCTGTGTCAGTTACCAGATTTCCTTCTTTGTCTCTGCAGGAAGATGTGCCTGCACCAAAGCCATCGGATTGGTGTTTAATTCTTTGATAGAATTTCCGGACTTCATTCTGACTCCTGTACATCTCAACTCGCTCGCACTCACGTCTTTCCATTTCCTTTTTCTTTCTGCGGAATAGACGTTTTTCCTCTCTCCTTTTCTCCCGATACCTCTCCTTCATCTGGCGCGTTGCTACTGATTGCCGCATTCTTGGCTTCAGTAGCATCTCGACACTCTTGATCGTACCATGGGTTTTTTGGAGGAGGCTTTTGGTACCCAAGTACGGGTTTCGCGGCAACCGCATGGGTTTATGGGATTGCATGTATCCCTCGTTGTGGCGAGCCGCTTGCTCCAAGATCCGACGCTTGCCGCCAGCCGCCAGCCGCCCCTAACCTGGGAACTGACGCTGATGTTGGCCATTGGTTATTTAAAGGCGCCAATAACTCGCCTTGTCATCTCGAGTATCATTGGCACTCTGTATTTTATTAAGAGCCAGTGTCACCTGACTCCTCACTAAGACTCTCATCTCGAAAATGGCTGACTGCCTGCGGCCGCATTTGCAGCTACTCCGCATAAAAACGGAGCTTTCCACCATCCGCAACCTGTGGACGCGACCGGTAGCTTTCAGCTAAGCTTTCCGTGATAACAATGGGCACCACACAAGTCGGAGACCAAAGTTCCAGCCTGTGTGGTGCTCATAGTCATCCCGTATCGGCCGGACACATAGAACTACATGCTAGCTTATAAAAAATCGGTACGGCAAGTGATAGCATGTGAAGGACATGCCAGGCTTTCGCGTCTAACGGATACCGGCACTTAGGTGGGGATACAATACCAGACAAGAACCAAATTGGGGGAGTGGTGTGGAAAACAATTAGGGATTTTGTAAGTAGCACGGAATTCCTTACTTAAAATTTTCTTTTTAGAGGTTACTTTATAGTTTTTAAGGCGAACAACAACCCGATTACTTGCTTAGGTGTATGTCCAAGTGGCATGGGGTGGATTAATATCTGCACCCTCTTTTCAACCTAAGCTCACCTTACCTAATCGGTTCATAAATTGATATAGCTCTAATAGCATAGCAATTCTTTTTCATTTTTTCATTATCCTTTTCATCATTTTATCCAAACTCCGGTTCCGGCTCCGACTTCGGCCTCAAAAACTCGAATCCGGTCAACTCCGCAGCCCTGCTATAAACATATATCGGGCAAAGAACTTCACAAATGCAATCCATGCGGGAGGGTCTGTGAAATTCGGACCATCCGAACTTAGCACGCTTGCACTTGTTCCATCTACAGTTTTTGGAGTCTATTCTAAGACTTATCCGGGATTTTATATCTGGAGTACTACTGGAAACAGACGCAGTTCACCAAAAGCTTAGAAGATAATACCGCTGTAGTTATTTAGAATAGTTTTGGACAAAAAGTAAAAAAGCAGCTATTACCATTACGAAAAGTTCTTAGCCTGATTATATTCATATCTGGTTCTGTTAGTTTATATATTTGTTTTCCTTTTTATGTTGGCACTTTCCTTTAACTACTCCACAAGCTTAAATTTCTTTCACTGACATGCCTTGTAATTGGTTTTTGTTACTTTCTTCAATTTGCCTTAAGAGAATTTCCCAATTTAAATGGAAATCTTTGAATCGCTTTCATTTATCTCAAAACAAAAATGTTTCGGGAGAAAAACGAAATGAAAAGTTTAATTAAAACTAGCAAAAGTGTATATCGGTTTAATCATATTGTTCCCCATGGCAAAGGAGAACTCATCGCCTCCCCCTCCCCAAACGATGCTGTAAGTAAGTGTTTGGAAGCCATACAATGCCATACAATCCCCATTTATCCATTCGTATCCCCATATTCATATGTGTTTATCTCATTTGCTTACAACTACTCCACATCGGCAAATTAAATCAGTTCCTTTTAAGTTCTTTTGTTTTTATCCCTCTCAAGGACATTCAACTATTTTCGAGAAAGCGAATGTAGAGAGGAGAGCACAGTGTGAGTATGGGTGTGTAAGAAAACCACTTTGCCAGCTACGATGTTGTGACCCACAGAGTTCACTACAATCCAATGGCGTATGCAGGAAATTTTTTGAAGAGGGAAAGAAATTGCCAGGGATTTTTTCATTCATTTGGTTTAAACAGCTCACGCTGATTTAAACAGCTCACCCACGTTACGTGTTTTGTTTCACTGTCAAACACCTTCAGTTTGGTCCATAATTTAACCATGAATCGCCTTACAAACGAACAACGCTTAAAAATTATTGAGTTTTATTATCAAAAGGGTGCTCTGTGAAGAAAGTTCAACGCGCGCTTCTTCCATTGAGCGACGAAGCTGACCAAATAACCAAGTTTTATCAGTCCTCTGCCCTTCACTGTCAAACAGCCTGCTCTTTCATTCACTCTTGCTCCGCTATAGCTCGGCACTCAAACATTGCGGATCGTGCCATCCTCAAAGAAGGTGTTGACTTTCTTCTTACACTCCAATACCGTTCTTGACTCTACCATCCTGGTTGTTATTGCCCTGATAGCCAGTTTACTGTCCGTAAACATATTCATACTCGATGTCTTCGCATTAACACCACATCCCCTCAAGCATGCCGTTATCGTTAGGATCTCCGCTTGCAGGACCGTATTATGGTCGGGCAGTCCGAAACAGGATTCAGTCTCGGAGTTTCTCAATATAGACCGAAGGCCCACTCTGTCCTCTATATTTGATCCATTAGTGTAGCATGATCTTTTAGATGGCAATACCGGAGTTTCGTCACCCCAAGACTGTGGCGCTGGCACTAGTATCTCGCACTCGTCTCATGTATCCGATCGGAAACCTTTTCCATTCCTTTCAGGTTTCCTATCGTCACCTCGAATATACCGCGATGATATGACCTGAATCACTATGAGAGACATAGGAATAGTAAAAACCGACCCCCCTAACGTTGACGACCCACGCAAACGAAAAAAGGACCATGACTTGCGGATCTCCACCTGGAATGTCCGCACTCTCTCTAGAGAAGGTGCAGCATACGCGCTAGCGGATGTATTATAGAAGAACAAGGCAGATATTACCGCCTTAGAGGAAGGGCGGTGGACTGGGAAAGGCGTCACTAAAACTCCCAACGGTGACTTGCGGATCTCCACCAGGAATGTCCGCACTCTCTCTAGAGAAGGTGCAGCATACGCGCTAGCGGATGTATTATAGAAGAACAAGGCAGATATTACCGCCTTAGAGGAAGGGCGGTGGACTGGGAATGGCGTCACTAAAACTCCAAACGGTGGCGAACTATAGCTGCCATAACACCAGGCATGGATTTGGTTGTGGATTTGTGATTAGCCGGAGACTGAAACACTTTGCTTCAAGCTTTACTCCGGTGAATGAGAGGTTAGCCACAATCCGCATAAAAGCCAAATTCTTCAATATCAGCCTTGTTTGTGCCCATGCCCAGAAGGAAGACAAGGACGAGCAGAACAAGGATATTTTCTACGAGCGCTTAGAGAGAGAATACGACCGCGGCCCCACCCATGATATTAAAATCACTGCGCCAAATCCGCAAAAAACCAAATTCTTCAATATCAGCCTTATTTGTGCCCATGCCCCGACGGAAGACAAGGACGAGCAGAACAAGGATATTTTCTGCGAGCGCTTAGAGAGAGAATATGATCGCTTCCCCGCCCATGATATTAAAATCACTGCGCCAAATCCGCATTAATGCCAAATTCTGCAACATCAACCTTATTTGTGCCCATGCCCCGACGGAAGACAAGGTCAAGAAGACCAAGGATATTTTCTACGAGAGTCTAGAGAGAAAATATGACCGCTGCCTCGCCCATGATGTTAAAATCGTTCTAGGGAATTTTAATGCGAAGATATGGAAGGAAGACATCTTTGGTCCAACAGTCGGAAAGTTTAGAAAGACATGAGTGTGAGGGAGTTGTGATGTACAGGAGTCAGAATGAAGTCCGTAAATTCTACCAAAGAATAAAACATCAAGCCGATGGCTTTAGTGCAGTTACATCCTCCTGCAGAGTCAAAGAAGGAAATCTAGTAATTGACACAGATAGCGTGCTGAGGATATGGAAAGAACATTTTACCCAACTGCTAGTGTCCGACGATGGCAGCGAAGAGAATACTGCAGAACCAATTCCTGATGATGGTGTAGAATGTTTATCTCCTAGTCAGAATGAGGTCCAAGTAGCAGTGACCCGACTCAAGAACAAGGCAGCAGGAGCCGATGGGTTGCCAGCTTAACTATTTACGACCGAAGGAGACATGCTGATAAGGCCCATGCATCAGCTTGTCTGCGCAATCTGGCTAGAAGAACTTATACCCGATGATTGGAACTTTAGCATACTATATCCCGTACACAAGCAAGGAGACAAGACGGAATGTGCCAACTACAGAGGAATTAGTCTCCTTCGCATAGCATGCAAGATACTCTCGAGCGGACTGTGTGAAAGATTAAAACCTAAAGTCAATGAGATAATTGGACCCTATCAATGCTGCTTCACACCTGGTAAATCCACTCTAGAGCAGATATTCACACTGCGTCAAATCCTGGAAAAGGATTTCCAGGAGTTGGCGCAGAAAAGTCTTCAGCGCCCTAGTGGGCGTGGACCTCATCGCCCGTTTATGCCTTTGTTGCACTTTTTCTTTATCGCAGTCCACCATAGTACTGAGGCATAAGTAAGTACTGATCTATTACGCTGTAGAGCCAGTAGAATATCCTTTGACTTAGATCCCATTTCGAGCCTACGGCCCTTCCACATAGTGCTCAACAACTATAAGCCTTCTCTATACGCTCCCCAATGTGACACTTCTATTTCACTGTCCCGTCCAAAATCACTTTTAAATATTTGACCTTGTCAGATATCGAAATCTTTCAATTGAGGAATCGTAGTGCGTCTTCCTCTTCCTACTCTCTGGATTAACATTGAGACCCCTAGAAATAGCCCAATCGTATGCCATCTCCAACTCTTTTTCGTCCTTTTTACATAGCTGATTCGGATCCTTACCCCTTAGAAGTATTATAACACCGTAACAGACGGGTTCAAATCCCTCCTCAGTCTGCATCCGTTATAGGTTATTTATGGTGGTCACCCAAAGGAGTAGCGACGAATCGATCGATCGATCGACAAAGGTAGTTTTTCGGGATTTTTAAATTTTCCTTGCGTTTTACCCAAATCCAGCTTCCCACGCCCATGCTTAGGTAAATGTCATGGCGTTGTTTGCTCACAATTTCATTAAATTGTTATGATGCCAACGATACGATAATACCTTGAGCTTCATTTGCTAACTCACAGATATTTTTGTAATTTCCCACATCGATTTTCGCAATAGTTTGACTGCAGTCAAGGAACTTTTTCATCTCACCCCGGGCAGCAACACACTCCTAAAGTGTGAGTGGAAACTCTTTGGTGTAAGGTCCTTTAACCCAACTCCCAAAGCCTCTATCATTTATTAAGCACTTGAAGGAAGGACTCCTCTCCTCAAGCCTCCCTCTCCACCCTCCACCTACCTATAATTATTTTTGATGTGGTTCAAAAGCTCCACATGAGCTCTGACAGCCGCAGAGGGTGGAGGTCAAAACAGTTTCAGAATTTCCTCATAGCTGTCGTTTTCGCGTTCGACTCGCGTTAGTCTGTCATTATTTTATTTATTGTTACGAGTATTTGTGGTTAAGTGTTTATGGTTTCTGTTTTCCGATGGTGGGTGCCTCCATTGCGATTGGGATTACCACCACCAACAGATTGGGCTCCATGGTTCTGCCAACCAATGCGGCTCTGGGCTGATTGACGACTGGCTTGGTGGCTTGCCTTTGTACTAATTTGACAATTATTCCTTTTGACAGCCGCAATGACAGCGACAAACGTCTCAGCCACGTCCTCGAAGTCGACGTCGCTGTCTGTTCTCATATCATTTCTGACATTTCGGTTTCATTGGTGGTTTTGGTGTTATTTACACTCTTGTTTTTGTTGTATTTGTATTTTATTATTCGAATATTATACATGAACTGTCTGACTAACTGCCTAGCTGGCTGGTAGGCTGACTTACCGACTATTCGACGCAATGGCATTACTACCAATTCGTGACCAATTTTTTTTCGTTGTTCTGGCCTTCTTGGCTTTGTCTTGTAGCGATTTGATGGAGATGCCTCACTCTGTCATTGTGCTGTGCTGTGGCGGCATGTCTTTGTCTACAACTATAACTACAACTACAACTTCTGTAACTTGACTATGGAATTCATTCTTTAATTTTGTCAGATAATTGAGAAATTTTTGTTTTATTAGGCAATTTCTTGTGGGCACTTTGTTTTCCTTTGCATTGCTTCCTACATACAGCTTGCCTTGTAGTTCAACTAAGTTTGATTTTATGAATTAGTGGTTTTACCGCTCACTGTGGTATCATGGGGCCACTGGCCAAAATCGTTAATCTGAAGACCAAATTGGCATTTAATTCCAAATTCCCATGAAATTTTTTCTAAAAACAGAATTTCCATGAAATTTTCTCTAAAGACAAAATATCCATGAAATTTTCTCTAAAGACAAAATTTCCATGAAATTTTCTCTTAAGACAATTTTTTTTTCTAAAGACAAAATTTCCATGAAATTTTCTCTAAAGACAAAATTTCCATGAAATTTTCTCTTAAGACAATTTTTTTTCTAAAGACAAAATTTCCATGAAATTTTCTCTAAAGACAAAATTTCCATGAAATTTTCCCTAAAGACAAAATTTCCATGAAATTTTCTCTAAAGACAAAATTTCCATGAAATTTTCTCTAAAGACAAAATTTCCATGAAATTTTCTCTAAAGACAAAATTT
The DNA here is from genome assembly GCF_963082655.1 of Stomoxys calcitrans. Lineage (NCBI taxonomy): Eukaryota > Metazoa > Arthropoda > Insecta > Diptera > Muscidae > Stomoxys > Stomoxys calcitrans. The sequence continues at coordinate 49,244,697 of NC_081554.1, read as the reverse complement.
CCATGAAATTTTCTCTAAAGACAAAATTTCCATGAAATTTTCTCTAAAGACAAAATTTCCATGAAATTTTCTCTAAAGACAAAATTTCCATGAAATTTTCTCTAAAGACAAAATTTCCATGAAATTTTCTCTAAAGACAAAATTTCCATGAAATTTTCTCTAAAGACAAAATTTCCATGAAATTTTCTCTAAAGACAAAATTTTCATGAAATTTTCTCTAAAGACAAAAATTCCATGAAATTTTCTCTAAAGACGAAATTTCCATGAAATTTTCTCATAAGACAAAATTTCCATGAAATTTTCTCCAAAGACAAAATTTCCATGAAATTTTCGCTCAAGACAAAATTTCCATGAAATTTTCTCTAAAGACAAAATTTCCATGAAATTGTCTCTAAAGACAAAATTTCCATGAAATTTTCTCTAAAGACAAAATTTCCATGAAATTTTCTCTAAAGACAAAATTTCCATGAAATTTTCTCTAAAGACAAAATTTTCATGACATTTTCGCTCAAGACAAAATTTCCATGAAATATTCTCTAAAGACAAAATTTCCATGAAATTTTCTCTAAAGACAAAATTTCTATGAAATTTTCTCTAAAGACAAAATTTCCATGAATGTTTCTCTAAGAAAAAATTTTCTATGAAATTTTCTCCATAGACACAATTTCCATGAAATTTTCTTTTCAGACAAAATTTCCATGAAATTTTCTTTTCAGACAAAATTTCCATGAAATTTTCTATAAAGACAAAACTCCATGAAATTTTCTTTAAAGACAAAATTTCGATGAAATTTTCTCTGAAGACAAAATTTCCATGAAATTTTCTCTAAAGACAAAATTTCCATGAAATGTTCTCTAAAGACAAAATTTCCATGAAATTTTCTCTAAAGACAAAATTTCCATGAAATTTTCTCTAAAGACAAAATTTCCATGAAATTTTCGCTCAAGACAAAATTTCCATGAAATTTTCTCTAAAGACAAAATTTCCATGAAATTTTCTCTAAAGACAAAATTTCCATGAAATTTTCTCTAAAGACAAAATTTCTATGGAATTTTCTCTAAAGACAAAATTTCCATGAAATTTTCTCTAAAGACAAAATTTCCATGAAATTTTCTCTAAAGACTAAATTTCCATGAAATTTTCTCTAAAGACAAAATTTCCATGAAATTTTCTCTAAAGACAAAATTTCCATGAAATTTTCGCTCAAGACAAAATTTCCATGAAATTTTCTATAAAGACAAAATTTCCATGAATGTTTCTCTAAGAAAAAATTTTCTATGAAATTTTCTCCATAGACAAAATTTCCATGAAATTTTCTTTTCAGACAAAATTTCCATGAAATTTTCTATAAAGACAAAACTCCATGAAATTTACTTTAAAGACAAAATTTCGATGAAATTTTCTCTGAAGACAAAATTTCCATGAAATTTTCTCTAAAGACAAAATTTCCATGAAATTTTCTCTAAAGACAAAATTTCCATGAAATTTTCTCTAAAGACAAAATTTCCATGAAATTTTCTCTAAAGACAAAATTTCTATGAAATTTTCTCTAAAGACAAAATTTCCATGAAATTTTCTCTAAAGACAAAATTTCCATGAAATTTTCTCTAAAGACAAAATTTCCATGAAATTTTCTCTAAAGACAAAATTTCCATGAAATTTTCTCTGAAGACAAAATTTCCATGAAATTTTTTCTAAAGACAAAATTTCCATGAAATTTTCTCTAAGGAAAAATTTTCTATGAAATTTTCTTTAAGAACAAAATTTCCATGAAATTTTCTCTAAAGACAAAATTTCCATGAAATTTTCTCTTAAGGCAAAATTTCCATGAAATTTTCTCTAAAGACAAAATTTCCATGAAATTTTCTCTAAAGACAAAATTTCCATGAAATTGTCTCTAAAGACAAAATTTCCATGAAATTGTCTCTAAAGACAAAATTTCCATGAAATTTTCTCTAAAGACAAAATTTCCATAAAATTTTCTCTAAAGACAAAATTTCCATGAAATTTTCTCTAAAGACAAAATTTCCATGAAATTTTCTCTAAAGACAAAATTTCCATGAAATTTTCTCTAAAGACAAAATTTCCATGAAATTTTCTCTAAAGACAAAATTTCCATGAAATTTTCTCTAAAGACAAAATTTCCATGAAATTTTCTCTAAAGACAAAATTTCCATGAAATTTTCTCTAAAGACAAAATTTCCATGAAATTTTCTCTAAAGACAAAATTTCCATGAAATTTTCTCTACAGACAAAATTTCCATGAAATTTTCTCCATAGACAAAATTTCCATGAAATTTTCTCTAAAGACAGAATTTCGAAGAAATTTTCTCGAAAGACAAAATTTCCATGAAATTTTCTCTAAAGACAAAATTTCCATGAAATTTTCTCTAAAGACAAAATTTCCATGAAATTTTCTCTGAAGACAAAATTTCCATGAAATTTTCTCTAAAACAAAAATTCCATGAAATTTTCTCTAAAGACAAAATTTCCATGAAATTTTCTCTAAAGACAAAATTTCCATGAAATTTTCTCTAAAGACAAAATTTCCATGAAATTTTCTCTAAAGACAAAATTTCCATGAAATTTTCTCTAAAGACAAAATTTCCATGAAATTTTCTCTAAAGACAAAATTTCCATGAAATTTTCTCTAAAGACAAAATTTCCATGAAATTTTCTCTAAAGACAAAATTTCCATAAAATTTTCTCTAAAGACAAAATTTCCATGAAATTCTCTCCGTGGAGAAAGATTTGTAAAAATTTTTTATACTTCCGTAAAATTTTCCCTAAATACAAAATTGCCACTAAAATTTTTCTGAAGGCTAACTTTCTTTAAAATTCTCTAGAGACAAAATGTCATCAACATTTTATTTAGGTTCGGTAAGGTTGAAACGAGGGTGAGAGTATTAATCTGCCCATGCCACTTTGGACATACACCTCAGCCAGTAATCTGGTTGCTGTGGGCTCTAAATACTAAATAGTAATCTCGATAAAGAAAGTCTAAGTTAGGAATTCCGTGCTTCTTACAAAATCCTTATTTTTTCCATATCATTCCCCTAAGTTGGTTTATGTCTGGTATCGTGTTCCCACTTAAGTACCGATGCACAGTGGGCCAAATGGCAAAAAAATTGGAAATAAGTCTACAACTTTTTATCTGTTGATTTTAGCCATACAAAATGTTCTAGACATTTGTAGAGGAGGACATAGGCTTTCAGAAAAGTGCTGTTGTTGGTCCATATCTTTAATACAGGGTGAGCTACAGGGTGTCAAAGTTGACCACTTTTGACTTCTCCAAGCTTCTGGGGGCCATAACTTTTGATCTACTCAACCGATTTACATGATTTAGGACTCTAGAGAAAGAGCTTGACAAGATCTAAAAAACTTATGCATAAAGTACCATGCCATCGTGTACTGTTAAGGAGTTATGAATTGTTTAATTTTAAAATATGAAAATTTGGCCTTGGTTTTTTTCAGTGTTTTTTTAATAACTCCGTCAATTTTAAAGCTATAAACTTCATACTTCACACAAATTATGCCAGCATATGTGTGCATAAAATACAAAAGGAATCACGTGAATATCTTTGGCGGTTTAAAAATGGCATCGTTTTCAATATGAAAAATATTTTTTTTGTCAAAAAATTGCAAAATTTTTCAAAAAAGATACTCCCATTTCCTTTAAGTTTTCGCAAACTTTGGCCGTCAAAGCATTATCATTTCTTTCCATTTTCACAAAGTCGAGGTATTAAGAAAAGTTTTAAGTGCTAATTTGGCTAATTTCGATATCAAACAACACCGTTATCTTAAGACCAAAATGGCCAATTTTTTTACTAAACTTCAAAAGTTTCTCACTGGAAAAAAAGTTCCACGGGGATTTTTTCGCTTTTTTTGAACTTAAATGAAAGCTTAAAATGTTCCCAACATTTTAAGGTATGTCTCGCCATATCCTAGCCATAAATGAGATCGTAGCGATCAAAATACTGAAAAAAGTCAATTTTCAAGTAGTGCTATATTCATTGCTAAAAAACAAGTATTACGTCACATTTTATTGCAAAGATGTTAAATAAACTTTTATTTGGTAACACTTCTTCTACAAAACACAAAAAGAATCATGGAAATATCTCTATTCTATTCCATTTTATGGAACCGGCAATAAAAAAGTCAATTTTTCAAAAAAGTCGAATTTCCCAAATTTTGTTTTTGTTGTCCTAATTGCACATGACACACTATAGCCATATTTACGCAACATACCTTATCGTAAAGGAAATTTTCATACCTTTCCAACGATGTATAAAACATTTCTCAACTCGGATTCTATCTACTCTAAAATTCATTTACACTTCATTAAACTCTATATAAAAATGTCTATTTGTAAAATGGAACCTTATATGGGGCCTACACTAAAACATTGATAGATTTGCCCAGGGTTTACAATACAAATGTGTTAGAATAAAAAAAGGTCTCCTGCCAAAGTTTAAAAAAATTGGAATAAAAATATGTGTTTTAGAGCGAAAACACTTCGCATCGGCGTGCGTTTGTATAGTACCTACATCTATTTTTAATGTAAGCTGATGATTTTTGAATAAAAAGTAACCTAGAAATATACCTGCATATATATATATATTTGTGTTAAGATTTGATGCAGACAAATGTTACCTGTTTCGCTATGTCGAATTCCCAGGAAATCCACCGTATCAATGAATGTGAAAAAACCTACCCATAAAAAATTCATTGTCATTTTTTTTAACCAAATTCGAGTCCAGGTAAATAATTATAGAAGAGTAAGTAAAAAGAGGCACTTTGGACCCCTTTTTACGATTGCGTCTGATACCTGAAATGGGTCATTAATTGTGAATATATTGCATAAATATTTGAACAAAATCCAAATTTTCTTCATTATATTTTGTAGAGGCGTAAAGGACATTTATAAGTTATGGAAGTCATACTGAAGTATTCCACTCTTTCGAAAATTGTATGGGACATCAAAAATGATTCCAAATCATACACGGAGTCATTTAAGGAACTTGTTTACACTTTGGACCACATATATGGAATAAGGCTAAATAAAGACGCTTTAGACAAACTTGAAAAATTCTACAAATCATTTGAGAGAAGGTTGCCAGAATGTTCATTCGCAAAAATCAAGTTTTTCAAAATGTATGAGAAGTGGCTGAAATCGGATCTACTTATTGAAATTAAACCGCTGATTCCCGGCCGGCCTAGCAAAGCATACGACGAAGTTACGGAGAAAACCAAAAAGAAAAAACAAGAGGAACTATTGGCGGCACATCCGCCAAATTTAATAAAAGATACGTTCAAAACAGCATTGTTAAAAACACAACCAAAAAATGTTGGACGAATTGTCGATGTTTTACCATTAGCATCTCCGAAAAGGGTAAAGAGAATGGTAGAAAGTATTCCAACTCCAAAATCGACTACAGAATTCACGGAGGAAGATGCACTGGCCCTGATTTTGAACCTAGGCCTCTCAAGAAACAAATACTCAACAATGAGGAAGGCTCTTCGTGAAAAAGGATGGGGTTGTTTACCCTCAAAACATAAATTGTACAACACCAGGACGAAAATGGTGCCATCAAATATATACGTGGACGAATTAAAAGCAAGAGTGAAACTTGCTGATCTTGTTGAAAATACAGCTGTTAGAATTATTTCTAATTTTACTGAAGAACAGTTGAACACATGTAATAATTCCGAAGTGGTTTTGATCAGCAAATGGGGTTGTGATGGATCATCTGGATTTTCCGAATATAAGCAACAAACAGAAATAGATACCAACTTCGCATCAATTTTCATGGCATCATTAGTACCATTGAGAATGAGATTGTACAAGGACCAATCTTCATCATCGAAAGAAAATGCATTTCAAGATATATGGATAAATAGAACACCTGGGTCAAAATATTTATGTCGCCCAATTCGGTTTGAGTATACAAAGGAAGACCGGAACACAACACGATCTTTGGTGAACGAAATAAAGGAAGAAATTGCTGCATTACCCATGATTGTTATAAACCAATTGGGAAGAAATATAAAAGTTTCGTTTCAACTACAACTCACTATGATCGATGGAAAGGTGGCAAACGCATTAACTGGCGTTATGTCCAATTGGAGATGCAATATTTGTGGCAAGAATAATGGGCAATTCGAGGACAAGTCTGATGAAAATTTAGTAAACGAAAATGCGCTCAATTTCGGTATTTCGCCCCTGCACTGTAGAATTCGATTCATGGAGTATTGTTTGCATTTATCGTATGACCTTAAATATCGGACTAGCCCTGGAAACCGCGATGTCTCTGCTAGAAACAACCAAGATCTTCACAAAATGAGGCAGGAAGAGAAGAATCGAATCCAGTTGGAGTTTAAACAAAAGGGACTTATAATAGATAAACCTCTTTACGGATACGGAAGCACAAATGATGGCAACTCGGCAAGGCGGTTTTTTGAGGACCCCGTATCGACATCTAAAATAACCGGTCTTGATGAACACTTGCTAAGACGATTCAAAGTGATTTTGGCTGTAATCAATAGCAAAAAGATGATAAATTCAACCAAATTTGAAGCTTATAGTAATGACACAAAAAACATTTTATCTGATTTATATTCGTGGAAAGCTTTAACACCGACAGTACATAAAGTCTTACATCATGGCAAGGAAATTGTGGAATACAACATACTTCCGTTAGGAGAACTTACAGAAGAAGCTCAGGAATCCCGTAATAGAGATGTTAAACAGTTCCGGCTTTTCAATACCCGAAAGAGCACCAAATTTAACCAAAATTATGATTTACTTCAATATTTATTGTTATCGTCTGATCCGGTACTATACAGCATCAGAACTAAATGGCTACCAAAAATATGTGACGATATAGATAAGGACGATCCCGATGCCATTCAAATTAAAGAGCTTTTAAATTTTGATACCTTAGATTATTTGGTAGAGAATAAAATCAAATAATACAAAACTAAAATGCTTTTTTATTTTGGGAGTAGCTAATATACATATAAACGCACGCCGATGCGAAGTGTTTTCGCTCTAAAACACATATTTTTATTCCAATTTTTTTAAACTTTGGCAGGAGACCTTTTTTTATTCTAACACATTTGTATTGTAAACCCTGGGCAAATCTATCAATGTTTTAGTGTAGGCCCCATATAAGGTTCCATTTCACAAATAGACATTTTTATATAGAGTTTAATGAAGTGTAAATGAATTTTAGAGTAGATAGAATCCGAGTTGAGAAATGTTTTATACATCGTTGGAAAGGTATGAAAATTTCCTTTACGATAAGGTATGTTGCGTAAATATGGCTATAGTGTGTCATGTGCAATTAGGACAACAAAAACAAAATTTGGGAAATTCGACTTTTTTGAAAAATTGACTTTTTTATTGCCGGTTCCATAAAATGGAATAGAATAGAGATATTTCCATGATTCTTTTTGTGTTTTGTAGAAGAAGTGTTACCAAATAAAAGTTTATTTAACATCTTTGCAATAAAATGTGACGTAATACTTGTTTTTTAGCAATGAATATAGCACTACTTGAAAATTGACTTTTTTCAGTATTTTGATCGCTACGATCTCATTTATGGCTAGGATATGGCGAGACATACCTTAAAATGTTGGGAACATTTTAAGCTTTCATTTAAGTTCAAAAAAAGCGAAAAAATCCCCGTGGAACTTTTTTTCCAGTGAGAAACTTTTGAAGTTTAGTAAAAAAATTGGCCATTTTGGTCTTAAGATAACGGTGTTGTTTGATATCGAAATTAGCCAAATTAGCACTTAAAACTTTTCTTAATACCTCGACTTTGTGAAAATGGAAAGAAATGATAATGCTTTGACGGCCAAAGTTTGCGAAAACTTAAAGGAAATGGGAGTATCTTTTTTGAAAAATTTTGCAATTTTTTGACAAAAAAAATATTTTTCATATTGAAAACGATGCCATTTTTAAACCGCCAAAGATATTCACGTGATTCCTTTTGTATTTTATGCACACATATGCTGGCATAATTTGTGTGAAGTATGAAGTTTATAGCTTTAAAATTGACGGAGTTATTAAAAAAACACTGAAAAAAACCAAGGCCAAATTTTCATATTTTAAAATTAAACAATTCATAACTCCTTAACAGTACACGATGGCATGGTACTTTATGCATAAGTTTTTTAGATCTTGTCAAGCTCTTTCTCTAGAGTCCTAAATCATGTAAATCGGTTGAGTAGATCAAAAGTTATGGCCCCCAGAAGCTTGGAGAAGTCAAAAGTGGTCAACTTTGACACCCTGTAGCTCACCCTGTATTAAAGATATGGACCAACAACAGCACTTTTCTGAAAGCCTATGTCCTCCTCTACAAATGTCTAGAACATTTTGTATGGCTAAAATCAACAGATAAAAAGTTGTAGACTTATTTCCAATTTTTTTGCCATTTGGCCCACTGTGCGATGTCTGTTAGCCGCGAAAGCCGGGCAATGACAAAGGAAATGCTCCAACGTCTCATCATCTTCCCCACTTGCCCTACACATGCTATCACTTGCCCCACCGAGCTCGTAGATCTATGTACCCCGTTATGATACCAAAAGTTATACTGAGCTCCTTCTCAGTTCCTTTCAGTAATAGCTCCGTGTTCTCGCGATTCGGATCACTCCATAGGATTTTCGCCGTCCTACCAATGTTCCACTGTTCCACAGTGTATGTTACACTGGAAGTTTGTCGCCCACACCCTTAACTCGAACTGCGTCGAGTCCTCAGTCCTCTGGCCTTCACCGCCAAATCGTCTGCCCTTTCATTTCCCCTTACTCCGTTTTGGCCCGGCACCCAAACGATGCGGATTTTGCCATCCTCAGAGAAGGCGTTAATCTCTTTCTACACTGCGAGACTGTTCGTGACCTTACCCCCCTGGTTGTTATTGCCCTTATGGCCATTTTACTGCCCATAAAAATGTTCACACTCGACGTCCTTGCGATAGTACCACACCACCTCACGCATTCCATGATCGCCCGGATCTCCGCCTGCAGATCCGTATTAATGTCAGGCAGTCTAAAACAGATCTCAGTTCCTGGGTTCTCAATGTAAACCCCCAGGTCCACTCTGTCCTCTAGCTTTGATCCAACCGTGTAACATGATCTTCCAGTTGGCAATGCTAGGGTTCCGTCAGTCCAAGACTGTACTGCTGCAACAGTGTCTCGCACTCTACCTCACTTGTCGTCTAATCTTTCCATCCGTGTAACACGATCTCCCAGATTTCAATACTAGGGTTCCGTTCTTCCAAGGTTATGCCGCTGGCAGCAGTGCCTCGCACTCGACCTCAAGTGTTGTCTCAGGTATCCGATCGGAAACCTCTTCCCTTCCTTCCAGGTTTTCTATCGTCGCCTCGATTATACCGCGATGGTGTATGAGCTGCTCCCATACTTAATACGTTCTCCCATCGCATTAAGTCTCATAGCCGCAGTGGTTGCCTCACACTTAATCTGTATGTCAATGGGTCGGATATCTAGAATAGTCTCCAGTTGCCTAGTGGACGTGATCTTCATCGCTCCGCCTATGCAAAGACAACATGTTCTCTGAATCTGTTGTATGGTCCCTATGTTGCATTTTTTCCACCAAACTTCTAAGGCGTAAGTAAGCATTGGTCCAATCGCACTCCTGTAGAGCCAGTGAACTATCATCGGATTCAGGCCCTATTTCGAGCCTGCGGCCCTTCTACATAGTACTTGAAGGTGACATTCTCCTGAATGTGATATTTTCTATTAAGTTTCCTGTCCGAGATCACTCCTAAGTATTTGACCTTGTCAGATAAAGAAATCGTCTTATTGAGGAAATGTGGTGCGTTAAATTGGCCCACCTTCGTCTTCCTCGTGAACAGGCATATTTTAGTCTTCTCTGGGTTAACATTGAGACCTCTGGGTCTAGCCCAGTCATATGCCAATACAATACCCTTTCGGCCCTTCTGCATAGCTGATTCGGATCCCTACCCCTTAGAAGTGTTATAGCATCGCATGAATATTAGACGGGTTCAAATCCCTCCTCAGTCAGCATTTCTAACATAGTGCCCAACATCTGTGAGCCTTCTCGGTACCCTTCTGAATATGACACTTTCGATTCGGTTTCCTGTCCAAAATCACTCATAAGTATTTGACCTTGTGAAATATCTAAACCTGTTCTTGAGGCAACGAGTTGCGTTAAATCCGCCCGCCTTTGTCTTCCTCGTGAACAGGCATACTTCAATCTTCTTTGGGTTAACATGGTCTCAATGTTCTAGCGCAGTCATATGCCATATTGAAGACCTTTTCGGTCCTACAAAGCTGGTTCGGATCCTTACCCTTTAGAAGTATTATAACATCGTCCACATAGCTGACGGACGGGTTTAAATCCCTCCTCAGTCAGCATCCGTAATAGGTCAGTTATGGTGTGTATCCAAAGGAGTGGAGATAAAATGCCCCCTGTGGCGTGCCTTGACACTTTCTCCCTTATATTTATGTAATGGGACTCGCAGTTTATCCACCTGTTCCTTAGCATTTGAACCGGGTCCACCCGTAACTTGTCGAAGGATTGGATTAGTGTCTCAGTCAGCACATTGTTAAAAGCCCCCTCGATGTCAATGCAAACCGCCAGTGTGTACGTTTTGGCATCGAAGGATTCATCTATTTTATGCACAACCTCGAGCGGGGCAGTCTCCACCGACGTTCCCGTGACATGTTCGCCTTGTTTGTACTTGAGCAGTTCGCTGGATGTCCTACTCTTTATCATGATGTTCATGAGGTTAGTATGTCCGCCTATGACGCTGAATGCCTGTCCTCGAATCCTGGCTTGACCATCTGAAATAACTTTCTGCGGTGGTTTTCCCACCTAATGCTGGCAAAATGGTACTATGGTGAGGTACTATGCCATGTAAAAACTTCTCTCCCAAGAGGCTATAGAAAGAAGGCCCCTTGTCCGCCTGTCCTCGAATCCTGTCTTGACCATCTGAAATAACTTTCAGCGGTGGTTTTCCCACCTAATGCTGGCAAAATGGTACTATGGTGAGGTACTAAGCCATGTAAAATCTTCTCTCCCAAGAGGCTATAGAAAGAAGGCCCCTTATCATTGAGCTTAAACTTGAATCGGACTGCACTAATGGATATGTGAGAAGTTTGCCCCTGTTCCTTAGTGGAATGTTCTTGGGCAAAATTTGTAAATTTTTCGACGTAAGGCTTGTAGGTCTGTAGGCCTTTGGTGTCGCATAGCTTGCCTTGCCGGACTTGGGTATAAATACCACTCTTGCCTCCTGCCAGGCTTTCGGAGTATATGCAAGTCTTAGTCACGAAGTATATGCAAGTCCTCGATCTGTAGGCCTTTGGTGTCGCAAAGCTTGCCTTGCCAGGCTTGGGTATAAACACCACCCTTGACTCCTGCCCGGCTTTCAGAGTATATGCAAGTCCTATGTCTGTAGGCCTTTGGTGTCGCATATCTTGCTTGTTTGGCTTGAGTAATAATACCACTCTTGCCTCCCGCCCGGCTTTCGGAGTATATGCAAGTCCTCATCACGCTGTGAAAATATTGGCTTGATAAGGCGCCAGATAGTCGGCCTCCTTATGTAGTAACCCCGGAAATATTCCATCAGGTCCGGGTGACTTGAGTGGCTTGAAGCTCTTCAATTTTCCCAGATTCCGTTGTCTCCGAGAGTATCGTTGTATCCTGTGAAAAATGGGTTTTCATTAAAACCTCAACATTTCCTCCGGTGTCTCTGCTCTCACTCCCATGTCATCTACTTAAGTTTCAGTTTGGACGTGGGTTTTTGAGAGAAACTTTTTTATTTTGGCGGCGCCATTAACACTATCGACCTGTTCGCAGAAAATCTTCCAGGAGGCACCTTTTGCCGCTCTGGCAATCTTGTTCTATTCCTTGAGCCATGTGTAATACACATCCCAATATACTTCCGCTTTTTTACGACGTGTTTTATTAAAGAGTCTGCGGACCTCTTTCTCAATATGGCAAATCTCCCCGGTCATCCAGGGTTTTTCTTGGGCTGATTTCCCTTATCGAAGAGGAAACTATAATCGCAGGACCTCACCAGTGCAGTCGTAATCCTTTTGACATTGTAGTCAATGTCTTCTATGCTTGGACAATTTAAATTATCTTCCCCAAGTCTTCTTCTGAGTAGTCTTCCGAATTTTGTCCAGTTATTTTCAATTTATCCGGAAACTTATGGGATTCGGCGCTGGCCGTGCTATTCTAGACCTAACGTAGCAAGGGTCAGAGAAGAAGTGCTCCATGCAGACTCTCCAATCCTGAACCTCACCGATTAGATTTTCCATACCTATTGTCACATCCAAAACTTCTCCCTAATCCTATTAACATAGGTAGCGGTGTTACCAACATCAAGTGTTTTTTGGTCGTTAGTATTCTAGAATTCTGCCAGGTCTTGAACCCGCTTATTAGTGATGGTACTACGCCATGAAATTTCGAGGGAGTTCGCATTGCACCCTATTTGTACCTCATCTCCTGTCTGTTTTGCCTTCCACACTATCAGTTGCAGCTCCGACGTGGGTGGTGGGTTGGAGAATCGAAAGGCAGATAAAGTGATGCCGGGTATAACCCTGTTTACACTGCCCTTTAAATCCGGATTTAATGGCTCGATCATCTGTTTTTCCTTTCCAAAATCAGCTGACGAGAGCCTTAAATCCGGATTTAATGAGCAGTGTTAACGGGGTTTATGATTCACCTTCTCCCAGTCTCATCACTAATGCATCCGACGTTGACAACTTTGGGGAAAATGTATAATTTAAAAATCTATGACAAATTACGAAGGACCTTCGTCCTCGTAGTCGACAGACTACCAGTGTTAGCATAAAATAATTGGTAGTTGATATGTTTCAGTCCATGGCTCCTGAATTAAGGCAATATGAATCTTGCCCTTGCATATTTTCTCCATCAGGACCTCAATTATTGGCCCTCCGGTACATGGGCTTCTAGGGAGTGGAAGATATTCTCATTGCCCGCTCTCTGCTCATTAGGCTGCATTGATTTTCCTGACAAATTTTCTCCATCAGAGCATGTGTAGCTGTCTCTCTCCGGTGGGGGTTTATCTGGATAACCTCAATTATTGGTCCTCCGGTATATGGGCTTCTTGGGAGTGGGTGATATTCGCATTGCCCGCTCTCTGCTTATTAGGCTGCATTGACTTTCCTGACACTGCACAGTCTGATGTTTTCGTATTAGGTTTTTTGCCACCGTAGCGCAGAGGTTAGCATGTCCGCCTATGACGCTGAATGCCTGGGTTCGAATCCTGGCGTAACCATCAGAAAAAATTTTCAGCGGTGGTTTTCCCCTCCTAATGCTGGCAACATTTGTGAGGTTCTATGCCATGTAAAACTTCTCTCCAAAGAGGTATCGCACTGCGGCACGCCGTTCGGACTCGGCTATAAAAAGGAGGCCCTTTATCATTGAGCTTAAACTTGAATCGGACTGCACTCATTGACATATGAGAAGTTTGCCCCTGTCCCTTAGTGGAATGTTTATGGTTAAAATTTGCATTTTTTTCTTTGCCTATCCTAGTCTTTCGAATATTTATAAAGTCATTATTGGTTCCGTCGTTGGGTTCCTGTTCGTTAGATTGTATTGAGTTTACCTTCCCTATGCTGCCTGATGCTTCAATACTAGGATCTCGGCTCATCTTAGTCATCCAAATCTTAAGTAAATGGGCTTCTTCGGAGTATGTGAAGGCTCCATCGTCGGCTCCCTGTCCGTTAGGCTGCATTGAGACTCCTGTCGCTGCGCTGCCTAATTTTTCAATATTAGTATTTTTACCTATCCTAGCATGTTAGCGTGTCAGCCTATGACGCTGAACGCCTGAGTTCGAATCCTGGCGAGACCATCAGAAAAAAATTGTTTTCCCCTCCTAATGCTGGCAACATTTGTGAGGTTCTATGCCACGTAAAACTTCTCTCCAAAGAGGTGTCGCACTGCGGCACGCCGTTCGGACTCGGCTATAAAAAGGAGGCCCCTTATCATTGAGCTTAAACTTGAATCGGACTGCACTCATTGATATGTGAGAAGTTTGCCCCTGTTCCTTAGTGGAATATTTGTGGGCAAAATTTGCATTTTACCTGTGCTAGTCTTCCAAATCTTGAGAAAGTCGTTGATGGTTCCATCGTCAGCTCCCTGTTCGTTAAGCTGTATTGAGTCTCTCGCCCCTGCACAGCCTGTTGTTTTAGTATTGGATCTTTGCTTACTTATCCAAGTCTTCCTAATATTGAGAGAGACAGTGATTGTCTCGTCGTGTGCCCCCTGTTAGTTAGGCAGTATTGAGTGTCCTGCCACTGTGCTATCCTAGTCTTCTCAATCTTGAAGTAGACGTCTTTGGTCCCGTAGTACGCCATGCCTTAAGTCTTAGCCAAACTTGTCACTGAGACATCATCAATGCCTTTAAAGTTTGGCGAGATTTTTTTCTCGAGACTATTATTAAAGAAAATTTTTGGATCTTAGACTTGTGGTAATCTACAGTCCTTAGACCATGATTTTTTACCCATTACGTAGAGAGTTTTTGGCCCCAAGACTTCAAAATATAATTTTTCTCATTTTTCTATTGGATATCTTAGCCAAACTTGTCACTGAGACTTCATCAATGCCTTTAAAGTTTGGCAAGATTTTTTTCTCGAGACTATTATCAAAGAAAATGTTGGATCTTAGACTTAGGGCAATCTATAGTCCTTTGACCTTCATTTTTTACCCATTATATGGAGAATTTTTGACCCCAAGGCTTCAAAATATAATTTTTCTCATTTTTCTATTGGATATCTAAAATTCCCCCTAGTATTTTCCCAAAGAAGTTTGCCCCTATTCCTCAATGGAATGTTCATGGTCAAATTTTGCTTTTCCAAGTTCCTAAATATATACTGCCTTACAAACCACAGTGCAAGATCCTTCCTGCGAAGCAAGCGGCTTCTAGTGTTTTCTTTCCTCGAATCAAATAACATTTATTTGTTTGTTTGCTGTGTATTCTTCATTGAGTTCATTGAGTTTTCATGTCCAAATGAATGTCTTTTGATAGGAAATTGAGTCATTTTTATGATAGGGCAATTATTGCGGTTAACCACAACGGCGTGCCGCAACACAAGAAGCCCGTCCCATAGAAAAGGAGCACAAGAGGAATAAACCAGAAAAAAAACAACCAAGAAAATCCATCAGCCTAGCCAGACAGACCGTCAGCAGACCACAAATGAAGAAAACAAAACTCGACGTCAAATCGTCGAAGAGTGAGACGAAAAACAAAAAAAAAACATTTTAACCTAATTTTTTTGTGAGCCTTTTTTTTTGGTTTTATTTACAAAGTACGATACAACTATAATACCATCATAATACAATTCAATGTGGTGTAATAAGAAGAAAATGTTGTAAAAACCAAAATTTTATTTCGTCAGTTATTTAACAACGCCTAATGGCTTGCGACGGTGGCAAAAGTGCCAGCAGCAGCAGCAGCAGAAGCTGATGTAGCAGCGGTTATTTTCATGTCATGGAAATGCTATGGAATGCTATACGGTCTGCTAATAGTGATGACCTCAAGCTATCGTTGTGGTTTTATATTTACTTTTTCTTGATGACGTTGACCCCATGTTTTAATGCCCCTGAGGATTAAGTTGAGAGTGTGTGTGTGTGTGTGTGCGTGTGTCCTACACATGAGGATAAGTAAATTTTAAGATTACTTTTAATGATCATTATAATGTAGATTTGACAAATATTGTATACTAGCTGAGCCCGGCCCGCTCCGCTGCGCCCGTTAATGCTAAGTTGGAGAGTAGTACTCTAAGTTTGGAAATTTCTGCCGATTTTCAGTTGAAAATGTATTCCAATTTTGCTGTGTATTTTTCTACTCTCAATACCTCTTATTTAAACCCCACGGTGCAATGGCCAGTAAAAGTTCTGTTTAGGGGTGTGGTGGACACCCAGAGGCTTGGTCCTAAAAGTGAAAGTCAATTTTGAGCTCTACTTCCAACAACCATTCATTTAAGATCCTTATTGCCATAGTCGGTAAATATGTCCAACTTAAGGCGTTTTTGTGGGGGTGGGATGACCCACGAAACACTAAGTCCCACAATAGGATATAGGATTCGTTTTCTACTCTCAAGTACCTTTAATTTAATACCCATATTGTATTGACTGGTGTATAAATCCGATAGGCAGTTTTTTTTTTGGGTGGTCGGCCCTCCTAGGCACCCCACCCCAGATTTTGCTATCAAAGTTTTCTTATTAGGTTACTGTAGGTTAGGTTAGATTGAAAAGAGGGTGCAGATATTAATCCGCCTCATGCCACCATGGACATTCACTTAAGCCAGTAACTGGCTTGTTGTGCGCTCTATTTGAGCTCCATATTTTGATGGTCAGTAAATAATTTCTCTTTGTGGGTTGCTTTGGGGAAAGGGTGGACCCACAGAGAATTTTTTTCCAAAAGTAGGTATTAATTGGTATGGGTATCCCCTGCCAAATACCTTAAATTTGAGCCCCACACTGACATGGGAGGTTAATATGTCCGATTAGGGGGTGTTTTGGGGGGCGGTCCCCAAGCACTTAGCCCTGAAAATATATCAGCATCATGATCTACTCTTAAATATCATTTATTTGGACCCTATATTGCCAGTGGCTTAAAAATTGGATATCAAATTCGTTTTCTAATCTCAAATACCTTTCATTTAAAAGTCAGTAGACATGTCCGATTGGGTTTGGGCCCAATATCGAGCTCCACTCTCTTTAAAACCCAAATTGTCATGGTGAGCAAAAACGTCCTATGTGGGGGTTGTTATGGGGGTGGGACGTCCCCTAGACAGTTGGTGCAAAGTGTTCTCACTCAGACTCAGACTGGTTTGGGAGTGGAGGCCCCAAACACTAAGTCCCACATTTGGGTATTCGATTCGTATTTTACACCCAAAAACTTTTCCCATGAGCCCCATATTGCCAATGGTCATAAATAAGCCCTGTTTGGAGGTGCTTTGGGGAAGGGATGGACCCCCCGAAACTTGGTCCCACATTTGGATATCAGATTCGTATTCTACTTGCAAATACCTTTCATTTGAGTCCCATATTGCCATGGTCGGTAAATATGTCCGATTTAGGGGTTTTTTGGGGGTTGGGGTGGTCCCCCAAACACTTAGTCCGCCAATTCAATATCAGATACCTTTTCTTATCTTAAATACCTTTCATTTGAGTCCCATATTGTCGTGATTGGTCTATATATAAATTTGGTAAGTTTTTGGGGGTGGGGCGGCCCCCCTAGGTACCCCATCCGAAATTTGGATACCAAATTTTTGTTTGTAGGTTACTATAAAAGAGCACACAAAATTTGGTTTAAATCGCACCGCCCATTTCCGAAATCTGGCGTTTCTGAAAATTAGGCTAAGGGGGAGGGTCCGCTTCCCCTTCAGATATCAGAAAATGTTGTATCCTATTTTCACCACGAGATCATTATGGCATGGCTAGATCGATCGACGATCAAGAATTAATACTTTATAGGGTCTTCGACGAAAATTTCGAGGTGTTAAAAACTATTTGACTAGATTGACCATCACCCATCCTATGGTGGTGGGTATAAAAATGTAAAAATCACTTTAAAATACCTGTTTCTAGTTCTGTTAATAGGATTTGAGAGCCAAAATGCATAAATAACTACATTGTAAATTTTTAAAATTTTGCCCATGAACATTCCAATAAGGAAGAGGGACAAACTTCTCACATATCAATGAGTGCAGTCCGATTCACTTTTTTTAAGCTCAATGATAAGGGGCCTCCTTTTTATAGCCGAGTCCGAACGGCGAGCCGCAGTTGCTACACCTCTTCGAAGAGAAGCTTTACACGGCATAGTACCTCACAAATGTTGCCAGCATTAGGAGGGGAAAACCACCGTTGAAAATTTTTTCTAATGATCTCGCCAGAATTCGAACCCAGGCTTTTAGCGTCATAGGCGGACATGCAAACTACTGCGCTACGGTGGCCTACTACATTTCTTAGAATTTAACGTAGAATGGAACTGCTGGAATAAAATTGGATTTAAAAGTAAGCTACTGAACTAGATGATGGTGCCAACTGGTTGCTGGCTGGATCGCTGGGAGGATATAACCACCGTTGTAATTTTTTTTCCTGATGTTCCCGCCAGAATTCGATTCCAAACTTGGCAAAAAAGCCTCTTAATCTCAAAAATAAAGGCCCTAGGTAGTCCGTCCGCTTTTTGGCTGGTCCCTAAAGTTGGTCATCTCGGCATTTCCAAAATTTGTTAGGTCTGTGGTCCGAATTCCAAAATTTTGTGCTTGCTGGATATTTTGAGCACTATCTGCCAAAATCCGCCCGGACATCCTAGTACCGTGAGCTTTTGCACGCGATTACGCTAATAACTCAGCTCTAACCATTCAAAATTTTAAAGTGATATCTCTACCCGTTCTTACATGGGATATTTTTTACTGTTTTTTTTTCGATGTTATTCTTTTTCGATTAAAATAAAATTTTGCACGAAGTATTTTGTTATGATGTCCAACAACTGCGCCAAGAATGGTTTAAATCGGTTCATAACCTGATATAGCTGTCATATAAACCCTTTTGGGACTTGACTTCTTCAGCTTCTAGAGGACGCAATTCCTATACGATTTGGCGGAAATGTTGCAAGAAGTATTTTATTATGACTTTCAACAACTATGCCAAATAAGGTGCAAATCGGTTCATAACCTGATATAGCTGCCATATAAACCGATCTGGGATCTTGACTACCTAAGCCTCTAGAGGTCGCAATTATTATCCGATTTGCCTGAAATTTTGTACGACGGAACCTCTCATGACCATCAACATACGTTTTATTATGGTCTGAATCGGTCTGTAGTCTGATACAGCTCCCATAGAAATCGATCTCTTTGTTTTACTTCTTGAGCCCCCTAAGGGCGCAATTCTTATTCGAAATGGCTGATAATTTCCATCGATCTCCAACATATAATTTAATTGTGGTCCAAACCGGACCATATCTTGATATCGCTCAAATATCAGAGCAAATCTTTTCTTATATGCTTTTTTTGCCTAAAAAGAGATGCCGGGAAAAGAACTCGACAAATGCGATCCATGGTAGAGGGTATATAAGATTCGGCGTGGCCGAACTTGGCACATTTTTACTTGTTGTTCTCCTACATTTCGCCGACGTTTGCAAAAAATATTATTTGCTTCATGGAGAAAAATTTTTTTACCATGATTCATGATTTTTTGTTAGTTCACGACTCATGAGTCGTGATTTTTCTCGTAGGTCGTTCGTGAGCGTGTGTGAGTAAAATTGTTTCTCCTGAGCGTACGTGAGTCGACATAAAAGAGTCATGAGTGAATAATTTTTTTGTCTCGTGAGTGTGAGTTAAAGATCTTTCACATACACATTTCTAGTTATCGGCACAGGCGAGTAGTGTGTGTTGTCTTGTGAATAGTGTGTCATGCATATTCACACCTGTATCTCGTATAATCTTCTCCAGCAGGATATTAACTAGAGCTGGCAAAATATCGATGGTACTATCGATTCCATTGACATTTAATCGTTGTCTGCATAACGATTGACAATTTTCCAATTTTCTTTTAAGTCGACTTTAAATCCCATATTGTAATCCAATTTAAATGACAACATTGAAAATATTAAACCACCACAGCAAAAGATGTTGCATATTTTGGCGACAGTTCAGTGTTTAAATCACAACATTTGCTGCAGTTTTGAAGCATATCCAGATCCCCAAAAACTAAATTTTTTCTACATCTTTGGAAACAAAAATTTTGCTGGGATGATTTGAATTGTCGAAAAAATCATTAAGCACTAGACTGTATTCTTAAGAGAGGTGTAAGAACAACATGGAAGGAATTTAACCCGGGGGCTACTTTATCGTACTCAGAGGCGGACGTTGATATTAACAGGAATAATAGGGTATACTACAACTCTGTTGTTTCCTTTGCGCAGCGTTGAAATGTGGATTGTGTGCGCTGTTCTATCGAATTTCCACGGTGTGTGTTCATCGGAAATCAGTCTTCTTATGACCAACAAAAGGTTGTTTGTCAGAAATACGGGACTTTCTTGATGCTCACAACTTTATGTGATCCATTGGCAAGTTGATTGGACCTTATAAGATCTACACTTCGTATATGAAATCGATTTCGAGCTAATGTCTTTTCCACCAGTTACGATACCCAAAAATTCAAAACAAATGTCAATGAACACTACCACCTTTCCAATCCTCCAATTTCATTTCAAACATTCCATTCGCCAACGGAATGTATTGCGTTCATAAGGGATATTTCCTGCGTATTGATGGTCAAAAATAAGTTCCTAACACATTTCAGGGGAACTGGAATCTTAGGCTTTACTTTTACCGACTAATCATTATAAATAATTCCCGAAGGGCAACGGATGACAGATGAATACCATTGGGGCCTATGTCAAGACTATTCAGTTCCATAAAAAATTCGTTTTAATTTAATTTTTGTTCCTCAAACCACTTTCTTTTTTGCTGACTTTAAAATGCATGTTCCATTTATGTCCTATATAGGGCATTTCTTTAGCTTAATTACATTGCCATTGCTTCTAGGCACCATCTTCTGTTAATTCAACACATTTCCACACACAAACTCCCATTTCAATACTAAGCCTTGTAGTTCTGATGAATGATATTTTCTATGTGTTTCCGTTGATTGATATTTGCCTACTTTCTGCGACGATGCGAAAAGTGTTTGTCATCTACTTTTGTATTGTGATGTGTAAGGCTTAATAGCTCCGTGCACCCAACACCAGATGCAAGTTTCCAGATAAGGACTTTATTCTCATTCATCCATGTCGTTGATGGTTGACACACACAAGGACATGGAGGATTGTCTTCACCTCGCCTGTCCTCATATTGTCTGCTGTGGCTGTCACTCACAAGCCATACAATGGGAGTTATGTTCAAATATTTGTCTAAGCACAAGAAATAGAGCAATAACAAGAATATTATTGTGGTTATTAATAATAACGATAATCATAAAGGCAATAATAGCAACAATAAAAAGAATCACAAACTAATATCAAAAATACACTAAGAATGCAAAAGTTTTGCCCATTCTAAACAAAACTTGGAGGAGGAGTTTGCCTGAAGATTAGCTCTGTGAATTTTTATGTGTGCAATGAATCGCATCGCAGGGGAAATTAAAACAAAAGTTTATGCGAGTGGGTTTTTATAATGACATCACTAAATAAATTAGGCCGATTCAAATTAATTTTATAGCTTTATTTAGGCTTTTGTTTTGAAAAAATGGTATTGGTGTGGTGAAGATTATGAGGGAATATTGCAGTTTTGAGATTTTCTTAAAATTTATGATAACAAACAAGTAAAAGGCATGATGGCAGCTTAATCCAAAAATTTTTTGAACTGGACCATATCCTTTATACATATCGAAAAGTCGAACACAACAGGCTGTTACAAATTTTAGTGAAATCGGGTAAAGAATGAATCTATGAAAGACCTATAGACAAGACATTAAATCGGGTGATCGGTCTGAATTACAGCTATACATTTTTTATTTGCATATACTCCGATCTGCAACTTATTCAGGAAGAATATGTTTGGGTCTAATAAAGGGCGCTTTTTTAGTTATTATCTTTATCTCAATACTGGTTTAAACAGTTCGCGCACATTTCGTGCTTTGTTTCACTGCCAAACATCTTCAGTTTGGTGTATAATTTAACCATGAATCGTCTTACAAACGGACAACGCCTGCAAATTATTAAACTTTATCATGAAAATGCATGCTCTGTCTATAAAGTTCATCGCGATCTTCATTGTGTTCCGCGAGGAAGTTAATTTTTGGCTCAATGGGTACGAAAATAAGCAGAATTGCCGATTTTTGAATGCAGATCAGCCAGAAGCATTGCAAGAGCTACCAATGCATCCAGAAAAAGTCACAGTTTGGTGCGGTTTATAGGCTGGTGGCATTATTGGACCGTACTTCTTCAAAGATGATGGATATCGTGATGGTCGTAGGGAGACGGAGTTTATCTTGGAGAACGGTTAACTCATATATAACCGAGTGAAGGATACTATCTTCAATATTTCAAATAGGAAAAATGTTTTAAATTTTTCCTAAAGTTAGATCCTGGTTACTCAATCTCTAGTTGAGCAGTCAGTATTAAAGGCGGCAAGCTTATTGGAGCATAGATACATATACTTCTAGTTAGTACAGTATAGCCAATAGGCTGGAGAGCTATTCAGAATCCCGAGCCGAACGAACTGGCAGATGTTTAATGCATCATCAGTTCAACACTAACTAACAGTTACGAAATTTTTGCTTACTTTTGCACGTATGTTGAACTAAAATTCCAAACCTCCTGAAAAAGTTCATTCGGTACTAAGTTTCAGAAGTGGTATCGTCCACGATAATGTGCTTTTACCCGTGTTTGGTAAAGTGCTTGCTTATTCCAAATTAATCATTATCATAATCAAAGTTAATTTTCTTACCCTTTAAGAATTTTTAATTAAACGTGAGTGAAGATCATATTTTAATCAACTCATATTTACCATTAGCATTTATCTGATTGTAGAAATATTCAGTTTTGTAGCATGAGTTGCGGTCGACCGATGCAGATCTCTGGTTGACTCTGCGCTTTATGCGGGTCATACATCACTAAGGGAGGTTTCTTTAGTTTAAGGAATTCGCATTTGCGAATTGGCATCATAAAGACGGAAATGAAAAATACGGGTGTGAAGAGTGCCATTACCGATTGGAAAAAGAGAATGCTGCAGCATAAGAAGATTGCAGCCAGTATTGGGATCAGCTTGATAAAGGAGAATGCGGCCATTGCTGTGGATTCTTGTGGTCGATGGGATTCTATGGAGACTTGGGCGCTAGGGGTCAGGATTGATCTGATTATTTTGCCAACAGGAGGTTCTTGAGTACCCTGTCTGAGCTTCCGATCACTGCTCTAGTGGTCGCAGCTACTTGGAATACTGGGTGTTACCTAGTGGTTAATGCCAGGAAGACTGAATTTTTATGGATCACAAGAAGGAGGAACATATCTGAGTTCATATTACTGATGCTAAAAGGGACAGCCTTGGAGCTGTCCAAGTTAGCAAGATTAGTTGGGGTTATTCTGGATAGTAAGTTGAACTGGGGCTTGAATAAAAAGTCTTGGGTAGGAAAGGCAGAAGCTCTTGGATAGCGGATGGGGTTTGCAACCTAGATTGTACACGGCTGTATTCGGCGGTGGTATGACCAATTTTGACATCTGCTTGTCATGTCTGGTGGTAGAGTACTCGTCACGTATGCGGGCCTATGGGTACAAATACAAACAGGTCCTTGGATGTGTTGCAGGCCGAGAAGACGCTGTTTAGGCTGTCATGTCTAGATCAGCTTCGGAGGCCAAACAAACTGACTACCTAACTAGGATGGACATTGTGGACACCAGGCAGCATATGCTAATACCTACCTTTGCGTAGTGGCAGAAAGGGCGGACTAGATTTGTGGATTTTCATATATTTAGGGAGGCCACCGTAGCACAGAGGTTACCATCTCCGGCGACGCTGAGCGCCTAACGAAAACATTACGAAAAAAATTTTTGTGGTTGTTTTCCTCGTTTAATGCGGGCGACATTTGTGAGGTGTTATGCTCGGTAAAAACTTCTTTCCAAAGAGTTGTGGTACTACAGCACTCTGTTCGAATTCGGCTATAAAAATGAGCCCCTTTTTCATTGAGCTTAAACTTTAACCGGACAGCACTCGGTGATATGTGAGAAGTTTTACCATGTTGCATATTGGAATGTTTATGGGCAAAAAATTTTCTCTTTAGAGAAGAATCGTATTATGGATACTGGAACCAGCTGTGAAATCCATTGCGCACTCCTAGATGTCTCTTATCGTATGAAGGACGAAGGTCTTTGCGATTGCCAGGGCTATGTAGATAGATGTGTTAAAGAACATCGAGCGATTGGATATCTACAGTGAAAAAAAAATAATTCGTTTCACATAAAAGAAAATTTCGCCACGTAAACTTCTTTTCTGAAAAACGTTGAATTTTGTTTACGATAAAAGTACGTTTTTATACCCTCCACCATAGGATATAGGGTGTACTAATTTCGTCATTCTGTTCGTAACTAATCGAAATATTCGTCTGCGACCCCATAAAGTCTTGATCGTTGCCACATTTTTTGTCGATCTAGCCATGTCCGTCCGTCCGACTGTCTACCCGTCGAAAGCACGCTAACTTTCGAAGAAGTTAAGCTAGCCACTTGAAATTTTGCACAGATACTACTTATTAGTGTAGGTCCGTTGGTATTGTAAATGGGCCATATCGGTACATGTTTCGATATAGCTGCCTTATAAACCGATCTTGAATCTTGACTTCTTCAGCCTCTAGAGTGCGCGATTCTTATCCGGTTGGAAATTTTGCACAACGTGTTTTGTTTTGATATCCAACAACAGTGCCAAGTATGGTCCAAATCGGTCTATATCCTGATATAGCTGCCATCGATGTTGGGTCTTGACTTCTTGAGCCTCTAGAGTGAGCAATTCTTATCCGATTGGAATGAAATTTTGCACTACGTATTTTTTTATGATATCCAACAACTGTGCCAAGTATGGTTCAAATCGGTCTATAACCTGATATAGCTGTCATATAAACCGAACTTGGGTCTTGACTTCTTGAGCCTCTAGAGGGCGCAATTGTTATCCGACTTTAATGAGTTTTAGCACGAAGTATTTTGTTATGATATCCAACAAATATGCCAAGTATGGTTCAAATCGGTCCATATCCTGATATAGCTGTCATATAAACCGATCTTGGGTCTTGAATTCTTGAGCCTCTAGAGGTCGCAATTATTATCCGATTGGAATGAAATCTTGCACGACGTGTTTTGTTATGATATCTAACAACTGTGCCAAGTATGGTTCAAATCGGTCCATATCCTGATATAGCTGTCATATAAACCGATCTTGGGTTTTGACTTCTTGAGCCTCTAGAGGGCGCAATTCTTATCCGATTTGCCTGAAATTTTGCAAGACGTATTTTATTCTTACTTTCAACAACTGTGTCAAATAAGGTTCAAATCGGTTCATAACCTGACATAGCTGCCATATAAACCGATCTGGGATCTTGACTTCTTGAGCCTCTATTATCCGATTTGCTTGAAATTTTGTACGACGGATCCTCTCATGACCATCAACATACATGCTTATTATGGTCTGAATTTGTCTATAGGCCGATACAGCTCCCATATAAATCGATCTTTCTATTTTACTTCTTGAGCCCCCAAAGGGCGCAATTCTTATTCGAATTTGCTGACATTACACAGGTCTCCAACATATAATATAATTGTGGTCCGAACCGGACCATATCTTGATATCGCTCTAATAGCAGAGCAAATTTTCTCTTATATCCTTTTTTGCCTAAGAAGAGATGCCGGGAAGAGAACTCGACCAATGCGATGCATGGTGGAGGGTATAAAAGATTCGGCCCGGCCGAACTTATCACGCTTTTACTTGTTTCTTTCCATGTATATCGCACGATTTTCATTCCTAGAGCCACTCCAAGCGCATTTATTGACCAATCTTGCCAAATTATTGTACAAGGCTTTCCTCGACGACTACCACAATATCTATCAAGTTAAGTCGTACACAATAAGTATCAGTTCAGATTTGGATTGTTTAATAACCGCCGAGGTCCATAAAAATTGTTTCAAAATTGGATATAGCTTCCACAATGTATTGTACTTATAGGGTAAGTGTATCCTATTATAAAGTCGGCACCGCCCGCCTTTTGCCCTTCCTTACTGGTTTTTGGTCTCAATATGGGAGTCATTTTTCTTATTGCCGCATTTATAAATTTTGATTATTGTCCATATATTTTGTGGTTGATTCCAAATAATTTCTTTTATCTGTTTTGCTCTTGCATGTACCAATAATGTAGCATGTCGTAGGTTTGTGATATTCTTAATGTTGGCAATTAAGTTTTCAGCAATCAATTCCCATCAAGGCAAGGCGAGGCAAATAAATTGTCGCCCATTTATTGACATCAATTTGGGAATTTATTGCTGACAAATTTCAGCAGCAATTTGTCAGTGATTTTTCTATGTCGGACAACCCATTTTTCCAAGGCTGTTTGTAGGGGGGGTCTCTATATAACAACTAGCGCTCACTTTCGCCTTGGACAAATCCCCCAATTTATTACATTCATGTGCTTAAAATAACTTTCTTGAGACAATGCGGACATTTACATTTGTCTGATAAGCAAAATGCCAAGCAGCCAACCCGTCAGCTGCCAGCCTTTGCACATAGCACCACCACCATCACCCAAACATCAATTTTGAATGCCGCCGCATTTTCCATTTCACTTCCGCAATGTTTTTTCTACATTCCTATGAAGCAGTAGTAGACGTCATAGGGCCGCTGAGATCTCTATGCAATCTTCCGAAGGATAATTATAATGTAAGCCTCTGATGGCAGCATAACAACTTCCCTATTAAATATTCTTCTTATCTTAACCTTTTCCCCCCGGACAACATTCAATACCAGTCAGTCAGCAGCCAAACAGCATTCGACCGCAATGGCAAACTCTCACTCCTTTTTGCAAGCCCCCGCAAAAGCCTGCTGACATAACAGGCCCCTCCCTCAAAGCCTTAGCCACACACACACACTACTTCGGCCCATTATCGTAATCTATGCCAAAGCATGGCAAAGCTATAGATCCGGGGCCATAAATTAATGCAAGCCGAAAGGAAATTCCAATAGTTATTAATGATATGCGTAACTAATAAAAGAAAACATAAATAAGACCTAAGATGTGGTGTGGCTGAATGGCTGGCTGGCTGGCTGGCTGGCTGGCTTGCTGGATGGATGGATTGATGATACATGCATGCATGCATGACTGACTGACGAAATGACTGATGTGGAATGGTTGAATGGCTGAAGTGAACTCTGAATGTAGAGCATGGAGACATAAAATAATCACATCATATCAAAGCTCATCACACAGTGAGTATTCTCGCTGGAGTATATCAACATGAGAGATATATTATGTCAACTTTGCATATACATGGAGAAAATAAAAGCGATGATTTCGATAAATCTTAATCTTATAGAAAGAAGATACAATATAAAGGCCTCTCAATTTCATTGCTGGGTTGAATTTTCCCTGCCTAATTACTTTACTTTAATTGGCTATGACAGAATGTTTGTTCCACTACCCGAACGTAGAATAGCGTTCCAAGCGCCTCGATCTTCTGCGCTTATTCTAAAATCTCTGACACCAAGTTTCGAGGTGTCTGCCACCACTTAATCTTTCCATCGGGCTTTTGGTCTTCCCGGTTTGCGTGTACCACCATGTTTGCCTTCAAAAGACTTCTTTGCTGGAGCTTCTTCGTATTTTGATGCGTGTAACTATGCTATTGTCGTCATACAGCACATACAGCTTGCGGTTCATACGTCGCCTATATTCTATAAATTTTACAAAGAATCTTTCTCTCAAATACTCCAAGTACTGCCTCATCTTCTTGCATAAGTACCCATGCTTCAGAACCATATAACAGCATGGGTAGTATCAGTGTCTTGTATAGTGTAATCTTCGTTTGACGAGAGGTGGCCTTGTTTCTAAACTGCTTACTTAGTCCAAAGTAGCATCTGTTTGCCAGTATTATTCTTCGCTAAATCTCAACACTGGTGTCATTCGGCGGTGCCGAGGTAGATAAAGTTACTGACTATCTCAAAGTTGTGGTCCCCAACTTTCTCCATTTTCTTTATCTGCTCGATTTTGCAAGACTTTTTGGCAGTTGAAACCATCCATTTCGTCTTATCTCCGTTTACTGCCAGACCCATTTTCAATGACTTTCTTTCGATTCTTTCAAAGGCTGCAGTTACTACTTCCGGTGACCAACCTATGAAAACAATGTCATCGACATAGGCGAGTAGCAAATCTTCTCTTGTGATTAATGTGCAATATCTATTCACATCTGCATCTCATATAATCTTCTCCAGCAGGATATTTAAGAGATCACATGACAGGCTGTCTTCTTGTCTGAAACCTTGTTTGGTTTCAAATGGTTCGGAGAGATTCTTTCCTATTTTTACTGAGGAACGCGTATCAGCAAGCGTCATCCTGCAGAGTTTTATTAATTATGCTGGGATACCGATCTCAGGCATGACTTGAAATACCTTTGAATGTATAGGGGTATCGAAGGCGGCGTTGTAGTCAACAAAAAGATGGTAGGAAGTGATTTGCCCTTCTCGAGTCTTTTTAGGATTTGGCGCAGTGTGAATATTTGGTCCAGAGTGGATTTACCAGGTCTAAAGCCGCATTGATAGGGCCCAATTATCTCATTGAGTTTAGGTTTTAATCTTTTACACAGTACGCTCGAGAGTATATTGTATGCGCTGGGAAGGAGACTCATTCCTCTGTAGTTGGCACATTCCGTCTTGTCTCCTTTCTTGTGTACGGAACATAGTATGCTGAGGTTCCAATCATCGGGTATGCGTTCTTCTAGCCAGATTGCGCAGATAAGCTGATGCATACGCCTTATCAGCGATTCGCTTTCGGTCTTAAATAGTACAGCGGGTAACCCGTCGGCTCCTGCTGCCTTCTTGTTCTTTAGTCGGCTCACTGCTACTTGGACCTCATTCTGACTAGGAGGTATACACTCTATACCATCATCAGGGGTTGGTTCTGCGTTATCCTCTTCGCCGCCAACGTCGGACACTAGCAGTTGGATAAAATGTTCTTTCCATACCCTCGTCCTATCTGTGTCAATTACCAGATTTCCTTCTTTGTCTCTGCAGGTGGATGTGGCTGCTGCCGCCTCAGTGTACGTGTTCGTCCTTTTAACGCCGTTGTAGAGGCACATCCCGGAGTGCTTTCTCCGCACGCTTCTGGTCCGTGCAGGGATTGAGGAGAACCCTAGAACCTGGTTCTGTTCTGTTTACCAGAACCGCATCCATCATCGGTCGGTGTCGATGAGGGGAAACTGGTGCATTGAGTGGGTTCAATTCCGTTCTTATTCTGGCTTTACGTTATTATGGGAGTCTAGTCATACTAAGTATGTTGGGGATTGATGTCAAGTCCGGTACTGCCGAGATGGAGCTATAAAACGTGTACATACCGCCGGTTGGTAGTTGCGACCCAGTAAATGGCCAGGTGTACAAGCCCAATATAAGTGCGCTACTGTCTGGCACCAATTGTCTGGCTTAAGGAGACTTTAATGCGCATCACCTTTCATGGCATATTCCACTAGGTAACGACCAGCGGACATAGACTGGGCAGAGCAGATTGAAATCTCCACGTTTTGCAGGGTGAATGAGGATGCGCCTACAAGGATAACATTCTAAAACATCATCAGGGATTGGTTCTGCGTTATCCTCTTCGCCGCCAAATTCGGACACTAGCAGTTGGGTAAAATGGTCTTTCCATATCCTCAGCATGTTATCTGTGTCAATTACCAGATTTCCTGCTTTGTCTCTGCAGGAGGATGTGCCTGCACCAAAGCCATCGGTTTGATGTTTAATTCTTTGGTAGAATTTCTGGACTTAATTCTCACTCCTGTACATCTCAATTCACTCACACTAACTTCTTTCCATTTCCTTTTTCTTTCTGCGAAATAGACGTTTCTCCTCTCTCCTTTTATCCCGATACCTCTCCTTCATCTGGCGCATTCCTACTGATTGCAGGGTTGCTCTATATGCCGCATTCTTGGCTTCAGTAGCATCGCGACACTCTGGGTCGTACCATGGGTTTCTTGGGGGAGGCTTCCGGTACCCAAGTACGGATTTCGCGGCATTTTCCATGGAGTGGACTATAATGCTGGCAACATTTGTGGGGTACTATGCCATATAGAGAAGTCGCACTGCGGTACGCCGTTCGGACTCGGCTATAGAAAGGAGGCCCCTAATCATTCAGCTTAAACTTGAATCGGACTACACTCATTGATATGTGAGAAGTTTGCCCCTGTGGCATGTTCATGGGCAAAATTTGCAAATTTTTGTACAATAGTTTGCCACTGCGCCATTATATCATCGGACCAAGGAGTGCTTTCATCAAGCGGTTGGTTAAGTCGAGTGGAGTATGCCGCTGCTTCCGTGCAGTGTCAGATCGTAATTTCCTCGCCATGTTCAAACGGGTGCGAACCTTGCTGCAACAAAGTAATGATCCGAATCTATATTCGCTCCACGGATCGATCGTACATCTAACACGCTGGATGAATGCCTTCCATCTATCACAACGTGATCAATTAGGTTCCTCGTGTTTTGATCGGGTGACAGATCTATGCTATGGTGCTGCTAACTACCATTTTTTTGCCGCGGCGAAATCTATTGGCCTCAGTTCATTATCGGAGGTTAGCTCGTGGAGGCTAGACTATTCGATTGTTGGACCAAAAATCTCTTCCTTCTCTATCTTCGCATTAAAATCTCTCACAACGATTTTAATATGATGGGCGGGGCAGCGGTCATATTCTTTCTTTAGGAGCTCGTAGAAAATATCCTTGGTCTGCTCGTCTTTGTCTTCCGTCGGGGAGCGAACCTTTGCTGCAACAAAGTAATGATCCGAATCTATATTCGCTGCACGGATCGATCGTACATCTAACACGCTGGATGAATGCCTTCCATCTATCACAACGTGATCAGTTTGGTTCCTTGTGTTTTGATCGGGTGACAGCGCTGTGCTATGGTGCTGCTAACTACCATGTTTTTTGCCGCGGCGAAATCTATCAGCCTCAACCCATTACTGGACGTTATCTCGTGGAGGCTAAACTTTCCGACTGTTGGACCAAAAATCTCTTCCTTCCCTATCTTCGCATTAAAATCTCCCCGAACAATTTTAATATCATGGGCGGGGCAGCGATCATATTCTCTCTCTAGGCGCTCATAGAAAATATCCTTGATTTGCTCATCTTTGTCTTCCGTCGGGGCATGAGTACAAATAAGGCTGATGTTGAAGAATTTGACTTTTATGCGGATCCACCGGCGAAAAGCTGGAGACAAGGTGTTTCAGTCTCCGTCTAACCACAAATCCACAGCCAAATTCATGCCTCGTGTTATGGCAGCTATGGTATAGTTCGTCACCGTTTGATGTTGTAGTGACGGTATTCCCAGTCCATCGCACTTCCTGTTAGGCTGTAATATCTGCCTTGTATTTCTCTAATACATCCGCCAGCGCGTATACTGCACCTTCCCTATAAAGAGTGCGGACATTCCAGGTGCTGATTCGCAAATCATGGTCCGTTTTTCGTTTGCGTGGGTCGTCAACGTTGGGGGGGGGGGGTCCGTTTTTACCATTCCTTTGTTTCTCATAGTAGTTTTCATAGTTTTCCGAAGGGCGGGTTACTGGCCCAGCACTCCAACCGCATGGGTTTTTTGGAATCGCATATGTATCCCTCGTGGCGAGCCGCTTGCTCCTAGATCCGACGCCTCCAGCCGCCCCTAACCTGGGAACAGACGCTAATGTTGGCCATTGGTTATTGGAAGGCGCCAATAACTTGCCTTGTCATCTCGAGTATCATTTTCACTCAGTATTTAATTAAGAGCCGGTGCCACCTGACTCCTCACAAAGACCTCTCCTCTCCGAAAATAGCTGACTCCCCGCCGCCGCATTTGCAGCTACTTCGCATAAAAACGGAGCTTTCCACCATCCGCAACCTGTGGACGCGCCCGTTAGCTTTCAGCTAAGCTTTCCGTGATAACAATGGACACCCACAAGTCGGAGCTTCAAGTTCCAGCCTGTGTGGTGCTCATAGTTATCGCGTGTCGGCCGGGTCCCAGCCTAATTAGTTGTTAAATTATTTGAAAATATTTTTTTCTTCCTGTGTAGGCAGTTAATCAGCATGGCAGATTTAGATTTCTTTCATCCATTCATCCATCCAGACAGTTAGTCAGCCAGCCAGCCAGCCGCGTTTTAGTGGCTTTGGTATCAATTCACATATCTGTGAGTGTATGTGTGTAGGCGACAAAAACAGAAATATTGAAATTGCCAAGTGTGTTGCATAAAATCATATTAAAATGTAAAACATGGGTGACATCATCATCGTCATCACCATTCACATCATCCTACTCTTTGCCACATTATCCTTGGCATATAACAGCAATACCCCCCCTCTGAGCCTGACTACAGCTTTGTATTTGTACTCCAGTATCTATGCACAAACAACACAGACATACAATAAGGACGACTATTCAGAGGGAGCGATAGAGAGATACAAACTAAATTCCAAATACATTTGATTCACACTCAGCAAAACTTGACACACTCACACATGTGTATTTGTATTACAAATATCTTTTGCACATTTACATCAAGATAGTTTTAACTCAATATCCTTTCAAACACTTCCAACTGTGCACAACACCCACCCATGCAATCTCTTCAACAAAAGTGTGCCCCAAAGAGGCTGTGAGAATGAAAAAAAAAAACAAAAATACATAACATTCACATGCCATGGGGAATTTGTAGATATTTCTATTTCAACCAAATGTGTACACGTTGAGTGGGTCATTTAGCTGTAGAATTGGCTTCGGCATTAAAGGCAAGACATGTTCATCACCAGCGAGTATTGTAAGTTTAATTTCGTTGGTAGCATAGAGATTTTACGAGTGCAATTTTTAGTCTTCTCCAAAGGTAGTTTAGGTTAGGTTAGGTTTAAGTCCCAGTCTGTCATCAGACTCACTTAGACGTTTTCGTCCATTGTGATACCACAGGAACAGAAGAAGGAAGATGCCTTCTAGTTCCTACCGTTGAACCATCCACATCGCTTTAAAAAGCCCAGTAACTTGCGAATGTTCACATCCGCTAAATCAGACAGGTTCTTAAAGAAATGAGAACCTAAAGTGGAACTCCTTCTAACTGCTAGTGCGGGACACACACACACAGAAGGTGTTCTTTAGTCTCTTCTTCTTCTAAGTCCCTACAGCTTCTGCAAAAGTCGTTGGTGGCAACCTTCAGTCTGTCAGCATCTGTTCCGATTAGACAGTGACCTGTCATGACGGACACAATGATTGATACGTCTGTTCTAGCCAATGACATCAAAGCAGTAGACCTCTTCAATTGTATATGAGGCCACATAGTTTTATAATGCTCACAGCCCCCTATTTGTGACCATCTATCATTCGTTGTCCTTCGGGCCAGGTCCTGAAAATTTAGATTAAATGTCGCTAGAGGCATACTCATAGATTCCAGTGTCCCTGGTGTGGGTAAGGTAGTGTCTAGTCTCTCAAACTCATCCGCTTTACTATTCCCTAGGATATCTATGTGGCACGTCGCTCAGAACAGGTGAATTTTGAACTGTTCAGCCATCTCGTTGAGAGATCTGCGACAGTCGAGGGCTGTTTTTGTGTTCAAATATAAGTTCTCCAGGAATTTAATGGCTGCTTGGCTGTCTGAGAAGATATCTTTGCCAATCGTCGTTATGACATTATATCATAGCCATTCCACCACTTCCTTAATTGCAAGGATCCTAACTTGATACACACTGCTCTGGTCGGGTAACCTTTTCGATATGACCAGTTCTAGATCTTTAGAGGTGGGACTTGGGGTGTACCCAAAGCCCACCTGGTCGTTTAATTTGGAATCATCCGCATAGAAGTCTATAAAACCTCAGTTACCAAGGATAACGTAGTTCCAATCGGTTCTATCAGGAATAGTGGTACAATAATTTTTATCAAAAAGCGCCTCTGGTAGGGTGTAATTCACACTGCCTGGAACATTGGATATTGTATCAAGTATAACTCAATATCCATTGCCGCCACATGACCAATGAGAAAGCTTCCTTAACCTCACGGCAGTGGTCGCTGCAATTTGGGCAGCCACAATATCCAGACGCATAAGATGTAGCATTATATGCAGTGCATTAGATGGTTTCGTCCTCAGTGCGGCTGTGATGCACTAACAAGCCATCCTTTGGATCCGGTTAAGTATTTTGCAGTAGTTGGATTTTTGGAGTGCCGTCCACCAGACCACAACACCATATATCATTAGAGGTTTGACAACTGCAGTATATACCCCATGCATGACACGCCGCCTAAACCCCCAACTTTTGCCAAAGGCTCTCTTGCAGGTGTATAGGACAAGAGTTGCGTTTCTTGCCCTTTCCAAAATGTTGGATTTGAAGTTAAGTTTCCTGTCCAGCACCCAAGTATTTTGCGTTTTCTGTAAATGGAGACAGGTTCCAATGTAGGTCACTTGTATCTCCTGCTGAAAAGAGCTACTTCTGTCTTGCACAGATTTATACCCAGACCACTTTCGGTAGCTCACTTTGCTGTTGCACGCGGCTGTGACGCACATACAAACAATCCTTTGGATCCGGTTTAGTATTGAGCAGTAGGTGGATTTTTGAAGCTCCGTCCACCAGACCACAACACCATATAGCATTAAAGGTCTGACAACTGCTGTAAATATCCAATGCATGACACGCGGTCTAAATCCCCAACTTGTGCCAATGGCTCTATTGCAGGTGTACAGGGCAAGAGCTGCCTTCTTGCCCTTTCCAAAATTTTGGATTTAAAGTTAAATCTCCTGTCCAGCAAAACACCCAGGTATTTTGCACTTTCTTTAAATGGAACATTTTCTCCCCCCAAGGAGACAGGTGCCACTGTAGGCAACTTGTATCTCCTGCTGAAAAGAACTACTTCTGCCTTGCACGGATTTACAACTAGACCACTTTCGCTAGCCCACTTTGCTGTTGCACGTAGAGCTTCCTGAAGTATATCTCTTAGAGTGCTGGGAAACTTTCCCCTAACCGCAATTGCCATGTCATCAGCATACGCGACCATTATTACGCCTCTATCTTCCAGAGACAATAATTATCAATATAATGGTATATATAATGGCTATATTCCAAAGTAGAGGAGACAGTACACCTCCTTGAGGTGTTCCTCTGCTGACCCATCTTTTTAGATCCACAGATCCCAAGACTGCTGTAATGCATCTCTTAGTAAGTGAGTTATTAATAAACTTTCTCTTGGTAGAGTTGATGCTTAAAAACTCCCACTCCTTTATGGTTGACGTCGGGGTTACAGTGTTGAAAGCACCTTGAATGTCAAGAAGTGCTACCATTGTATATTCCTTGACAGCGAGAGAACCCTCTATGTAGACGACTAAGCCGTGAAGGGCTGTTTCAGTGGATTTGCCTTTACTATATGCATGCTGATGCCGCGACTGGCGATCTCCAGGGATCTTTGCCCTAAGATATGTTCCTATCAACCTCTCAAGAGTCTTCAGCATAGAGGATGACAGACTAATAGGACGAAAATCTTTCGCCTTCGTGTGGTAGGGTTTTTCTGCTTTCGGAATTAAA
Source organism: Stomoxys calcitrans (assembly GCF_963082655.1). Lineage (NCBI taxonomy): Eukaryota > Metazoa > Arthropoda > Insecta > Diptera > Muscidae > Stomoxys > Stomoxys calcitrans. The sequence goes on along the minus strand of NC_081554.1, from coordinate 49,209,418 downwards.
ATGACCTTCGTGTCCCTCCATCCCACAGGTATATATGACATTCTTATACAAGCAGAGTATATCTCCCTAAGCCAATGAACCAGTCTATCAGACACAGCTTGTAATTCAACTGGTGATACATCATTAGGTCCCAGCGTCTTAAAGGTGTCGAAACTTTTCATCGCTCAAAGGATTTTGGGCTCCGACACAATTTCCCTAATGGCCTCCGACGAATGCATATCAGTAACAACCCCTTCTGGCGCCACGTTGTCCTTTGGAGTATTTCCCGGGAAATGTGTATCAATGAGTAGTTCTAGTGTTTCCTCACTAGACATTGTCCATACATTCTCTGACTTCTGGATATACCCCTCCGTAATAGGTCTCGAGGACAAAATCTTCCTTAGTCTAGATGTACCTCAGATGTATCCTCCACGGAGCTGCAGAATTCTACCTAGGATTTGTTCTGAACCTTTCTGAGCTCGCCCTTATATCTTCTTAGCTCATCCTTATAGATGTCCCAAACGTGTGGTGCTCTTGTGGCTTATGCTCTGTTGAATAGTATCCTGCAGGCCTCCTTAGACCAACCAGCTCTGGGGTCCATTATGGCGGTCACTGTTTGCCCCTTGGCTTGGTACTAAGGCATTTAGACTACCCTTTGCAAGAATACAGGCTCTGTGTCTCCCATTCCCCATACTCTTAAGAAGTTTAAATCCCGGAATTCTTAGTCCACGTACCATTCCTCCACACAACCATGATTCCTGGATAAAAACCACGTCAAATCCCCCAGCCATCAGGAGGACCTTTAGTGCCGTCGAAGCGGCCTTGCAATGGTGGAGATTTATCTGTAGAAACCAGACCATAATCAGGATTCAGAACTTCCACCACTGTTGTGTTAGCCTAGTCTTCTGATTTCACCACTAGTTTATCGCCACAAGATTCGTTAGATCTTGTTATGATGAGCTTCCATACGCATCCAGGGGCAGATGAGAAAGCAGTGGAACCACTCTTCCTCAGAAAAGTGGGCACTTGCGGTGTGGACGATTTCTCTTTAGATTCTTCACTAACTGCTGCTGTCGAAGTACTTTCAGAGTTTCGTGTTTCCCCGCTGGCGCGCACTTTGAGCCCAGTACAACTTTGTGACCCAACCACACAGGGCTTGTCGTGTCCCGTTTCGATGCCATCCCCTCCTTTCTCGATTGTGGCAGGGGGATCTTCAGTCTCCTGCAATCCGCCAGACTTTAGCGATGTGGTCGATAGTTTCTCAGTCAAGTGTTCAGCTACAACTGCTGAATCGTCTCCTGATTCCTCAACCCTACCGCTTCTACAGATCTACAGTTTGAACTTGTTGAATCCGTAGGATAAAATTTCTTCAGACTTGTTGAGGTCTGCGGGACAGCCGGAATTTAGTACGAATACTGCATGTCTCCGGTCACCATCAGCCTCATTCAATCTACCAATCTTACAGTCGTTGGTTTAAAGATTGGGATAACATTCCCTTAGTCTTCCAATTAATCGCTTCAGGATCTGAAGGAATCCTTGGTATCCAAGCATGCGCCATTGGTCGAGAAGGAATATCTTCCTTCTTGACTAAATCTAGTGCTGCACCTGGCCAAATCTCACAAATCTTTTTTAGCTCACATCGATACATTTCAATTGGGCGTTGATCGCCGAAGGCAATTAGTCTGTATCGGGCTCGATACCACCCTACATCGTCACAAACTGGAGGAGACCCAGGAAATTTCGCAAGGTCATCGGAGTATACTGATGACAGTCCATTGACTATCCCACTCCACTATCCCACTGCAGCCCTGATCTTCTCCCTTGTCGACAACTGCCATCACCAAACTGTCCCTAGCGATATTAGGTTCTTGGACCCATCTTTCTATTGTTCGCCCTAGTTCTTTTAGGCATGGGATGCCCTCCAGGTGACCGCAGCCTTTTGGCTGACTGCGGTGCAGTTTCCGAATCTAGACTTGTAGTCTTTGGGGTAGCCTGTGCAGCGAATTCCCGATCACAATTTAGGTAATCTCTCTCCCTATCAGTGAGATGGGGAGAGAGATTCTTAGGGTCATTCGCACCAAGTCTCTCAATAAACCTGAGAGCGATGCGTCTTCTATTATTCCATCCTCTAAAAGAGCGTGTTGGTTCTCCACAGGTTATGGAGATGAAAAAGTTTTTGTGTCATAGGAAGACTAAGATAGGTCAATATGAGGACCAACCGTTCTGGGAAAGTCTTATCTTAATATCGGACCTTTCGCCATAATCCGACAAAAATTAACCCATTGCAGCTATATTAAAATACGTTCCAAACTCAGAACGTACATCAAATGTTCCAATAAAATTCACTTTTCAAGATGGTTAAGCAGAATATTGGTGTATATGGCGCCTATATTCAAATACAGGGCGATCCGACCCGTATAGGGCAAAAATGTCGGAAACCCCTACGTAGCTCACTGTTTGAAAAACATTCCCATAGCTCTTAAAAAATCACCCTCTATATATGAATGATCTTGAACAGGATACTGAGCTACGAGTACCACGTGCAGAAGAGTACGGAGAAGGCTCGTAGATGTTGGTCAGAAGAGCCAAAGGCTCAAAGGGGAACTCAACCCCAAAATAGTCCATTGGCACCACGAAAGTGCGTTCAGGCCGACTCTGACATATGTATCGGTAGTATGGTGGACCACAATGCAGGAAAAATGTTCAACGGACAAGTTTTCTTGTCGTAAATGGGACTATGGATAGCACGCCGACTATGGCACCAGAGTCGAGTTTGACCATATAACTCACCATCTACAGACCATTCTACTTTATAACCTCGGAGCGCCGAACGTTTGTCATTCACGAGAAGACCGACTGGATCTGCTTCAGAGAGTACACCAATCGCCACTTCAGTATATTGATACCCCCCCTCAAAGGTGCCAGTTGCTGAGAGGAAATTCCTAGATATCATTAACGCAACAGACGCTCTAAAATACCAGCCCACGATGGGCCTAATGACCAGTTTCTGAGGTAAAGAGTAAAATTTTGAACTAAGCAATCTTCATAAAGTAAAATGGGGGTGTTTTATGCCTACGAGCTTGAGAAGCCCAAAAGCAAAATACTGAATCTAGGTGGCAACTCTGTATTTAGAAATGATCTGAGAAAGTTGTCGGGTGTTATGTTGAATTGTTTGGTTTTTTTTAACCAAATTTTTAAAAATAAACCTTTGCGTAAGTTCGACTGGGCCGAACTTTGGATACCCACTACCTGGGGTATGTATGGAAACCGCCTTTCGTAAAAAAACGCTTACTTTCGAAGGAGTAAAGCTAGGCGCTTGAAATTTGCACAAATACATTTTATTAGTGTAGGTCGTTTGGGATTGTAAATGGGTCAAATCGGTCCATGTTTTGATATAGCTGTCCTATAAACCGATCTTGGGTCTTGACTTCTTGAGCTTCTAGAGGGCTCAATTCTCATCCGATATTTTGCACATATCAATTTGGTATGACATCCAACAACTGTGTTAAATAAGGTCTTAATCAGTCCGTAACCTGATATAGCTGCCATATAAACGGATCTTGGGTCTTGATTTCTTGAGCTTCTAGAGGACGTAATTCTCATCTGATTTGGCAAAAATTTTGCACATTGCGTATGACTGCCAACAACTGTGGCAAGTATGGTCTAAATCAGACCGTATCCTGATATAGCTGCCATACAAACCGATCTCCCGATTAGACAACGTAAGCCTCTAGGTGGCGCGATTGTTATGTAATTTGGCTGACATTATGCACATATCCAACAACTGTGCCAAGGATGGTCTAAATCAGTTCATAACCTGACATAGCTGCCACATATAAACCAATCCCCCAGTTTGACTTTCTGAGCCTCTTGAAGGCACCTTCAATTATTGCTCGTTTTGCCTGAAAATTTTAGAGGTAATATTTATATATAGGCCACCGTAGCGCAGAGGTTAGCATGTCCGCCTATGACGCTAAACGCCTGGGTTCGTATCCTAGCGAGATCATCAGTAAAAATTTTCAGCGGTGGTTTCCCCTCCTAATGCTGGCAACATTTGTGAGGTACTATGCCATGTAAATCTTCTCTCCAAAGAGGTGTCGCACTGCGGCACGCCGTTCGAACTCGGCTATAAAAATGAGGTCCCTTATCATTGACCTTAAACTTTAATCGGTCTGCACTCATTAATATGTGAGAAGTTTGCCCCTGTTCCTTAGTGGAAAGTTCATGGGCAAAATTTGCAATTTGCAATATTTTTATATGACTTGTAGGGCATGACAAGTACGTTCGATATGCCGGTCAATAACTTCATATAGCTCACATTTATTTAAAAAAGTCATTCAAAGACCTTGACAAATGCCATCCATGGTTGAGGATATATTGGGTTGCCCAAAAAATAATTGCGGATTTTTGAAAAGAAAGTAAATGCTTTTTTAATAAAACTTAGAATGAACTTAAATCAAATATACTTTCTTTACACTTTTTTTCTAAAGCAAGCTAAAAGTAACAGCTGATAACTGACAGAAGAAAGAATGCAATTACAGAGTCACAAGCTGTGAAAAAATTTGTCAACGCCGACTATATGAAAAATCCGCAATTACTTTTTGGGCAACCCATAAGATTCGGCCCGGCCTAACTTTTTGTTTCTTTTACTTGTTTCTGATATTCGCATCGAGATTTGAACCCAGACGCTCAGCGTCAAAGTTTGACATACTAATCTCAAAGCTATGGTAGCCTTCTCGGTCCGTGCCGCCTCTGAGTGGTCTGGTTAATCTGCATCAGCCACATGCAGTTCATGTCCCCTAATCTCCTAGGAGGAAGAGAAGTCTGCACCTTCAGCAGATTGAAAATGGCTTCGTCTTCCAGTACATGACGAGGAATACACACTAACATGCCAGGCGAAAGATTCAAGGCCACTGATGCAGATTAAGATAACGTTTAATGCCTTCTCGTTGCCGCTAGTGTTGCCACATGGCGGCATCGAATTCTATGGAGTCGACCTTACATTTTCCTGTGGCTTCTGATAGAATGACTTTTTTAAATAAATGTGAGCTATATGAAGTTATTGACCGATATCAACCGTACTTGTCATGCCGTACAAGCCATATAAAAATATTACCTCTAAAATTTCAGGCAATACGAGCAATAATTGCGCCTTCAAGGGGCTCAGAGAGTCAAATTGGGGGATTGGTTTGTATGTGGCAGCTATGTTAGGTTATGAACTGCCATACTTGGCACAGTTGTTGGATATGTGCATAATGTCAGCCAAATTACATAACAATCGCGCCACCTAGAGGCTAAATTTGTCTAATCGGGAGATCGGTTTATTCTATGTAGTCGACCTTAACTTTTCCTTTGGCTACTGATAGAGTTAGGAGAATCCTTTCCCCTATCATTAACCATCTCTTGGTAGAGAGTCGACTTTCGGGATTTGCTGCGGTCCAGGTGAGCCGCTGGTAGTTGAAGGGCTGATGACAAACTGATCGATTTCTTGACACGTTTGTCTTTAGGAGACTGCGCAGATATTGTGGTCGCTGCCATTTATCCCCAATATTGGCCTTGTCATTTGAGGGGTCAATATCGAGAGTCTAAATCTCTGAACATCCAGGCCGGCTTTGACGGCAGAATCTATGTAGCTGTGCCCTTTTCTGTTCCTTGTGCTTCTGATTTTCTCCATCAGTTGGTTTATTTTCTTTCTTAGAATCCTTTTTCTGACTATTCAGGCCGGTTTTGACGGCAGAATCTATGTAGCTGTGCCCTTTTCTGTTCCTAGCGATTCTGATTTTCTCCATCAGTTGGTTAATTTTCTTTCTTTGAATCCTCTTTTGTGAACATCCAGGCCGGCTTTGACGGCAGAATCTATGTAGCTGTGCCCTTTTCTGTTCCTTCTACTTCTGATTTTCTCCATCAGTTGGTTTATTTTCTTTTTTTGAATCCTTTTTCTGACTATTCAGGCCGGCTTTGACGGCAGAATCTATGTAGCTGTGCCCTTTTCTGTTCCTTGTGCTTCTGATTTTCTCCATCTTTCTTTGAATCCTTTTTCTGAACATCCATGCCGGCCTTGACCGCAGAATCTATGTAGCTGTGCCCTTTTCTGTTCCTTCTACTTCTGATTTTCTCCATCAGCTGGTTTATTTTCATTCCTCGAACCCTCTTTCAGTTAAAACTTTTCTTGCAACATTCCATTGATCTCCAGTACGGATTAATATGGCCAATTTCTTAAGGTCTATCCCATACACATTTAGCCAGCATTCCGCTATGATAGTTATACAGCTACCATCACTCCCCCTGCCTCTACCAAAGTCTAGCACCCTTCCCCCGACACTCATCTAAAGCCGGAAAGAAGAAGAAGAAAAAAATAATGTATGTATTTCGTAGCAAATCTCATAAAATATTTACAGAATTTTTGTTCATCAAATATCTGCATAGTTGCCACATATGAACTCACTTATCAGTCACCCTCTGCTGCAGTCGAGCAAGCAAGCCAGCAAGGATCCAAGCAGCCAGCCGACAACTAAACTAACATGGATTCCCATGGAAAAATAAACATTTGCACAATGCTGCCAGTCAGTTTCACGGAAGCGGAGGCGCCACATTGTGGGCACTGCATATGGATGGCATGGCATGGAATGTCCGTGTATAAAAAAAATGCCATAACATTTTTTCTTTCGCCCCTCTTCTTGTTACCCAACTTGCATTTGATTTAAATATTTACATGTAGCGAGCTTGATTTGACTTGCAACTGTTAAATACATTGATTGAGAGAGTGTTAATTGAATAAATAAAAAAAAATGTGAATTTTTCATTTCACTGAAAATTGAATTTTATGCCTTTCAGATATTTAATTTTTATCATTCAATAGTTGCAGAAGACAGGCTATGATGTATGCCCCTTCGTTGAGTTGAAATTTCCAACCACCTTCAGGTGTTAATGGCACTGTAGGTGCAAGTTCACTATTTAAAATGCAATATCCAATACAAGTTGTACTTAAATGCCTTAAAGATAGATGTCAAACATGCGGAGGTTAAATGAGTTTTGCACGAATTTTAAGAGTACGAAGTTCCCAGGGCTGGATCGCTAATTCACACCTTATGATGGTTCACAAGAAAATCTTCACAACTTTGCTTATCGTTCAGTACATTGAATATCAGTGAGCTGATGCCATGCTATTCTGGGTTTGGTGCCCTGGGAAAGTGCATTGTAAAGGAAAGTGCATGAGTTAGGCAACATCAAGTTTGCCGAAATCGAGTGTTACAAATCTAGAAGCTCTTGATGTCGAACAGGAAGCAAGTAGACCACTTCACATGATGGTTGTGGTTATCTCCAAATCCATTCTCAAAGTGCGTACAATGCTATTCTGGGTTTGGTGCCCTGGAAAAAAGGAAAGTGCCTAAGTTAGGCAACATCAAGTTTGCCGAAATCGAGTGTTACAAATCTAGAAGCTCTTGATGTCGAACAGGAAGCAAGTAGACCACTTCACATAATGGTTGTGGTTAGCTCTGAACCGATTTTGACAGTGACCAAGTTTTAACACCGCGGAGGACTGGAGGGGGACGTTTCCTGAAAATTTGGTTAGAATACCTCAGCATTTTTTGGGTGAAGTAAAATAATGACTATAGCTTGGCGGGGAAATAAAGACAAGTATTGAATATACCCAGGGATACCCCGCCATGGAAAGTCATTTAACATCAGCTTTAGAATCTTGTGGTTGATGGGTTTCTGTCGAGATTTTTGATGTGAGATGTAAATTTATGTGCTGGCAAACTGATTGTTCTTCTCACTGAACAATTTTTGTGTTCTCATTCTGAGGGTTTTGACTAGGCCCTCGAGGTCACATCCTTGTGGTCTACATGCGGTTTGGGGTTGAAGAGTAAGATACAGCCTTGTTTTCAAGTAGAATGAGATTGCTGAAGTTTCGGTTACCAATGTTTCAAGGGTAGCCTTGGAGTTAGCCGTGTCAGATAAAGCTTTAAGATGATTGTGGACAGCTTAAACTGGGAATCCAGAGACAGTTTAAGCTGTCCACAATCATCTTAAAGCTTTATCTGACACTGCTAACTCCAAGGCTACCCTTGAAACATTGGTAACCGAAACTTCAGCAATCTCATTCTACTTGAAAACAAGGCTGTATCTTACTCTTCAACCCCAAACCGCATGTAGACCACAAGGATGTGACCTCGAGGGCCTAGTCAAAACCCTCAGAATGAGAACAAAGTTCGATCAGTGCCGTAGGATAGCTGTCATTTATCGTGATCTTTAAAAAAAAAATACATGACGCATGAACGGGAAGTGGACAGCTCATATAAGTGCATTGAATACATCTACCGGCCAGGTTCCTGCAAATGTTGTTAGGGTTCAGCCTATATTTCTATACAGTACAGAACCGACTGAGAAGACGCTGTGCAGATTGCTGAAACTTGATTAGCTTCTTTGGTTAACGGCGGGGCAAGGACTGATCTGTAAACTGACTAAGTTAGGTTGAAAAGAGATTGTAGATCTTAATCTGCCCCATGCCTAAGTCCGTAATCGGCTTGTTGTGTGCTCTCAAAACTAAAAAGTAACCTCGAAAAAGGAAACCTAAGTTAGGAACTCCTTGCGTGTAAACTGACTATTTGACGAGAATGGACATTGCGTAGCCGAAGAGGCGGCTAAGGTTTAGAGAGCACCCTCCTATTTGCTGTTGATCAACTCGAGAGGTAAAAGAATTTTGTGGATGACGGCAAGAACCAGATTGATTGTTGGCAATGGGGAAAGAGTTCCAACATTTTTATGTCCCGGTTGAAAAGCCACAATTCCCGACATGACGTTTGTGTCTGAGAGAATCCCATATAGGTCAAAACAAGTAAAAGCGTGCCTAATTAGGCCGGGCCAAATCTTATATACCCTCCACCATGGATCGCTTTTTCTTTGATTTACTTTTATTCAATATATTGGGTTGCCCAAAAAGTAATTCCGGATTTTTTAAAAGAAAGTAAATGCATTCTTAATAAAACTTAGAATGAACTTTAATCAAAAATCCTTTTTTTTACACTTTTTTCTATAGCAAGCTAAAAGTAACAGCTGATGCTGTGAAAAAATTTGTCAACGCCATTACTTTTTGGGCAACCCAATATATGAGCAATATTAAGTGATTGACCGATATGGACCGTACTCGCCATGCCATACAGGTCATCATCTCCATTAATCTCGCAGGCAAATCGAGTAATAATGGCACCTTCAAGAGGTTCACAAAGTCAAATTGGGAGATTGGTTAATATGGCAGCTATGTCAGGTTATCAGGAGGCCACCGTAGCGCAGAGGTTAGCATGCCCGCCTTTGACGCTGAACGCCTGGGTTCGAATCCTGGCGAAACCATCACAAAACAATTTTTTTCAGCGGTGTTTTCCCCTCCTAATGCTGGCAACATTTGTGAGGTACTATGTCATGTAAAACTTCTCTCCAAAGAGGTGTCGCGCTGTGGCACGTCGTTCCGACATTGAGCTTAAACTTGAATCGGACTGCACTCATTGATATGTGAGAAGTTTGCCCCTGTTCCTTAGTGGAATGTTCATGGGCAAAATTTGCACTTTTCATGTCAGGTTATAAACAAATTTAGAGCATTCTTGGCACAGTTGCTGGAAGTCATACCAAAAAGGACTGATTTCGACTATACTGACACAGTTGTTGGAAATTATACCAAAATAATATGTGCAAAATTTCAGCCAAATTGGATAAGAATTGCGCCCTCTACAAAATTCACCTGTTCTGGGTGCGGGGCCTCTGAGATATCCCAGGGAATTGTAAAGCGGACGAGCTTGCGAGATTATAAACTACCCTACACATTGCAGGGATACTGGAATCTGTTGATAGCGACATGTAAGCTAAGTTTTCAGGACCAGGCCCGAAGGACGACGAATGATAGATGGTCATAAAGAAGGGGCTGTGGGCATTCCAAAACTATGTGGCCTAATCTAGCCTTGAAGAGGTCTACCTTTTTGCTGTCACTGACTAAAACAGACGTCTCAGCCATTGTTTCCTTTGTAACGGATCACTCATCGAGGAAGAAGAGACTATAGAACACTTTAAGTGTGTGTGTGTCGCGCACTAGCAGTCTATCCTTGAAGAGGTCAGCCATTGTTTCCTTTGTAACGGATCACTGTCTAATCTGAAAACATGCTGACAGACTGAGATTTGCCAGCAACGACTTTTGCAGAAACTGTGAAGAAGAAGAAGAGACTATAGAACACCTTCTGTGTTTGTATCCCGCACTGGCAGTCAAAAGGAGTTTTAGGTTCTCATTTCTTTGAGAACCTGCCTGATTTAGCGGATGTGAGCGCTCGCAATATGTTGGTTGGGCTCTTTAAAGCGATCTGGATGGTTCAACGGTAGCAACTAGAAGTCATCTTCCTTATGCTGCACCTATGGTATCACAAGGGACAAAAACATCTAAGTGAGTCTGACTGCAGACTGCCACTTAAACCTAACCTAAACTAAACTAACCATTTTTAATGTAGCTTGCTGCTGTTCTCTGGTATGGACTCCAACTCCTCTTCTTTATCGAAGAATGTTGCCTTAGTGAAGTAATCGAAAGCCAATTGGTTTATCCGGGGTCTTCAAAACGAAGTATGAGCGAATGCTTGGTTTCCCCACCTTCGGAATAAAAATCACCCTAACCTCCTGTCACCCTGTCGGTACGTAGTCCGGCAAAGCGCTGCTCCTCTGAAATAACCTCACGGGGTCGAAAGGCATACGTTTCTTAACTTTGCTAAATATAAGGGCGTACCCCATCCGGACCTGTATAGTTCAAGCAGGTACTCCGCACCCTAATCTCTTCCCCTCCGTTATCATGCCCTCAATCAAGGACACTGACTTGTCACTGTATTGTATCAGAGGGACGTCCAGATACTTCAACCCATCAGCTACTTTCCAGCACCTAGGGTGGTGCGTAGCAGCCAGTAGGTAGAGCATCTCTAAGCTGGACTCTGTCCAGGTTCTATCATTTCTTATAGAATTCTCTTAAGTGCTTTCGGGTCCTTAGAGAGCAACTGCAGAATGTGGAGGTTTCATTTACTCCATCTGTCGTAAAGGCAGAGCCATGGGGCTCTCTTGAAAGATTTCACCTCGCTCATGTATTTGTTAAGGGATTCCCTACACCAGTTACAGCCCGTTCTTAACTTGGTTTTATTATTGGTTTGGACTTTAGAGGCCATAATAGAAGCCATCGTGCTCAATTCCAGCCAAATCGAATAAGAACTGCTCCCTTTATGCATACAAGAAGTGAAATCGGGAGATGGGTTTATATGGGAGCTTTATTTAAAGATGTATCGATTTGGCCCATTTTCAGACCCAATCTATCTTCATCAACAGGAAGTATTTTTGCACAATTTCGTGCGTCTAGCTTTACTGGTTTGAAAGTTAGCCTGCTTTTGACAGACGGACAGACAGTCGCTCAAGAATTTCTATATTTTATGGGACTAGCTGGACCGGGCCCACTTCGCTGGGCCTTCTTTTACTTTATTGGAAACAAAATTTTCCTTATTTTCGACAATTAAAGAGCTTTTAGTGAAACACTATGCTACGAAAATAGTATATCCCTTGACAAACTGTTTAACACTAGAAGTGCCTTTATCTGAATCCCATCTTTATTGGTCTACGAATTTAAGTTTGGATGTAAGGTGTACACCATTCCTATAATACTTTATTTCAGCCCGAAATTCTTATGATGTCTGATTTAGGGGTGTTTTCGGGGTATCAGCATCGTGCTCTTCTCTCAAACCACAATTTTTTTAACCCCATATTGCAATAGGCTTTGATGGGAGTTTACAGGATGAGGCATCCCCTGAAAACATGGCCCCAAGATTGGTTATCAAATTCGTTTTCTAATCTCAAATACCTTTCATATGAGCCACATATTGGCATGGTCGAAAAATGTCTAAAATACATCTTCCTACATTTGGATATCAAATTCGTATTCTACTCCAAAATTCTTTTATTTGAAGCCCATATTGCGATGGTCAGTAAAAAATTACTGTTTGTGGGATATTTTGGGAAAGGAGTAGACCCCCAGAAAGTTGGTCCCGAAAATGGGTATCAATTCTTGCTTTACCCCCCAATTCCTTTCATTTAAGCCCCACATTGACATGGTCGGTAAATATGCCCGATTTAGGGGTGTTTTTGGGGATGGGCGGCCACTCTTTGACTTGGCTATATATAAATGAATATATATCAGATTCGTGTTCTACTCTAAAATACCTCTTATTTGAGCCCCATTTTCTATTGGTCAGCAAATACTTTCTATTTGGTTGGTGTTATGGGGGTGGAGTGGCCCCATAGACACTTTTCCCGAACATTGATATCACATTCGTGCTTTACTTCCAAAGACCTTTCATTTGAGTCCCATATTGCTATGGTCGTAAATTTGTCTTTTTTGGGGTATGTTCTCGGGGATGGGCGGCCCCCCAAACACTTGGCCTCACATCTGGATATCAGATTCGTATTCTTCACTCAAATTCCCTTTATTTAAGCCCCATATTGCCATGGTCAGCAAATAAGTCCTGTTTGGGGGGTGTTTTGTGAAAAGGGTTGACCCCCAAAAACTTTGTCCAAAATTTGGATATCAGATTCGTATTTTACTCTCAAATTCCTTTCATTTGAGTCCCATATTGCCATGGTCGGTAAATATGTCCGATTTAGGGGTGTTTTGGGGGTTGGGGTGGTCCCCCAAACACTTGGTCCGACAATTGAATATCAGATACGTTTTCTAATCTTAAATACCTTTCATTTGAGTCCCATATTGTCGTGATGGGTGTATATATATATTTGGTAGGTTTTGGTGAGGGGCGCCCCCCAGGTACCCCATCCGAAATTTTAATGCCAATTTTTGTTTGTAGGTTACTACAAGAGAGAAGACAAAATGTCGGTTAAAACGCACCACCCATCTTCGAAATCTGGCGTTTCTGAAAATTAGAGTAAGGGGGAGGGTCCGCTCCCCCTTTAGATATCAAAAATATTGTACCACGAGATCATTATGCATCAGTGAAAATTTCAAGAAAATCGGTTCAGTCGTTTATGAGCCTATAAGGAACACACAAACAAACCTACAAACAAACACAAATTGTTTTTTATATTGGGTTGCCCAAAAAGTAATTGCGGATTTTTTAAAAGAAAGTAAATGCATTTTTAATAAAACTTAGAATGAACTTTAATCAAATATACTTTTTTTTCACTTTTTTTACACTTTTTTTCTAAAACAAGCTAAAAGTAACAGCTGATAACTGACAGAAGAAAGAATGCAATTACAGAGTCACAAGCTGTGAAAAAATTTGTCAACGCCGACCATATGAAACATCCGCAATTACTTTTTGGGCAACCCAATATATACGAAGAAGAAGATGTTAGAACAATACTTTGAAATTTTACTCAAGGAGATACAAAGTTAGTATACCCCCCATCATTTTTCCTCATATCACTTTCAAATTTAGTTACTTTTATTGATATGTACTTTATTATCCTCATTTTGTGGCTTATTCGTGAAATTTACGAATTGTCATTAAGATGAAATATTCCCATCCCAAAAGTGTCCAAAAAGTGCATTTATGCGCAGTGACCTACTTACAGAGCATTTCTTATATCCTGTTAGAGTTGTGTTTGTATTGATCTCATGGTATGGTGTAAACCGCACATTATAGCAGTGAATTTTATTAGCAATCCATCAAGCTCATCTGTTATTCCTCGACCACAAAATGATGAGGCAAAGTACTTACAATGACGGAATTTAATAATTCACAAATGGAGGATGATGGCCTGTTGCAATATGTGTGACAAGTCAGGTATACACCATTCAATAAGGCATAACAGCCATGATGGCAATCGCAATGGTGATGATGATGATGATGATATGTTATGTGGTCGATTTCCTTTCAGTCTCAGCGGGCTCAATCAATATTGCTTCCGTTTTATGGCTTCTGAACACAGAGTCTTGGCGGAAATTTCACTCACATGTAAGCGTATTTAAGGGATTGTGGAAGGTGGTGAATACATGAATGAATGACTTAATCATGGCCGGGAGTTGATGGCCAACTATTCCACCTTGTCTCATTATGACAAAACTCGGTTAATGCCATCCATGTGGACTGTAAGTAATGACAATTCTATGTTAATGTATTCCATGTATATTAAATTCAGAATTTGCTTCAGCTCCCTCCCTCAACCATTTGGAATCGAAAATAGGTCAAGCCAAAAGTAACAAAAGTTATGAACAAAAAATAACAAAAAAAAAAACTCTGAAGAGTAGGGGAATAACCTTAAATTCTATATTTTTGGTAGTTGTATAGATGGACTCCGTCTACTTGTCCCCCTTTTTTAATAACATGTTTCTAGGACTTCCGTTTCCTGTCGTAAAGCTTTATTTTATTGCAAATATTCTAGATTCATTTTACCAAAAAAAAAACATCCAAACTGTAGCCAAAAAAGAAAACAACAGCGTAAAAGTAGACAGTCAAAACCAACCTACATAAGCCTGTTTCCCAGGATATGTAGTCCATTGGACACTGCAAGGACATTTGTTCGGACAAGACATTCATGTCAAAGTTTGCTTTGAATGGTAGCGACAATATCTTTGAAAGACAGCCTCTGAAATTATTGTTGAAATTTATAACTTTCTTTGGATTCTGTTTTATTTTTCCCCCTTTTTTGCTGTTATTTTTTGGGGGGGAAAACTATTATGATGCCCATACTGCGGTAGTTATTTCCTTTTTTTTCGATTTTGTTATTATTTTTTGCTTTTGTAAAAGACTTACAAGAGCTTCCATGGCTTTTAATGTATGCAATCTTATGAAACAGAGTATTATTATTTTTTATTATTATCTTCATCAGTTACGCTTAAAATATCCATATGCCAGATACGAGGGTGGCTATGGGTTTTAAGTTGTTGTTGTAGCAGTGTGTTTTGTTCCATCTTCCATTTGCTTGATTCTGCTAAATATTCAGATTCAGGAACCCTGCGACTAAGGTGGGTTAAGTCCAGAGGTATCTGGGTCTAAGGTGAAGTGTGGTCCCTGATCATAATCGGGACACAGATCCTTCAATTTGGATCTATCCTAGTTTTGTACCTAGCAGGACAAGGCGGTAACTTCGAGGCCTGATATCATTCCTTGTTTTGCATCCACAAGGCCTCTTTTCGGAATGCTAATTTTGCCCATGAACTTTCCACTAAGAAACGGGGGCAAACTTCTCACATATTAATGAGTGCAGTTCGATTCAAGTTTAAGCTCAATGATAAGGGACCTCATTTTTATAGCCGAGTCCGACGGCATGCCGCATTAACACCTCTTTGGAGAGAAGTTTTACATGGCATAGTACCTCACAAATGTTGCCAGCATTAGGAGGGGAAAACCACCGCTGAAAATTTTTATACCCACCACCGACGGATGAGGGTATATTCATTTTGTCATTGCGTTTGCAACACATCGAAATATCCATTTCCGACCCTATAAAGTATATATATTCTTGATCAGCGTAAAAATCTAAGACGATCTGGACATGTCCCTCTGTCTGTTGAAATCACGCTACAGTCTTCAAAAATAGAGATATTGAGCTGAAATTTTGCACAGGTTTTTTTTTGTCCATAAGCAGGTTAAGTTCGAAGATGGGCTATATCGGACAATATCTTGATATAGCCCCCATATAGACCGATCCGCCGATTTAGGGTCTTAGGCCAATAAAAGCCACATTTATTATCCGATTTTGCTGAAATTTGGGACAGTGAGTTGTCTTAGGCCCTTCGACATCCTCCGTCAATTTGGCCCAGATCGGTCCAGATTTGGATATAGCTGCCATATAGACCGATCCTCCAATTTAGGGTTTTAGGCCCATGAAAGCCACATTTATTATCCGATTTTGCTGAAATTCGGGACAGTGAGTTGTCTTAGGCCCTTCGACATCTTCCGTCAATATGCCTCAGATTGGTTTAGATTTGGATATAGCTGCCATATAGACCGATCCTCCAATTTAGGGTTTTAGGCCCATGAAAGCCACATTTATTATCCGATTTTGCTGAAATTCGGGACAGTGAGTTGGGTTAGGCCCTTCGACATCGTCAGTCAATATGGCTCAGATCGGTTCAGATTTGGATATAGCTGCCATATAGACCGATTCTCCAATTTAGGGTCTAAGGCCCATAAAAGCCACATTTATTACCCGATTTTGAGAAAATTTGGGACAGTGATTTTTCTTAGGCCCTTCGACATCTTCCGTCAATATGGCTCAGATCGGTTTAGATTTAGATATAGCTGCCATATAGACCGATCCTCCGATTTAGGGTCATAGGCCCATAAAAGTCACATTTATTATCGGATTTTTCTGAAATTCGGGATAGTGAGTTGTGTTTGGCCCTTCGACATCGTCCGTCAATATGGCTCAGATCGGTTTAGATTTGGATATAGCTGCCATATAGACCGATCCTCCAATTTAGGGTTTTAGGCCCATGAAAGCCACATTTATTATCCGATTTTGCTGAAATTCGGGACAGTGAGTTGTGTTAGGCCCTTTGACATCCTCCGTCAATTTGGATTAGATCGGTTTAGATTTGGATATAGCTGCCATATAGACCGATCCTCCGATTTAGGGTCATAGGCCCATAAAAGCTACATTTATTACTCGATTTTGCTGAAATTTGGGACAGTGAGTTGTATTAGGCCCTTTAACATCCTTCGTCAATTTGGCTCAGATCGGTTTAGATTTGGATATAGCTGCCATATAGACCGATCCTCCGATTTAGGGTCATAGGCCCATAAAAGCTACATTTATTACCAGATTTTGCTGAAATTTGGGACAGTGAGTTGTGTTAGGCCCTTTGACATCCTCCGTCAATTTGGATTAGATCGGTTTAGATTTGGATATAGCTGCCATATAGACCGATTCTCCAATTTAGGGTCTTAGGCCCATAAAAGCCACATTTATTACCCGATTTTGAGAAAATTTGGGACAGTGAGTTGTGTTAGGCTCTTCAGATCGGTTCAGATTTGGATATAGCTGCCATATATACCGATCCTCCGATTTAGGGTCATAGACCCATAAAAGCTACATTTATTATCCGATTTTGCTGAAATTTGGGACAGTGAGTTGTGTTTGGCCCTTCGACATCGTCCGTCAATATGGCTCACATCGGTTCAGATTTGGATATAGCTGCCATATAGACCGATTCTCCAATTTAGGGTCTTAGGCCCATAAAAGCCACATTTATTACCCGATTTTGAGAAAATTTGGGACAGTGAGTTGTATTAGGCCCTTTAACATCCTCCGTCAATTTGGCTCTGATCGGTCCAGATTTGGATATAGGTGCCATATAGACCGATCTCTCGGTTTTAGGTTTTGGGGCCATAAAAAGCGCATTTATTGTCCGATGTTGCCGAAATTTGTTACAAAGAGTTAAGTTAAGCCCCTCCACATATTTCTGCAATTTGGTCTAGATCGATCAAGATTTGCATATAGCTGCCATATAAACCGATCTCTCGATTTAAAGTCTTGGCCCCATAAAAGGCTCATTTTTAATCCGATTGCACTGAAATTTGACACACTGACTTATGTTATGCTTTTCGACATCCGTGAGGTATATAGTTCAGATCGGATTATTTTTAGATATAACTACTAAAAAGACGAATATTTTGTTATATACAATTGAACAATAACTTTTACTTATTAGTATCTGGTCCAAATCGGACCATAGCTGCTATGGGGCATAAGGTATGAATTTTGCACCGGATTTTGAGGAAAGGGGGTTCACATATATATCCGAGGTGGTGTGTATCCAAAGTTCGCCCCGGCCGAACTTAACGCCTTTTTACTTGTTTCTGATGGTCTCGCCTGGATTCGAACCCAGGAGTTTAGCGTCATAGGCGTACATGCTCACCTCTGCGCTACGGTGGCCTCTTCTCGGAATACCATGTTTATATCTTTTTAATGAAGGGCTGGCTTCTATCATATTTTATTCAGCCCCCAAGAACTCATATACATGTAACAGTTTCAGCGAAATCAGGCAATAAATCCGCTTTTTATGAGATTAAGACCCTAAATTGGAAGATCGATCTATATGACAGCTATATCTATATAGTCTGATCTGATTCATAATTAGGTGGGATGTCGGGAGGCTTAAAATAACTTTAACTTTACTTTACTTTAATTGGCTATGACAGAATATTTGTTCCACTAGCCGAACGTAGAATAGCGTTCCAAGCTCCTCGATCTTCTGCACTCATTCTAAAATTTCTGACACCAAGTTTCGAGGTGTCTCCCACAACTTGATATTTCTGGTCTTCCCGGTTTGCGTGTACCACTGTGTTTGCCTTCAAAAGACTTCTTTGCTGGAGCTTCTTCACCCATTCTGACAACATGACCTAGCCAACGCAGCCGTTGTATTTTGATGCGTGTAACTATCGTCGTCATACAGCTCGTGGTTCATACGTCGCCTATATTCTCCATTAACGCAAACTGGTCCATTTATTTTACGAAGAATATTTCTCTCAAATACTCCAAGCACTGACTCATCTGCTTTCACAAGTACCCATGCTTCAGAACCATATAACAGCACGGATAGTATCAGTGTCTTGTAAAGTGTAGTCTTCATCTGTCGAGAGGTGGCCTTGTTTCTAAACTGCCTACTTAGTCCAAAGTAGCATCTGTTTGCCAGTATTATTCTTCGCTTTATCTAAAAACTGGTATCATTCGTTTCGGTTACGGCGGTGCCGAGGTAGGCTTAAAGCAATTCGCTGTTTCAAATTTTAACGACATCAGGTAATAAATGTAGCTCTTATTGGCTTCAGATCGGTCAGTATATGGCAGCTATATCCAAATATGGTTCGATTTGGCCCGTTTAAGAACTTAACCTGCGTGCAGCAAAAGACGTATTTGTGCCTAATTTCAGCTCAATATCTCGTTTTTTTGAAAGCCGTAGAGTGATTACAACAGACGGACGGACAGACACACGGACATCGTTGAATCGTCTTAGAATTTTACGACGATCCGAAATATGCATACTTTGTAGGGTCGGAAATGTGTTGGATATTTCGATGTGTTGCAAATGGAAAGACTGAATGAATATACCCCCTATCCTATGGTGGTGGGTAAAAAAGTATCACAAGTTCAATATAGACTCACTGGTGTCCCGTATGTTTTATTGGATACTTCAAAAGAAATACATAAAAACGGTTTTCAAACTTTTAGAAGTTGTAAGGTATTCCTCTTGGAGCTTCATTCATTTTAGAAGGCATACCGTCCTTCTATTAGAAGGCTTTAAAGCGCTGTTATCAGGTCTGATATAAGCGAGTCTTAATAGTTTACCCATTGTGTAGTAGTTAAAGCGGCTGCATTTGCCAGGACCATAATCAGGCCAGAACTACTCTGATTTGCTGGTGGAGGTCAATTTCTGCAGGTACAATGGGTGGCGGTCAATTTAGACCCATCCGTGTATGCAGAAGGTCCCAGGAAGGGTGGGTTACCTTAAGTACAGAGAGCGCTTTTGGCAAAAAACGGCGACCAATCTGTCAAAAAGGAAGGGCTCTCCTAGTGTACAGTCATTCGCGGAATATAAAGGGTGATTTTTCAACTACGGTTTAAATAGCTCACTCACGTTTCCTTCTTTTTCACTGTCAAACATCTTTAGTTTGGTCTATAGTTTAACGAAACGAACCACGCTTGCAAATGACTAAATTTTATTACCGAAATGAGTGCTCTTTTAAGAAAGTTGATCGCGCGCTTCTTCCATTGGGCAACGTAGCTCATTTTTGGTTTAATGGGTAGGGATATAAACAGAATTGTTGATTTTGGACTGAAAATCAACCAAAAGTATTGCAAGAGCTACCAATGGATCTTGAAATAGTCACAGTTTGGTGCGGTTTATGGGCTGGTGGCATCATTGGACCGTACTTCTTCAAAGATGATGCGAATCGTAACATAACTGTGAGCGCTATCGTGATGTGATATCCAATTTTTTTTCCCCAAAATGCAAGAGCTTGTCTTTCATGACTTGTGGTTTATGGGCTGGTGGCATCATTGGACCGTACTTCTTCAAAGATGATGCCAATCGTAACGTAACTGTGAGCGCTATCGTGATATGATTTCAAATTTTTCCCCAAAATGCAAGAGCTTGTCTTTCATGACTTGTGGTTTATGGGCTGCTGGCATCATTGGACCGTACTTCTTCAAAGATGATGCGAATCGTAACGTAACTGTGAGCGCTATCGTGATATGATATCCAATTTTTTCCCCCAAAATGCAAGAGCTTGATTTGCATGACTTGTGTTTTCAACAAGACGGTGTCACATACCTTACAGCACGTGCAGCAATGGATTTAGTGAGAGGCGGGTTCGGTGAATATTTTATTTCACGTTCGGGACCGATCCGGACCGCCTAGATCGTGCGATATAACGCCTTTAGACTTTTTTTGTGGGGCTATCTTAAAGCTTATGTCTATACTGACAAATCCGCTTCAATAGACGCATTGGAAGATAACATTGAAGCATTTATTGGTGAGATACCGGCTGAAATGTTGGAAGAGGATGCCAAAATTGGACCAAGCGAATGGACCATTTGAGGCGCAGTCACGGTCAACAATTGCATGAAATAATCTTCCAATATTAAGTACTCCAATGTCAGCCAATAGATACAATGATGCGGCTCCAGTAGATCAAAAAACAGATTTTGACCTAAAATTTGACTTCGTGAGCCTCCTTTCAAGTTCATGGAGACATTTTCAGTGCAATTTTCCAATTATCATTGAATATACATTTATATTATGAGCTCCTTAAGGTAATTTTACATTCAATTTGGTTGATTTACAATTTTCTGTTTCGTATTCTCAACAATAACTTTGCAGATAGGTTAAAAAACGTATGTAGCCCAACCTTGGTATAATCCGGCATGGAACTTTGTGGGTATATATGGTTCGGAATAATCCTTCCTATTTTTGTTCCATTTAATCGTTTTTATCTTAAATTGTCCATTTGTCCCTCGTATCTTGGGGACTAACAGAGTGTACTAATGCTATTGATGTACTCTTCATGCCATGAACAGCAGAAAAGCAGATCGCGTTTCGTCAGCATGCGTTTGTTGTTCAGAAATTCAATTTTTTCCTGCGGTTTCCATTCAATATCAAACGTTAAAACTTCGAAAAATTATTCATATTCGGAATAACGCTTGTCTCCGCTACACCAAAACTTATGCTGTATGGCTGTGGGACAATGGGATGAGATTATGAAAAAGTGGTTGAAATTTTTAAAGTAAGGGGCAAACGAAACCAGTCTGTGGAAAAAAAAAATGGTTATTCAGTTTAGCTGACGGGTATTCGAACGAGTCGCCCGGCGATACACTGACTACTTTGTTGAAGCCACACTTTCTCGGCTCTGACTCATATGATGGAGCCACACTTTCCCGGCTGTGGCAAGGGTAGAAAATATTAGAATCTGTAGAGAAGGATGGCTTGAATTTCTTGGTGGTGGATTTGGTTTTCCATGAGAGTGTTCATTGGGCTTTGAACACTTTGGAACTGATACGTCTCCTGGTCCAAATGGCATCTACCCTAAGATTGTAACAGGAAGGCTTTGACTATCTGGCTGATAGGTACGTTGCATTATTGCGAATAAGGTACTCTTATACGAAGGCTGCTATATATATTTCTAATCTGATAATGACAAGGCAGATTTTTATAATAAAAACTGGTTTTATTGTTTTCCAAAGTATCTTCCAGCTTGAGGTGAGCACCGGTATTGGATTCTTCACGAAAAAGGAACAGAGATTAATGTAGAGCCCATTAATCTCTTTTCGTGAAGATGTTCGATAAAATTATGGGCTTTGACATAAGAAGCAAGCTAGGAGGAGAACACTTCTCCAGGGGTCATAACGCTTATGTTAATGGAAGGTTAGTTGACACTGCTCTTCAAAGTGTCGTTCATCATTTGGGGAGGACTCTTCGGTTTCAGGAATTCGCGTTGGCGGCGTTTCTGAATTTTGAAGGGACTTCTAATTATGTACATCCATCACCTACCCCAAAAGCCGGCTTTAAGGAATGCGGGTGTGGGTATGGTATTACTGGTTGAATAATGAGTATACTTCTGCGTAGGGAGATCGCCGTTACCATATGGGCCTCGGTGAGGGTGAATGCAACCAGAGGTATGCCACAGGGTGGGGAAATTTCTTCATTGCTATGGATT
This sequence comes from Stomoxys calcitrans, assembly GCF_963082655.1. NCBI lineage: Eukaryota > Metazoa > Arthropoda > Insecta > Diptera > Muscidae > Stomoxys > Stomoxys calcitrans. The sequence goes on along the minus strand of NC_081554.1, from coordinate 49,187,261 downwards.
CTAGTGGTCGATGGTATCTGTGGAGACTTGGGACCCTAGGGTTTATAGTGTATGCTTATAGTGACGACCTATTGATTTTTGCTTCCGGAAAGTTCCTGAATACCACGTCTAGAGTTCTGGATACTGCTTTTGGGGTCACGGCTTCTTGGATTGCTGTACGAGGTTCTTATCGGACTTGGCTCAGATTTTGCGCCATGAATTCCACTTTGATTTCCAACAGCAATCCAATTATGGGCCTAAAGATTCGGCCTAGCCGAACTAAAGACGTTTTTACTTGTTTTTTTTTTTTTTTGTTATGTTATTCACATCCCACTGTTCGCTGAAGACAATGTGATGTGTATGGCAGAGTCATCATCATGGCATGCTAGTATGTATGTGGCGGTTAAATCTTATTATGAAACAAACATGACATAAATTAGCATTATATGCTACTTATACATGCAGGCGACTTTTTCATTGTTCATCGTTATGAATGCCGCCGCCACTGGTTTGTCAGAGGGCGGCGATGGTGGAGCAATCCAATTCCAGAATCAAATCCCCGCACAATACCATGAATGAGAGTCAGCTGTCGGCAATTGTGGCGGTGGCAGTGGCTGTCTTCATATCACATAAAACCATATTTTTTCATCCATCCACCTTCCCCCCCACCACATCCCCCACTGAAAACATGTTGGTGGTATTTGCCGACGCAATTGTAGACCGAAATGAAACGCTCCACTATAACTAGCGACTGGACTGCCACTATTTCCAACCACCGCATAATAATATCCGCCAATATTAAATTTTAATCAAGTTATGCCAAAGAAAATCGTCGGAAAAAAGAAAATAATTTCAAGAATAACTTTGGTTAAGTAGAGATGTGTTGTGGGTGTATTTCGGGTTGAATTTGTAGGCTTAAATTGTTTTCATTCTATTGACGTCATTGTTGGACATGTTATATCAAATAAACTCCCTATTATCGATTTTGTTAATTTTTTTTAAATTCTACAACGAACTAATTAAAGACTCTTTCTTTAATGGGTTAGGTTGGGTTGAGTGGGTTGCCCACAATGGTGAGTTTACTCGGAGGCCAGTCTGGCCCGTTGTGGTATCCTAGAAAGAAAGGGAAGAGAAAGAAGATGAGAGACCTCAGACTAAAGGTTATACATGAATAAAAGAAAGACAGAAATAATGAAAGTCTCATCCCCACGGAAGCACGGATGTACCTACTCCGGAGCTTATGGCTCCCCCCGTCGAAACCATCCTGTTCCTTTAACAATCCTCAGGAGAACTACCAGAGGTACTTTCGCAAGTTAACCCAGATCACCGAAGAAACAGCTCCCCAAAAAGGAGAGCCTATGTCCTTGCAGACCCGGATATAAACACAGCACATGCTCAATAGTCTCCTCTTCAACCTCATCGAGGCAACTCCTACAGAAGTCATTGTACGTTTCATGTCCGGTAGCTATCCACCGAGTCCCACCTCGTCACCAAAGCCGCCCTTGCCATTCCCTCTACTGTGTTCAGTAGCTCGTCAAATTGCACATAGGAAAGACCGAGGAATGCTCCGCCCGGCGCAGACGAAACCCTTCTGGCGCACTCGTCCGCACTCTCATTCGCTGCAATCTCCACATGCCCAGGAATCCACATCAGCGTCACATCGTGGGCCCGGAGCCTATCCAGGGACTTCAAACAATCGGCCACGCATCCCGACCTCACCATCCTCGACCCTAAGGCCTTGAGCACTACCAAACTGTCCACATAAATTTTTAGTTTCGAGGGCGGTAAATCCCTTATCAGAATTTCTCTTGCGGCCACTGTAATGTCACAGACCTCTGCCTGAAAGACCGTACACTCGTAGGCCAATCTCAGAGAGAGAGATATTGAGTGCATCAGAGTAGATCCCCAATCCAGTTCCTGACTCCATCTTGGAGTGAGTAGTTTGAAGCTTCCTGATAACTGACCTAAATTCGGTTCAGATCGGACTATATTTAGATATAGCTATCACATAGACCGATCTCCCGATAAAGGGTCTGAAGACCATAAAAGCTTTATTAATTACCCGATTCAGCTTAAATTTGCAATTGTGATTTATTTTAAGCCTTCCGATATTTGACCCAAATATGGATTAGATCGGCCCATATTTAGATATAGCTGCCATATAGACCGATCTCCCGATAAAGGATCTGAAGGCCATAAAATCTTTATTTATTACCCGATTTCGCTTAAATTTGAAACAGAGGGTTACCCTAAGCCTCCCGATATTTGACCCAAATGTGGTTCAGATCGGACTATATTTAGATATAGCTGCCCTATAGACCGATCTGCCGATAAAGGGTCCGAAGACCATAAAAGCTTTATTTATTACCCGATTTCGCTGAAATTTGCAACAGTGAGTTATTTTAACCCTCCCGGCATCTCTCGTAAATATGGTTTAGATCGGACTATATTTAGATATAGCTACCATATAGACCGATCTCCCGATAGAGGGACTGAAGACCTTAAAACCTTTATTTATTACCCGATTTCGCTGAAATTTCCAACAGAGAGTTATTTTAAGCCTCCCGACATCTGACCTATATATGGATTACATCAGTCCAAATTTAGATATAGCTGCCATATAGACCGATTTCCCGATAATGGATCTAAAGCCCATAAAAGCTTTATTTTTTATCTGATTTCGCTGAAATTTGGAATAGTGCGCAGTTTTAAGCCTCTCAACATCCGACCCAAATATGGTACAGATCGAACTATATTTAGATATAGCTGTCATATAGACCGATCTCCCGATAAAGGGTCTGAAGCCCATAAAAGCTTTATTAAATACCCGATTCCGCTGAAATTTGGAATAGTGCGCAGTTTTAAGCCTCTCAACATCCGACCCAAATATTGTACAGATCGGACTATATTTAGATATAGCTGCCATATAGACTGATCTCCCGATAAGGGGTCTGAAGGCCATAAGAGCTTTATTTATTACCCGATTCCGGTGAAATTTGTAACAGAGAATTATTTTAAGCCTTCCGACATCTGCACTAAATATGGATTAGATTGGTCCATATTTAGATATAGCTGTCATACAGACCGATCTCCCGATAAAGGGTCTGAAGCCCATAAAAGATTTATTTCTTTACCAATCTCGCTGAAATTTAAAACGATGGGTTATTTTAAGCCTCCGGACATTCGACCCAAATATGGTTCAGACCGGACTATATTTAGATATAGCTGCCATATAGACCGATCTCCCGATAAAGGGTCTGAAGCCCATAAAAGCTTTATTAAATACCCGATTCCGCTGAAATTTGGAATAGTGCGCAGTTTTAAGCCTCTCAACATCCGACCCAAATATTGTACAGATCGGACTATATTTAGATATAGCTGCCATATAGACCGATCTCCAGATGAAGGGTCTGAAGCCCATAATAGCTTTAGCTTTGAACCGATTTCGCTGAAATTTGAAACGGTAAGTAGTTTTACGCCTCTCAACATCCGACCCAAATATGGTACGGATCGGACTATATTTAGATATAGCTGCCATATAGAGCGATCCCCGATTTCGCTGAAATTGAAAACAATGGGTTATTTTAAGCCTCCCGACATTTCACCCAAATATGGTTTAGATCGGACTATATTTAGATATAGGTGCCCTATAGACCGATCTCCCGATAAGGGGTTTAGAGTCCAAAAAAGCTTTATTTTTTATCCGATTTCGCTGAAATTTAAAACAATGGGTTATTTTAAGCCTCCGGACATTTGACCCAAATATGGTTCAGACCGGACTATATTTAGATATAGCTGCCATATAGACCGATCTTCAGATAAAGGGTCTGAAGCCCATAAAAGCTTTATTTTTTAACCGATTTTGCAGAAATTTGAAACACTGGGTAGTTTTAGGTCCCCCGACGTCCCACCCAAATATGGTTTGTATCGGACTAAATTTAGATATAGTTTCAATACAGAGCTAGCTGCCGATAAAGGGCCTGAAGCCCATAAAGGCTTTATTTTTTATCTGATTTCGCAGAAATTTGAAATACAAAATTCATTAGTGACCACTCAATGTCCGTGCCGAATTTGGGTGCATAAGTTATCCAATTTTCACCAGATTTCGGAAAAAGGTGATTTACATATACACACGAGTTGGTGGGTATCCAAAGTTCGGCCCGGACGAACTTAATGCCTTTTTACTTGTTTAAGGCTTCGTTAAGTGTTATGAACACGGCCGTTAACTTTTATCAAAATTTGTTTTTCACAGTTTTGATTTTATTTGCAAAGCTATTTCCACTAAAAATGTTGCCCATATTGTGATTTTCCTGGAAAATTTTCCAGCCGTATTTTCCAATAATCCAGCTAATTATTTTTTTTTTTAGCACTGGACATCTCTGCTCTGGCTATAATTCGATTATTATTTTTTGTTGCTAGTGAACGAGAAAACCTGCTTTTGGAAAAACGCTATTGACCTCGCTATTGATGATAACACTTGGATAATGATCCATCGTCACTGGCTTATGGGGGAAACTCTTCCACTTCATTTGCCTTTAATTGGCTATAATTTCTTTTTCCGGCACGATTTTCACATGCAACCAACATTTTTCACATTCCGTTCGTCACGTTGGCTGTTGAATACGATTCATAATTATATGAATTTTATTTTATTTCAGTTTTTTTCTCTCTCTCTCTCAACAGGGTCAATTAAAGTCAAAACACATTTCATTAAAATTCTTTTCTCGGCTATTTTCAATGTTTTTATGTGTAAAATGAAGAAGAAAAAAATATGAGAGAGAAAAAAACATGAAAAATATTCCTACCCAAATACGCAGTGAAATAAAAACACAATCAGTTAAAGAGTTATGAGTTTGGAAATATAAAATATTTACCACGGACTACAAAACAAGAGGAAAAAAACGTCAAAAGAAAAATAAATAAACAACAAGAGAAACACATTTAATTTGCTTTTTTATGTTTCATTTAATGTTGCCACAATCAGAGCCACAGCGGCAACAGAAGGGCAGTATCGCGCTCAACGAACCTAGACCATCATAGTCCCTCCCATAGAGGCTCCCCCATCGTCTATAATTAATATTTAAGTTTTTTCCCTGACATTTAACGCTCATTTGGCCCTATCCGCAGTGGCTGTTGCTGCTGCTGCTGCTTCCACTGCTGTTCACTGTGGCCCATGCTGTTGCTGCTTATGCTGATGCTGATATTGTTGACTTGGTTTCGGCTTTACAAAGGCCCATTAAAAACCAATTAGTTGTTGGTAAATGTGCATAGAAATTTTATGTAGCGCGACGCAGCCACAACAACAATACTTTCACTCGCCTGTGTTCATCTGGTGGTGTTTCGTTGTATTTTTTTTTTCTTTTCTGGACAAGATTTTCCGTCTGTCCTTCCATGCAACCCACTGGCTAGTTGTTTCGTGCATGTATTACTTGAAGACTCATTCAAGTAAAATAAAACACAACAACAACAACAACAAAATGTCTCAAGTCTAGGGACTTGTCGTTACGGATGTCAAAAATTTAAATTTTTGTCAGTTGTCATTTGTTGTGAAGACCATTGGATGATGATCAGGTGCGTAGCTATGAAATTTGTCCTAGAGGGCTCAATTAATAAGACATTGGAGAGCAAGTGCCTATACATTAGGGTGAGCCAATTTTTGGTGGTTGTCAAAATCATAATCTAAGAGAAATGCCAAGAAACCATGGTATTGCCATGGACCATTGCATGATGATCAGGTGCGTAGGTATGAAGATTGCCCTAAAAGGTTCAGGTCTTAAGACATTAGAGGGCAAGAGTATAGACAAAAGGGTGGGCCAATTTGTGGCGGTTGTAAAAATCATAATCTACGAGAAATCCCAAGACACCATAGTATTTGCAAGGGCCATTGCATGATGATCAGGTGCGTAGGTATTAAGACTGTCCTAAAAGGTTCAGGTTTTACATTAGATAAACAAAAGGTTGGGCCAATTTTTGGCGGTTGTCAAAATCATAATCCAAGAGAAATCCCAAGAAACCATGGTATTACCATGGACCCATCAAAATCGAGCATATGCTTTTTAACAACAAAATTGGAAATTTTATTCTCAGATGGGACCAGAAATGGATTTTTGTTGTTAAAGACCGGGGAAAGCTCGATATGTTGGACCAAACTTCTTCGAATTTATCTTAGATTACGATTTTTACAACCGCCGGTGTGTGTTTTTTGACCTTTCAATTTAAACCACCCTAATGTGCATCAGGAGGCCACCGTAGCGCAGAGGTTAGAGAGAGCAAGGGTATACACAAAAGGGTGGAACAATTTTTGGCGGTTGTCAAAATCATAATCTATGAGAAATCCCAAGAAATCCCAATCCCATGATATTACCATGGACCCATCAAAATCGAGCCTTTGCTTTTCAACCATAAAATTGAAAATTTTATTCTCAGATGGGACCAGAAATGGATTTTTGTTGTTAAAGACCGAGGAAAGCTCGATATGTTGGACCAAACTTCTTCGAATTTATCATAGATTACAATTTTTACAACCGCCGGTGTGTGTTTTTGGAACTTTCAATTTAAACCACCCTAATGTGCATCAGAAGGCCGCCATAGCACAGAGGTTAGCATGTCTGCGTATGACGCCGAACGCCTGGATTGGAATCCGGTCGAAACCATCATAAAAAATTTTTTTAGCGGTGGTTAGCCCCTCCCAATTTTGGCGACATTTTTGAGGTATTATGCCAAGTAAAAACTTTTCCCCAAAGAGGTGTCGGAGGCCCCTCATCATTGAGCTTAAAACTTGAATCAGACAGCACTCTTTGACATGTAAGAAATTTGCTCCTTTCCTTAATGGAATGTTCATGGGCAAATTTACATTTGGGCAATGTGCATCATCAGGGCAACGGTTCATGTTTACCTACTAGTTGAGTGCCATGCAGCGCCAGGGCCTAGCATTCCCAGTCGAAATCATCCCATCCTGACCACGTACTTGAGGTGACTTCCCAGAGAAACATCTGCAAGATCGCTGAAAACGGAAAAAGAGACTCCCTAAGATGATTTTTGGCTCAATAGGTACGTAGATAAGCAGAATTGACAATTTTGGAGCGAAAATCAGCCAGAAGCATTGCAAGAGCTACCAATGCATTCAGAAAAAGTCATATTTTGGTGCGGTTTATGGGCTGGTGGCATTATTGGGCCGTACTTCTTCAAAGACGATACGCATCGTAACGTAACTGTGAATGGTGAGCGCTACCGTGAGATGATATCCAACTTTTTTTTTGCCCAAAATGCAAGAGCTCGACTTGCATGACATGTGGTTTCAACAAGACGGTGTCAAATTATTGAATTTTATTATGAAAATTCGTGCTCTGTTTAGAAATTTCATCGCGCGCTTCTTCTTCTTCGGTGACAAAGCTCATTTTTAGCTCAATAGGTACGTAGATAAGCAGAATTGACCACTTTGGAATGAATGTCAGCCAGAAGCATTGTAAGAGCTACCAACACATCCAGAAAAAGTCATAGTTTGGTGTGGTTTAAGGGCTGGTGGCATCATTGGGCCGTACTTCTTCAAAGACGATGTGAATCGTAACATAACTGTGAATGGTGAGCGCTACCTTGAGATGATATCCAACTTTTTTTTTGCCCAAAATGCAAGAGCTTGTCATGCATGACATGTGGTTTCAACAAGACGGTATCACATTCCACACAGCACTCGTAACAATGGACGTATTGAGAGGCGAGTTCGGTGAACATTTTATTTCACGTTCGGGACCGGTCACTTGGCCGCCTAGATCGTGCGATTTAACGCCTCTAGACTATTTGATGTGGGGCTATGTTAAAGCTAATGTCTGTACAGACAAGTCCGCTTCAATTGACGCATTGGACAACAACATTGAAGCATTTATTCGTGAGATACCGACCGAAATGTTGGAAAGAATATGCCAAATTGCACTGAGCGGGTAGATAATTTGAGTTGCAGTCACGGTCAACATTTGCATTGAATTATCTTCAAACTTTAAATTATATGGACCGTACTATTAAGTCAGGGTTCTAGGGTTGTTCTGATTTTTTTTTTTCTGGAAAATTTTTTAATATCTCTTAAAAAATCACCCTTTATTTACAAATTCCCTTAAATCTTTAAAGCTCAATTGTATCGCACTCGTGGTAGCATACAGCTGTAATGTAAATCGATCACCTTCTTTCTCCGGCATGGGATGAATATGGGTACCGCACGGGTTGGAACTCTATGTTCGCATTTGTGTGGTGTTCATCGTCATCGCGAGAAGCTCAGCTGAAAGCTGCCAGGCGCATCAACAGGTTGCTAATAGTGGAAAGCTCCATATACGAAGTATCTGCATCTATAATCGCGGACAATTAGGGGTATTTCGGTGAAGAGTGTCAGTGATAGGGCGGCCAGCACCGACCCTCGCTTAAACACCAAGTGCCTATGATACTCGATATTCCAAGGCAAGTTATTGGCGCCTTTAAATAACCAATGGCTTTAACTTTCGCGTAGCTATCGATATTTTGGACCGAAACAAGCTTGCTCACCTTGGGAACTTGACAAGGATCGACCCATACAGCAACTAAAACCTTTTTTCGCATTTTGGGTTTATAAAAATCCCCCGTTGTAGGGTCTAGAGGCGATTTTTTCATAATTTCTCGGTAGGAGGCCATAGTGGAGCAGATGTTAGCATATCCGCCTATGACGCCGAGCGCCTGGGTTCAAATCACGGTTTTAACATCAAAAAATATTTTCAGCGGTGGTTATCCCCTTACTAATGCTGGCTACATTTGTGAGGTATCCTGACAAGTTAAAACTTCTCTGCCATGTGGTGTCGCACTGTGGCACGCCATTCGGGCTCGGCATAAAAAGGAGGCCCCTTATCATTGAGCTTTAACTTTAATCGGACGGCACTCATTGATATGAGAGAAGTATCCCTTGGTCCTTAATGGAAAGTTCATGGGAAATTTAGTTCAGTAATAGGTAGTTCTACCGGTCTTTTGTCTTTAGTGGATATGGTGGATATTTAGTGGATAAGAGTTAGCTTGGCTTTTTTCACTAAATTAAGCTGCAACCCCTTCAAACCCCCCTTTCTACGCCTCTGTTGCAACACTACAAGTGTTTCCCCAAAACAATTGTATTCAGTTTTAAATGATTTTGTTGCTCTTTTTGCATTGCTTTACGGATGTTCAGCGATAATGGAGTGAAGTAGAACTAATGCACGAATGACATGTCCAAGAATTCGAGTTGGGATTACTAATAATGCGACAGTGATATCATGCAACTGATTTGTGTTGTAGGTTAACTATTTGATAATAAAATTAATTATTTAAAAAAATTTTACTAACCCCATTAAGATGAGGGAAAATATCAGCCTCCATTTGTTACACTTAGGCGTCAGTTTGATACTTTCGCTTCCATGTAGGATTAATTCCCATGGAACTTTTGTAGAAAGTTACGATCAAGCATTAGAAATGTGATATTCAAAATTTTAGATTTTCCAATGGTACTAGATTTCCACAAGAGCACCTATTAAAATGTCAACTTTGCTGGGTCATAAAAAAAAGTTTCTCCAATTATGCATTGAAATGCATGCCACTAAACTCTTTGCTTTAAGTTTATTTTATGATCAGTTAAATCCTAATTTAACCCCTGCGGTGATGATCTAAAATCAAAAACTGATCTCCTGCAGAGCCAGCTTGATATGTAATCATGTTTTATGAGCACATCTGAAATATAAAAATTTTCTTTCTTTTTTAATGCCATTTTTTATACTATTTTAAAAGATTTGTCCATTTTTTGATTAGTTTAAATGAAAGAATCACACATCCATCCCACTAATAGTAAAGAAAATTTCATAGAAATTTTGTCTTTCGAGAAAATTTCATAGAAATTTTGTCTTTAGAGAAAATTTCATAGAAATTTTGTCTTTAGAGAAAATTTCATAGAAATTTTGTCTTAAGAAAAAATTTAATAGAAATTTTGTCTTTAGAGAAAATTTCCTAGAATTTTTGTCTTTAGAGAAAATTTCATAGAAATTTTGTCTTTAGAGAAAATTTCATAGAAATTTTGTCTTTAGAGAAAATTTCATAGAAATTTTGTCTTTAGAGAAAATTTCATAGAAATTTTGTCTTTAGAGAAAATTTCATAGAAATTTTGTCTTTAGAGAAAATTTCATAGAAATTTTGTCTTTAGAGAAAATTTCATAGAAATTTTGTCTTTAGAGAAAATTTCATAGAAATTTTGTCTTTAGAGAAAATTTCATAGAAATTTTGTCTTTAGAGAAAATTTCATAGAAATTTTGTCTTTAGAGAAAATTTCATAGAAATTTTGTCTTTAGAGAAAATTTCATAGAAATTTTGTCTTTAGAGAAAATTTCATAGAAATTTTGTCTTTAGAGAAAATTTCATAGAAATTTTGTCTTTAGAGAAAATTTCATAGAAATTTTGTCTTTAGAGAAAATTTCATAGAAATTTTGTCTTTAGAGAAAATTTCATAGAAATTTTGTGTTTAGAGAAAATTTCATGGAAATTTTGTCTTTAGAGAAAATTTCATAGAAATTTTGTCTTTAGAGAAAATTTCATGGAAATTTTGTCTTTAGAGAAAATTTCATGGAAATTTTGTCTTTAGAGAAAATTTCATAGAAATTTTGTCTTTAGAGAAAATTTCATAGAAATTTTGTCTTTAGAGAAAATTTCATAGAAATTTTGTCTTTAGAGAAAATTTCATAGAAATTTTGTCTTTAGAGAAAATTTCATAGAAATTTTGTCTTTAGAGAAAATTTCATAGAAATTTTGTCTTTAGAGAAAATTTCATAGAAATTTTGTCTTTAGAGAAAATTTCATAGAAATTTTGTCTTTAGAGAAAATTTCATAGAAATTTTGTCTTTAGAGAAAATTTTATAGAAATTTTGTCTTTAGAGAAAATTTCATAGAAATTTTGTCTTGAGAGAAAATTTCATAGAAATTTTGTCTTTAGAGAAAATTTCATAGAAATTTTGTCTTTAGAGAAAATTTCATAGAAATTTTGTCTTTAGAGAAAATTTCATAGAAATTTTGTCTTTAGAGAAAATTTCATAGAAATTTTGTCTTTAGAGAAAATTTCATGAAAATTTTGTCTTTAGAGAAAATTTCATGGAAATTTTGTCTTTAGAGAAAATTTCATGGAAATTTTGTGTTTAGAGAAAATTTCATAGAAATTTTGTCTTTAGAGAAAATTTCATAGAAATTTTGTCTTTAGAGAAAATTTCATAGAAATTTTGTCTTTAGAGAAAATTTCATAGAAATTTTGTCTTTAGAGAAAATTTCATAGAAATTTTGTCTTTAGAGAAAATTTCATAGAAATTTTGTCTTTAGAGAAAATTTCATCCCGGCCGACGCGGGATAACTATGAGCACCACACAGGCTGGAACTTTGATCCCCCGGCTTGTGTGGTATCCATCGTTATCACGGGAAGCTTAGGTGAAAGCTACCGGGTGCGTCCACAGGTTGCGGATGGTGGGAAGCTCAGTTTTTATACGGAGTAGCTGCAAATGCGGCCGCGGGTAGTCAGCGATTTTCGAGAGGAGAGTGAGTCTCAGTGGGGAGTCAGGTGGCACTAGCTCTTAATTAAATACTGAGTGCCATTGATACTCAACATGACAAGGCGAGTTATTGGCGCCTTTAAATAACCAATGGCCAACATCAGCGTCTGCTCCCAGGTTAGGGACAGCTGGAGGCGAGCGTCGGATATTGGAGCAAGCGGTTCGCCACAACGAGGGATAATTGTGTAATACCACAAAACCCATGCGGTTGGGGCGCTGGGCCAGTAACCCGCCCCCGGAAAACTATGAGAACTACTTCTAAGAAAGAAGGGAATAGTAAAAACGGACCCCTCCAACGTTGACGACCCACACAAACGAAAAAAGGACCATGATTTGCGGATTTGCAACAGGAATGTCCACACTCTTTATAGAGAAGGTGCAGTATACGCGATGGCGAATGTATTGAAGTGCAGTACTTTCTACAGTACTTCAAAGCGGACAGCTCTTTTTCAGCGGTTACGCAGTGTTCTACTCTTCGGGAGACCTGAATCAGTTTCCATAGAATTGGCAGGAATTCCAGTTCTATACCTACGAGCATACAACACTTTCGCCCAAAGACCAATATTTTATTCTACAAAATTTAATAGTGTCATATATATTAGATCACTCAATGTCCGTGCCAAATTTGGGTGCTTAAGTTATCCCATTTTCGCCGGATTGTGACGAAAGGGGGTTTACATATATACCCGAGGTGGTGGGTATCCAAAGTTCGGCCTGGTCGAACTTAATGCCTTTTTACTTGTTTTTTTTTGTTTTTTTTTTTTTTGAGGAGCGAAATGCGAAATAGAATCACTTCAGCTCCACTCAACGGTTACCTTAATTTCTTCGTATTTAATTACAGGTGTATATTTTTATCTCCAAATCAACTTACTTACGCTTCAAATTTTTGGCTTTATTCGGACTTTAGCAAGTCCCTTAATCATAATACAATTACCAATATAATTGCTATAATCGCCGAATTAAGACATAATTAATCCCTTACTTCTTCAACATAATTAGTTCGTCTTATTAATTATGGAACAGATATTTCCTTGCACGAGCATTGCTTTTTGATGCCATTGTAAGAGATTTTTATGAAATTTAATTAAACAGAAATTGCTGCTACTCAGACAGCCAAACGGGAGAAAATCGCAAAAATTCATTGGAAAACATACGAAATGTAAAAAGACTTAAAATTACTTTGAGCGAATGATTGAAAATCCATTCAAGAAGAGTTTGTCGTCTGTTTTTTCGCGCTTTTCCTTGGAAAATCCTTGATAATTGAGTAGAGGCACGTAATTAATGCCATTTAATGAGCTTTTAAGCTTTACAAGGCGAGCTCTGTAGCAGACGTCTACCATTTGGCATAATGGTAGATGTTTTTTATGCCGGCACTTTTAGCAGCTTCCTTTGACCAACTAACCAACCAACCAGATAGTCATACAACATCAGCTCTTTTCCTATATGGAATTTCATTGCCCTGAAAGATAAGCATTCGACGGTTTTTGTGTTTCTTTGTGGCTCTGGCTTTTTTTTTATTTTTTTCTTACAACGTTTGCACGTCGCACACAGGACCATTTGAAAGATTGTTATGATTCATTACTCAATCTAATATCCGTAGAATTTGTGCTTTCATTATAATTCCTTGGACTTCGATTTCCGCTTGGTGTACTACGTGTCTGTGTGTCTCTTGAAATCCATCGATTTGCTCCGCTATCATCTAAAACAATAAATATTCTGGATAGCGGAATGAGGAATGTGGGACAAGCTAAGGAGCCGAATGGCCAATGCGATATGATATGAGAAAGCAAAAAAAAAAAACTAAGACAAATTAGTGGAAGAATCGTAGTAAGAGACCAACAGCCACATAAGTAAAAGAGAACTATGGCCAAAGACCAATAATTTTTGTCAAAAGTTATCGAGGAGTAGTGTAGCAATGGTGAGGATAAAAACTGTAACAAAAAATTTCTAAAAAATTTTCTCAAAAGGCAAATTTTTAAAATTTTTGCTCTCAAGACAAAACATATAACAAATCTTATAAATAACCAGTAAGGAAAGGAAATAGTCGGGCAGAGCCGATTATATAATACCCTACACCTACCCTACAATTATAAATTTGGGCATTATATAAATATATATGTGTATATGAGAGCAATATCTAAATCTGAACCGACTTTTAAACTGATCGTTTGAAAATTGCTGTTGCTACGGCCATATAAGTGCAAATCGGGCGATACATATATATGGGAGCTATATCTAAATCTGAGCCGATTTTGATGAAATCTTACAGATATGTTAAGACCAGTAACAAAACAATTCGTGCCAAATTTGGTGCAGATCGGTTGAAAATTGCAGCCACTACGGCTATTTAAGTGCAAATCGGGCGATACATATATATGGGAGCTATATCTAAATCTGAACCGATTTTAATGAAATCTTACAGATGTAGTAAGGTCTGTAACAAAGCAATCTATGCCAAATTTTGTGCAGATCGGTTGAAAATTGCAGCTACTACGGCTATTTAAGTGCAAATCGGGCGATACATATATATGGGAGCTATATCTAAATCTGAGCCGATTTTAATAAAATCTTACAGATATATTAAGATCAGTATCAAAACAATCCGTGCCAAATTTTGTGCAGATCGGTTGAAAATTACAGCTACTACGGCCATTTAAATGCAAATCGGGCGATACATATATATGGGAGCTATATCTTAATCTGAACCGATTTTGATTAAATCTCGCAGATATGTTAAGAGCAATAACTAAACAATCCGTTCCAAATTTTGTGCAGATCGGTTGAAAATTGCAGCTATTACGGCCATTTAAGTGCAAATCGGGCGATACATATATATGGGAGCTATATCTTAATCTCGACCGATATTAATGAAATCTTTCAAATATGTTAAGATCAGTAACAAAATAATTCGTGCCAAATTTTGTGCAGATCGGTTGAAAATTTTAGCTACTACGGCCATTTAAGTGCAAATCGGGCGATACAAATAATATATGGGAGCTATATCTAAATCTGAACCGATTTGGATGAAAATTGGCAGATATGTTAAAATCAGTAACAAAACAATCCGTGCCAAATTTTGTGCATATCGGTTAAAAATTGTTGTTGCTACGGCCATATAAGTGCAAATCAAGCTATACATATATATGTAAGCTATATCTTATTCTGAACCGATTTTGATTAAATATGTTAAGACCAGTACCAAAACAATCCGTGCCAAATTTTGTGCAGATCGGTTGAAAATTGCAGCTACTGCCGCCATTTAAGTGCAAATCGGGCGATACATATATATGGGAGCTATATCTAAATCTGGACTGATTTTAATGAAATTTTTCAAATATGTTAAGATCAGTAACAAAACAATCCGTACCAAATTTTGTGCAGATCGGTTGAAAATTGCAGCTACTACGGCCATTTAAGTGCAAATCGGGCGATACATATATATGGGAGCTATATCTAAATCTGAACCAATTTGGATGAAAATTTGCAGATATGTTAAAATCAGTAGCAAAACAATCCGTGCCAAATTTTGTGCAGATCGGTTGAAAATTTTAGCTACTGCGGCCATTTAAGTGCAAATCGGGCGATATATATATATGGGAGCTATATCTAAATCTGCACCGATTTTGATGAAATTTAGCAGATATGTTAAGATCAGTAGGAAAACAATCCGTGCCAAATTTTGTGCAGATCGGTTGAAAATTTTAGCTACTACGACCATTTAAGTGCAAATCGGGCGATACATATATATGGGAGTTTTTTCTAAATCTGAGCCGATTTTAATGAAATCTCGCAGATATGTTAAGATCAATAACAAAACAATTCGTGCCAAATTTGGTGCAGATCGGTTGAAAATTGCAGCTACTACTGCCATTTAAGTGCAAATCGGGCGATACATATATATGGGAGCTGTATCTAAATCTGAACCGATTTTGATGAAATCTTTCAAATATGTTAAAATCAGTAACAAAACAATCTGTTCCCAATTGTGTGCATATCGGTTGAAAATTGTCCTTACTACGGCAATATATGTGCAAATCGGGCGATACATATATATGGGAGCTATATCTAAATCTGAACCGATTTTTACCAAAATCAATATCGTCTGTTCTTGGGCCAAAAAAGTGATATGTGCAAAATTTCATGATGATTGGACAACAAATACGACCTCCACTTTGATTAAAAGAATACATGGACTCACAGACGGACATGGCCTTACTTTTTGATATCGAAAGAGGGGGGCGGACCCTCCCCCTTAACCTAAAAGTACCACCCAAAAATACAAGTAGACCGATCGGAACAATATGATACTCACATGAAAGGTATTCAGGAGTAGAGTACGAATTTCATATTAAAAATTGGGTCCAAGTACCCGGTAGGGGGCCCCAGCCCCAAAACCCCCTAAAATGGGTTTATTTGACGATCATGACAATATGGGACTCAAATTAAAGATATTCGAGAGTAGATTGCGAATATGGTCAGCGAGGGAACATGGGCTTTATAATTTGTTGATTTCGGAAGGGGGCGAACCCTTCCCCACTCTCCAAAAAGTTCACCCAAAATCAAAAGTGGACAGATAAGGATAATATGGATATTAAATGAAAAGTATTGAAGAGTAGAATACGAATAAAAATTGGGTTCATGCACCCAGTAAGTCGCCTTAACTCCAAAACTTCTAAAAGCAGACAAATTGAACGTCCATATTGATATGGGGCTCAAATGAAAGGTATTCGGGAGTAGATTACGAATCTGGCACACAAAATCACCTCGAAGTAAAGAGGGTCATCCCACCCCCCAAAACCAATAAATGGGCATATTAGCTAATCACGAGTATATAGGAATTGGTTTGTTCCGTATAGACTCAAAAACGGCTGAGGTTGGTCTGTAAGACAACATAGGCTTTATAATTTTTCAATATCGGAAGGGGGACGCACCCTCCCCCTTACCCCAAAAACACTAACGAAAAACAAAAGTGGACCGATTGGAACAGTAGGGGTATCAAATGAGAGGTATTGAAGAGTAGAATATGAATATTGTCTTAAAATTTCAGTCAAAGTACCCAGTGAGCCGTTCCAACCCCAAAACTCCCCCAGACAGACATATTGGACATTCATGTCCAGTGAAAGTCATTCAGGAGTAGATTAGGAATATGGGAAAAAATTAAATCCATGTGATGGGTGGTTTCCCCATGCCCCAAATAGGCTATTTGGGACTCAAATGAATGCAATTTGGGAGTAGATTAGAAAAATGGCATTAAAATGTTGTGGTTTCTTTTTCTGGACGAAATTTTAGTGAAATTTATTCTGGTCAAAATTTTCCTATGATCTCTACACTTTTCTTGGCCATACAGAACATTTTCTCCGCCTTGATCTTCTGCGCTTCTTCTCCAATCTCTACACCCAGTTACGAAATGTGTTTTCTTCTCTTGGTCACTTCATCGGAGTTTTGGTCTTCCTCTTTTGCTATTATGGTCGCCTTTAAAAGTTTTCTTGGCTGGTGCTTCTTCATTCATTCTGACAACATGACCTAGCCAACGCAACCATTTTTTTTAATTATACGTTTAACTATGCTATCGTCGTCATACAGCTCGTACAGTTAATACTCATATTCTCCATCGTCGTGCACAGGTCCATATATTTTACTAAGTATCTTTCTCTCAAATACTCCAAGTACTAACTCATCTGCATATTATCCTTCCTTATATTTCAAAACTAGAGTCATTTGTTTCGTTCACATCGGTGCCGAGTTAGATAAAGTTGCTGAATATCTCAAATAGTTCCCAAATTTCTCTATTATCTTTATCTGGTCGGCTGTACAAGACTTTTTGGGAGTTGATGCCATCCATTTTGTCTTATTTCCATTTACTACCAGCCCCAGTTTCGTTGATGTTCTTTCGATACTTTCGAAGGCTGCAATTGCTTCTTCCGATGACTGACCCATAATATTGATCTATTGATATGCATCTCGTATAATTTTTTTTAAGCAGGATTTCATCCTATCGAACGAAAGGCTGTCTTCTTGTGTAAAACCTTGTTTGGTATTGAGCTGTTCAGAGAGTTTCTTTCCTATATTTACTGGGGAGAGTGTATCAACAAGCGCCTTCCTGCAAAGTCTTTTCAGTTTTGCAGCTATACCGAACTCAGACATAGCTTGAAATACCTATGAGCGTTTAGGGCTGTCGAAAGCGACTTTGTAGTCAACTAAGTTATACTAGGAGTTGACTTGTCCTTCTCGGTTCTTTTACAGGATTTGGCGCAGTGTAAATATCTGGTCTATGGTGGATTAATCAGATCTAAAGCCACACAGATAGCGCCCAATTATCTCATTACTTTAGGTTTTAATCTTTCACACAGTGCGCTCGAGAATTTCATATATGCGGTGGGGAGCAGACTTCATCCTCTGTGGTTGGCACATGCCGTCTAGTCCCCTTTCTTGTGTACAGAACACAGTATGCTGAGCTTCCATTATCGGATATGCGTTCTTCTAGCCCGATCGCACAGACGAGCTGATGCATATGCCTTATCATCGTGTCGCCTGCGGTCTCAAATAGTTCAGCGGGCAATCCATCGGCTCCTGCTGGCTTGTTGTTCCTCTGTTGGGTCACTGCTAGTTGGACCCGTCTATGACTAAGAGGTTAACATTCTATACCATCAACAGGGATTGATTCTGGGATATCTTCTTCGCCATCATTGTCGGACACTAGCTATGTGGTCGTGTGAATCTTTCGATGTTGCATTCTGGTGCCTCAATCCATTACCGGAAGTTTCTTCGTATAGGCTAAATTTACCGACTATTGGCCAAAGAATATTTTCTTTCCCTATTTTCACATTACAAACTCTCAGAAAGGTTTTAATGTCATGGGTGGGCTGTGGCCATATTCTCTTCTATGAGCTTGTATAGAAAATCCTTTGTCTGTTCATCCTTGTCTTCTCTTGGGACATTGGGTGCCAATAAGGCTGATGTTTAATAATTTTTACTTTATGCGGACTAGCTACTAATCCACCGTAGCAAACCTGAAAGGTTCTTCTGTTTCCGCATTACCACGAATCCTCCGCCAAATTCATAACTCGTCTCATGACAGCTACATAATAGGGCGTCACCTCTCGGTGTTCTTTGTGGCGGTAAAATCTCTATAAAAAGTTTAGACATTCCGTTTGCAGAACCATAAGTCATGGTCCTTAAAATGTTTGTGGGGGTCGTCAATATATTTTTGATCGCCATGACATTTTATAACTATCTAACCACGTCCGTCCGTCTGTCTGTCTGTCGAAAGCACGTTAACTTTTAAGGAGTAAATCTAGGAAGATGAAGGTGGGCCAATTTGACGAACCACGTTTCCACAATAAAACGTTTTCGATATCTGACATGGTCAAATACTTAGGAGTGATCTTGGATACGAAACTTAATTGGAAGTGTCACATTCAGGAGTGTACTAAGAAGGCTCACAGTTGTTGGGCACCATGTAGACGAGCCGTATGCTCAATGACATCTACTATCTCTTCATCAACTATGTTCTTCATCATCGAAGCAAAGTATGACACGGATCGGTTAATAATCCATTATTGCTCTTAGACATAGTAATTCTTAGTCATTAACCTTTGATTACCTGTGAAGAGGTACCAAACAAAGAATTTGAAAAATGCGGTCGATGGTGAAGGGTATATAAATTCGGCCCGGCCGAACATTGCACTCTTTTACAGGGTCAAAGTAATTTCTTCATGTTTTTCTGGTGATGTGCTACCTGTGTCACAATCCATATTTTTATCGTTCTACGGGGGATCTCATGGCACATTTTCGCTCACTATTTGGACCGATGTTAAAGATAGCTGCCGCGGGAGGATTTGTGTTCTCATTTGATATAAAGGAAGACCAATATAAGCCTGGATTTGGCCAAGTTAAAACCATTCAGAACCGTAACTTGATTTCCAATATCCCCAAGTCACCCAAGATCTTTTATAACAAATTTTTCTCTTGTGTCACATTTCCTTTTAAAATCTTGAAAATGGTTAGAATTCCACTATCGCTACATATACACAGTGAATTTCGGAACTCTTTGTTTGCTAATTTCCCATTACTTACTCTACGTCCTCTGGCCATACATGACAAATTGAAAGACTAACCACGACATGGTCATATTCATCCATAACCCAACACACATGTACACATACAGTAGCATGAAGTATTGGGACAAACCAAATCTCATCAACTGCAATTTAGCACCAATGAAAAAACCAACGTTCAATAACCAGTAGTAGCTCCCCTGCTACTCCCAGTGGCTGGTAGCGAGTGAGCAGATGATTAGATGGGGCAGTTGGCAGCAGCATTAGATGTACAGTTCAACATATCGTTTGTCCGTCCCTCCTAAGGATAGTAGTGAGTTGGCTGGGCTGTCAAAGTCGGTTTTATTTGTTTGGGACGTTTTGTCCAGCAGCCACAGCATCATGAGTAGCATCAGTGGTCTTTTGCTAGTAGTAGCCAACATGTCTTTTTTTTTGTAATTTGTCTGGATATAAACCGTGAAACTTTGCTGCGCTTTGCAATAACTAATTATGAAAAAAAGAAGATAGTTCTCCGTAAGTTGCTTTCCCACATCACTACACTTTGGAGCTAAAGAACTAGAAGGAAAAAAATGAAAACAGTTTTGCGTTGATGATGGCGTCTTCATAGTGGCGAGAAGATGTCTTAAATTGTTGCCATGAAGGCTGATGTAACTAAACACGCTTTACAGTGGGATGAGTTTAAAAAATCTTTGAAATTATTTTAAAACCTTGGGATAAATTAATGTAAATGTACATATATGGCGAATAATCTCCATAACTGATCATACCGCAACCCATAGAAAGAAGATAAACAATTGAAACTGCTGGGAGATTTCTTTCTATCAATAATTGGTCTCCAGGTTTTACAGCTACGATTCGATCTTAAGTGATCCGGATCATATGGTGTAGAGCATACCAACACAACACGAAGGCCCTCAGATTAAAGTTTAATGCTTCTTCTACTACTGAACCATATACGTGTATGGATTCTAAGTCTTTTAGTAGGCCGATTTGGACTAACATCCACAGATTGCGAACCACAAATATGGCTCTCAACGTTCCTTTCTCAGCTGGTGGTATGTGCTGGCAATCTTTTCAAAAATCAAGTGCCAAGCGAATCGTCCTATGGCTCGTCTTGACTTGATTGAAATCTCGGTGATGTAGTGATGACGAATTTCATGTTGTTGATTGGCAATTTGAGATTTACCTACAAGTCTGCAAGAGTAGTGCTTTGGTGCGCTAGCGAAAGAAGAAGTGAAATTTTTTCCTTCAATCGAAATTTTACAGGCCACGGTACAGCAAACGAAGTTGACGAAGAACCTCAGACTTCGTAGATGCAGTGGGGGGTACATCTAAATCTGAACGGATTTTGTTCAAAGTCAATAACGTTCGTCTTTGGACAAAAAAAGTGAATTGTGCCAAATCTTACGATAATCGAACAACAAAGGCGACCCGTACCATGATCACAAAAATATTGAAAGAACAGGATAAACATTTTGAAGTCGAGATGGTTTCTTCGGTGAAACTTCTTAGAATTTTATGTAAAGGGTGATTTTTTTGAGGTTAGGATTTTCATGCATTAGTATTTGACAGATCACGTGGGATTTCAGACATGGTGTCAAAGAGAAAGATGCTCAGTATGCTTTGACATTTCATCATGAATAGACTTACTAACGAGCAACGCTTGCAAATCATTGAATTTTATTACCAAAATCAGTGTTCGGTTCGAAATGTGTTCATTCACCGTAACGTTGCGTCCAACAGCATCTTTGAAAAAATACGGTCCAATGATTCCACCAGCGTACAAACCACACCAAACAGTGCATTTTTCGGGATGCATGGGCAGTTCTTGAACGGCTTCTGGTTGCTCTTCACTCCAAATGCGGCAATTTTGCTTATTTACGTAGCCATTCAACCAGAAATGAGCCTCATCGCTGAACAAAATTTGTCAAAATTTTAACACATTTCGAACCGAACACTGATTTTGGTAATAAAATTCAATGATTTGCAAGCGTTGCTCGTTAGTAAGTCTATTCATGATAAAATGTCAAAGCATACTGAGCATCTTTCTCTTTGACACCATGTCTGAAATCCCACGTGATCTGTCAAATACTAATGCATGAAAATCCTAACCTCAAAAAAATCACCCTTTAGTTTAGACATATCACCCTGATATTGACACAATGCTCGTAGTCAATATACATCATAGGCTTCGGAATTTGCAGCTGAGAAACGATTGGAGAATCGCTGCGGCTTCATATTCTGTAACATAAACGATGATAGTACGTTTGACGTTTAGGCTGGCTATTGCTGGGTTAATACATAAAATTCACGCAATGGCGAACAATTACCAAGCTTTTGACCACCTTCTCGCAATCGTAAGGCTTGATCGACAGAATGACTTCATAATCTCCGAACTTCATATAATTCAACCAGAAAGTAGTGAACTGACCTGCGTTTAGAACCAAAACAGAGAATGTTGTACGGCACCAAGCGCCCTTTGCGAACGTTCGAAATTCAAAGAAGGTTTTCCGCTTTTTCTCTGCCCGTCAAATGCTTGTCATTGAATCAAATTAACCGGCCGATGTGAAGAAATAAGCAGAAGAAGGTTATAAGTCAACCAACCCAAGCATGCTAAGATTTAGAGAACTCCATACAGAGATGAGCAACACGCAAGAAAAAAGTGTGTGAAATATCTTTGTGGCAGACATATCTGTTCTATTTGGGACGTATTCTTATTATAGCAACTGTGCAATATTTCCCTCCACCGTTGAATTTTCCACACTTTGATACTTAAGTCACTTCCCTTAGGGTAAAACTTTTATAAAATTCTTTTGAGACTAAAATGCTTCATTTACAGCAAGAGGTAATTTGTTACATACGATTCTATTGTCTTGTGTCTCTTCCATTTGGCAGAGAGTGTAGCTAAAACATAAAAAAATTTGGCTTTTTTATTGGGTGAAGCTCAGTATGCTATCAATAAGTTTTGCATTTCGTATTTACAACACCACAAGCTAATACTTGGCACCAAACGGCGCACAGTGGGCCAAATGGCAAAAAAATTGGAAATAAGTCTACAACTTTTTATCTGTTGATTTTAGCCATACAAAATGTTCTAGACATTTGTAGAGGAGGACATAGGCTTTCAGAAAAGTGCTGTTGTTGGTCCATATCTTTAATACAGGGTGAGCTACAGGGTGTGAAAGTTGACCACTTTTGACTTCTCCAAGCTTCTGGGGGCCATAACTTTTGATCTACTCAACCGATTTACATGATTTAGGACTCTAGAGAAAGAGCTTGACAAGATCTAAAAAACTTATGCATAAAGTACCATGCCATCGTGTACTGTTAAGGAGTTATGAATTGTTTAATTTTAAAATATGAAAATTTGGCCTTGGTTTTTTCAGTGTTTTTTTAATAACTCCGTCAATTTTAAAGCTATAAACTTCATACTTCACACAAATTATGCCAGCATATGTGTGCATAAAATACAAAAGGAATCACGTGAATATCTTTGGCGGTTTAAAAATGGCATCGTTTTCAATATGAAAAATATTTTTTTTGTCAAAAAATTGCAAAATTTTTCAAAAAAGATACTCCCATTTCCTTTAAGTTTTCGCAAACTTTGGCCGTCAAAGCATTATCATTTCTTTCCATTTTCACAAAGTCGAGGTATTAAGAAAAGTTTTAAGTGCTAATTTGGCTAATTTCGATATCAAACAACACCGTTATCTTAAGACCAAAATGGCCAATTTTTTTACTAAACTTCAAAAGTTTCTCACTGGAAAAAAAGTTCCACGGGGATTTTTTCGCTTTTTTTGAACTTAAATGAAAGCTTAAAATGTTCCCAACATTTTAAGGTATGTCTCGCCATATCCTAGCCATAAATGAGATCGTAGCGATCAAAATACTGAAAAAAGTCAATTTTCAAGTAGTGCTATATTCATTGCTAAAAAACAAGTATTACGTCACATTTTATTGCAAAGATGTTAAATAAGCTTTTATTTGGTAACACTTCTTCTACAAAACACAAAAAGAATCATGGAAATATCTCTATTCTATTCCATTTTATGGAACCGGCAATAAAAAAGTCAATTTTTCAAAAAAGTCGAATTTCCCAAATTTTGTTTTTGTTGTCCTAATTGCACATGACACACTATAGCCATATTTACGCAACATACCTTATCGTAAAGGAAATTTTCATACCTTTCCAACGATGTATAAAACATTTCTCAACTCGGATTCTATCTACTCTAAAATTCATTTACACTTCATTAAACTCTATATAAAAATGTCTATTTGTGAAATGGAACCTTATATGGGGCCTACACTAAAACATTGATAGATTTGCCCAGGGTTTACAATACAAATGTGTTAGAATAAAAAAAGGTCTCCTGCCAAAGTTTAAAAAAATTGGAATAAAAATATGTGTTTTAGAGCGAAAACACTTCGCATCGGCGTGCGTTTGTATAGTACCTACATCTATTTTTAATGTAAGCTGATGATTTTTGAATAAAAAGTAACCTAGAAATATACCTGCATATATATATATATTTGTGTTAAGATTTGATGCAGACAAATGTTACCTGTTTCGCTATGTCGAATTCCCAGGAAATCCACCGTATCAATGAATGTGAAAAAACCTACCCATAAAAAATTCATTGTCATTTTTTTTAACCAAATTCGAGTCCAGGTAAATAATTATAGAAGAGTAAGTAAAAAGAGGCACTTTGGACCCCTTTTTACGATTGCGTCTGATACCTGAAATGGGTCATTAATTGTGAATATATTGCATAAATATTTGAACAAAATCCAAATTTTCTTCATTATATTTTGTAGAGGCGTAAAGGACATTTATAAGTTATGGAAGTCATACTGAAGTATTCCACTCTTTCGAAAATTGTATGGGACATCAAAAATGATTCCAAATCATACACGGAGTCATTTAAGGAACTTGTTTACACTTTGGACCACATATATGGAATAAGGCTAAATAAAGACGCTTTAGACAAACTTGAAAAATTCTACAAATCATTTGAGAGAAGGTTGCCAGAATGTTCATTCGCAAAAATCAAGTTTTTCAAAATGTATGAGAAGTGGCTGAAATCGGATCTACTTATTGAAATTAAACCGCTGATTCCCGGCCGGCCTAGCAAAGCATACGACGAAGTTACGGAGAAAACCAAAAAGAAAAAACAAGAGGAACTATTGGCGGCACATCCGCCAAATTTAATAAAAGATACGTTCAAAACAGCATTGTTAAAAACACAACCAAAAAATGTTGGACGAATTGTCGATGTTTTACCATTAGCATCTCCGAAAAGGGTAAAGAGAATGGTAGAAAGTATTCCAACTCCAAAATCGACTACAGAATTCACGGAGGAAGATGCACTGGCCCTGATTTTGAACCTAGGCCTCTCAAGAAACAAATACTCAACAATGAGGAAGGCTCTTCGTGAAAAAGGATGGGGTTGTTTACCCTCAAAACATAAATTGTACAACACCAGGACGAAAATGGTGCCATCAAATATATACGTGGACGAATTAAAAGCAAGAGTGAAACTTGCTGATCTTGTTGAAAATACAGCTGTTAGAATTATTTCTAATTTTACTGAAGAACAGTTGAACACATGTAATAATTCCGAAGTGGTTTTGATCAGCAAATGGGGTTGTGATGGATCATCTGGATTTTCCGAATATAAGCAACAAACAGAAATAGATGCCAACTTCGCATCAATTTTCATGGCATCATTAGTACCATTGAGAATGAGATTGTACAAGGACCAATCTTCATCATCGAAAGAAAATGCATTTCAAGATATATGGATAAATAGAACACCTGGGTCAAAATATTTATGTCGCCCAATTCGGTTTGAGTATACAAAGGAAGACCGGAACACAACACGATCTTTGGTGAACGAAATAAAGGAAGAAATTGCTGCATTACCCATGATTGTTATAAACCAATTGGGAAGAAATATAAAAGTTTCGTTTCAACTACAACTCACTATGATCGATGGAAAGGTGGCAAACGCATTAACTGGCGTTATGTCCAATTGGAGATGCAATATTTGTGGCAAGAAGAATGGGCAATTCGAGGACAAGTCTGATGAAAATTTAGTAAACGAAAATGCGCTCAATTTCGGTATTTCGCCCCTGCACTGTAGAATTCGATTCATGGAGTATTGTTTGCATTTATCGTATGACCTTAAATATCGGACTAGCCCTGGAAACCGCGATGTCTCTGCTAGAAACAACCAAGATCTTCACAAAATGAGGCAGGAAGAGAAGAATCGAATCCAGTTGGAGTTTAAACAAAAGGGACTTATAATAGATAAACCTCTTTACGGATACGGAAGCACAAATGATGGCAACTCGGCAAGGCGGTTTTTTGAGGACCCCGTATCGACATCTAAAATAACCGGTCTTGATGAACACTTGCTAAGACGATTCAAAGTGATTTTGGCTGTAATCAATAGCAAAAAGATGATAAATTCAACCAAATTTGAAGCTTATAGTAATGACACAAAAAACATTTTATCTGATTTATATTCGTGGAAAGCTTTAACACCGACAGTACATAAAGTCTTACATCATGGCAAGGAAATTGTGGAATACAACATACTTCCGTTAGGAGAACTTACAGAAGAAGCTCAGGAATCCCGTAATAGAGATGTTAAACAGTTCCGGCTTTTCAATACCCGAAAGAGCACCAAATTTAACCAAAATTATGATTTACTTCAATATTTATTGTTATCGTCTGATCCGGTACTATACAGCATCAGAACTAAATGGCTACCAAAAATATGTGACGATATAGATAAGGACGATCCCGATGCCATTCAAATTAAAGAGCTTTTAAATTTTGATACCTTAGATTATTTGGTAGAGAATAAAATCAAATAATACAAAACTAAAATGCTTTTTTATTTTGGGAGTAGCTAATATACATATAAACGCACGCCGATGCGAAGTGTTTTCGCTCTAAAACACATATTTTTATTCCAATTTTTTTAAACTTTGGCAGGAGACCTTTTTTTATTCTAACACATTTGTATTGTAAACCCTGGGCAAATCTATCAATGTTTTAGTGTAGGCCCCATATAAGGTTCCATTTCACAAATAGACATTTTTATATAGAGTTTAATGAAGTGTAAATGAATTTTAGAGTAGATAGAATCCGAGTTGAGAAATGTTTTATACATTGTTGGAAAGGTATGAAAATTTCCTTTACGATAAGGTATGTTGCGTAAATATGGCTATAGTGTGTCATGTGCAATTAGGACAACAAAAACAAAATTTGGGAAATTCGACTTTTTTGAAAAATTGACTTTTTTATTGCCGGTTCCATAAAATGGAATAGAATAGAGATATTTCCATGATTCTTTTTGTGTTTTGTAGAAGAAGTGTTACCAAATAAAAGTTTATTTAACATCTTTGCAATAAAATGTGACGTAATACTTGTTTTTTAGCAATGAATATAGCACTACTTGAAAATTGACTTTTTTCAGTATTTTGATCGCTACGATCTCATTTATGGCTAGGATATGGCGAGACATACCTTAAAATGTTGGGAACATTTTAAGCTTTCATTTAAGTTCAAAAAAAGCGAAAAAATCCCCGTGGAACTTTTTTTCCAGTGAGAAACTTTTGAAGTTTAGTAAAAAAATTGGCCATTTTGGTCTTAAGATAACGGTGTTGTTTGATATCGAAATTAGCCAAATTAGCACTTAAAACTTTTCTTAATACCTCGACTTTGTGAAAATGGAAAGAAATGATAATGCTTTGACGGCCAAAGTTTGCGAAAACTTAAAGGAAATGGGAGTATCTTTTTTGAAAAATTTTGCAATTTTTTGACAAAAAAAATATTTTTCATATTGAAAACGATGCCATTTTTAAACCGCCAAAGATATTCACGTGATTCCTTTTGTATTTTATGCACACATATGCTGGCATAATTTGTGTGAAGTATGAAGTTTATAGCTTTAAAATTGACGGAGTTATTAAAAAAACACTGAAAAAAACCAAGGCCAAATTTTCATATTTTAAAATTAAACAATTCATAACTCCTTAACAGTACACGATGGCATGGTACTTTATGCATAAGTTTTTTAGATCTTGTCAAGCTCTTTCTCTAGAGTCCTAAATCATGTAAATCGGTTGAGTAGATCAAAAGTTATGGCCCCCAGAAGCTTGGAGAAGTCAAAAGTGGTCAACTTTCACACCCTGTAGCTCACCCTGTATTAAAGATATGGACCAACAACAGCACTTTTCTGAAAGCCTATGTCCTCCTCTACAAATGTCTAGAACATTTTGTATGGCTAAAATCAACAGATAAAAAGTTGTAGACTTATTTCCAATTTTTTTGCCATTTGGCCCACTGTGCGGCGCCAGGTTCAAGAAAACAAGAATTTCTACAGCGCAAAGGTTGTTTTGCAATATTTTGTGCCATAAAGAAATACCCATCCTTTACATTTATATCAGAGAACACCATAGCGAAGAGGTTAGCATGTCCGCTTATGACGCTAAGCGCCTGGTTTCGAATCCTGGCAAGAACAGAAAAATTTTTCAGCGGTGGTTATTTCCTCCTTGTGCCGGCGACATTTGTGAGTGACTTTGCCATATTAAAACTTCTTCCCAAAGAGTTGTCGCCGTTCGGAGTGAGCTATAAAAGAGAGGACCCTTATCATTGAGCTTAAACTTGAATCGATAATTTTATCGTTAACAATGTCCCAATGTTTTTCATAAAATTTTTTTTTTGCAGTAACAAAGTAAAGTCCCGCACTAAGTTGCTGAGTAATACAAGTCGACACGCTTTAGACATTCATGGACCGAACAAAAGGGACTCGAAACGGTGTACCAACAATCAGACAATTTATGGATTATCCAGTGAGAGTTAAAGAGAATTAGAGGCGAAGAAATTATGCCCGACCGCATCCATTCAGAGTCGAACAAGTTGCTTAAGTTATTACGATAGAATTATCTATGGTTGCGGGGCACAGCTAACCGGGGCAGGTTCCGTTACAGAATTTTGTTTCAGTGACAGAATAATGAAGAAAGAAATTTTATTTTCTAGTATATTTTTGGTTCTTAGGCTGAAAAGAGGGTGCGGACGTAAACCTTTGGCGTCAACTACTACTACAAAACCCACCCAAACGAAAATGTTTACCGATTGGGACAAGATGGGTATCAAATGAAAGGTATTTGAGAGAAGAGTACGAAGCCGTGCCGAACTTTTGATACCCAACACCATGGATATATATATATTCGGTTGCCCAAAAAGTAATTGCGGATTTTTTTAAAAGAAAGTAAATGCATTTTTAATAAAACTTAGGATGAACTTTAATCAAATATAAATTTTTTACACTTTTTTTCTAAAGCAAGCTAAAAGTAACAGCTGATAACTGACAGAAGAAAGAATGCAATTACAGAGTCACAAGCTGTGAAAAAATTTGTCAACGCCGACTATATGAAAAATCCGCAATTACTTTTTGGGCAACCCAATATATATATATACTATATCAATATTATTATCCAAATATAGTCCGATCGTAATCCTATTTGGTTCAGGTGCCCAAAAGCTCTATACAAGTAACAGTTCGAAATTTCATCTAAATCGGGTGATAGTGTGCCGCTCACATGCGCCTTCTCAAATATCAATGAATGCTGTTCGATTTAAGTCTAAGCTCAATGATGAGGGACCTCCTTTTTATATACGAGTCTGAAAAGCGTGCATCAGTGCGACACCTGTTTTGGGGAGAAGTTTTTACATGCCATAGTACCTCACAACTGTCGCCAGCATTTGAAGGGATAGCCACCGCAGATTTTTTTATGATGTTTGCGCCAGGATTCGGTCTAGGCGTTAAGCGTCATGCGATACGGTGGCCACCGCGCCGTTCATGTGTTTAAGCCCTAATTCGAATGATCTATCTCTATGACAGCTTTATCTAAATCAGGGCTACGGAGTCGAGGTTTTGTGGCCGGAGTCAGACTATTGAGCGGGAGTCGGAGTTCGGTTCGAAGTTGAGCACGTTTACCCAGACTCTGAACCTCTTATCGATTACGGGTTAATTACCTGACTTAGAACCGACCCGAGTCAGAGTCGACGATCAGACTCCACAGATTGGACCATATTTGTGTTGGATGCCGGGAGTCTTAAAGCAGCTCACTGTTTAAAGTTTCAGCAAAATCAGAGAATTAATGTGTTTTTTATGGTCTTTAGACCCGAAGTACCATATTCGAGACTGATATTTGGAGTCTTATTACAACTCACTCTTCCAAATTTCAGCGAATTCGGATAAAAATAGCGCCTGCTATAGGCCTAAGATCCAAAATCGTCAGATCGGTCTATATGGCAGCTATATCCAAATATGTTCCGATCTGGACCATTTGTTTGTTCCGATATCGAAGGGCCTAATAAATCTCACTGTGCTGAATTTCACAGAAATCCGATAATAAATGCGCCTGTTTTAGGACCTCAAATCGTCATATCAGTCCCTATGGCAGCTTTATGTAAATATGGTCCGATATACATCATATTCGGGTCGGATGTCGAGACTCCTAGTGCAAACCCCTCAAATTTACCCGAAATCTGAATATCGGTCTCTATGGCAGCTATATCTAAATATAAACCCATCTGGACCATATTCGGAACATATGTTGGTAGTGTGGATGCAACCTACTGTTCCAAATTGATGCAAAGTCGGGTAATAAATGCGCTTGTTATAGGTCTAAAATCCAAAATCGGCAGATCGGTCTATGGGGCAGCTATATCCAAATATGTTCCGATTTTGGCCATTTTTTTGGATCGGACATCGACGGCCCTAATAAAATGCATTGTGCCAAATTTCCGCGAAATCGGATAATAAATGCACCTGTTGTAGGCTTAAGACTTTATATGGCGGCTATATCCAACTATAGTCCGATGGGGCCCATTGAAGAACTTAACCTGCGTGTAGAGGAAGTACGTGTCTGTGTGAACATTTCTACTCAATCTCTCAATTTTTAAAGGCTGTAGCGTGATTACATCTGACGTACACACGAACAGACAGACACGTGGACATAGCTATAGGGTGATTTTTTTGAGGTTAGGATTTTCATGCATTAGTATTTGACAGATCACGTGGGATTTCAGACATGGTGTCAAAGAGAAAGATGCTCAGTATGCTTTGACATTTCATCATGAATAGACTTACTAACGAGCAACGCTTGCAAATCATTGAATTTTATTACCAAAATCAGTGTTCGGTTCGAAATGTGTTCAAATTTTGACAAATTTTGTTCAGCGATGAGGCTAATTTCTGGTTGAATGGCTACGTAAATAAGCAAAATTGCCGCATTTGGAGTGAAGAGCAACCAGAAGCCGTTCAAGAACTGCCCATGCATCCCGAAAAATGCACTGTTTGGTGTGGTTTGTACGCTGGTGTAATCATTGGACCGTATTTTTTCAAAGATGCTGTTGGACGCAACGTTACGGTGAATGGCGATCGCTATCGTTCGATGCTAACAAACTTTTTGTTGCCAAAAATGGAAGAACTGAACTTGGTTGACATGTGGTTTCAACAAGATGGCGCTACATGCCACACAGCTCGCGATTCTATGGCCATTTTGAGGGAAAACTTCGGAGAACAATTCATCTCAAGAAATGGACCGGTAAGTTGGCCACCAAGATCATGCGATTTGACTCCTTTAGACTATTTTTTGTGGGGCTACGTCAAGTCTAAAGTCTACAGAAATAAGCCAGCAACTATTCCAGCTTTGGAAGACAACATTTCCGAAGAAATTCGGGCTATTCCGGCCGAAATGCTCGAAAAAGTTGCCCAAAATTGGACTTTCCGAATGGACCACCTAAGACGCAGCCGCGGTCAACATTTAAATGAAATTATCTTCAAAAAGTAAATGTCATGGACCAATCTAACGTTTCAAATAAAGAACCGATGAGATTTTGCAAATTTTATGCGTTTTTTTTAAAAAAAAAGTTATCAAGCTCTTAACAAATCACTCTTTATATTGTCTTAGAATTTTACACCGATCCTTAATAAATTTACTTTGTAGGGTCGGAAATGGATATTTCGATGTGTTACAAACTGAATGACTAAATGAATATACCCCCCATCCTATGGTGGTGGGTATAAACATTGGGGTTGAGTTCCAGAGGGCCGCCTCACTCCAAAAAAACATCCCAAAAGGGATATATAGGCCGATCGATACTTGTGAGTATTATGCGAAACTATTGGGTTGCCCAAAAAGTAATTGCGGATTTTTTAAAAGATAGTAAATGCATTTTTAATAAAACTTAGAATGAACTTTAATCAAATATACTTTTTTTACACTTTTTTTCTAAAGCAAGCTAAAAGTAACAGCTGATAACTGACAGGTGAAAGAATGCAATTGCAGAGTCACAAGCTGTGAAAAATTTGCCAACGCCGACTATATGAAAAGTTCGCAATTACTTTTTGGGCAACCCAATAATATAAAAATTTGGAGTTCATTCCCAGGCGGTTCGCCCCACCCCATAATTATGCCCGAAATGGACATTTACACCGAATGGGACAATATGGCACTTGAACGAAAGGTATTTGAGAGTAGAATACGAAAATTATATAAAATTGAGATTAACTTCCGGGGGGTCGCCAACATGGGCAAGTATACCGAACGGGACAATATGGGATTCTAATGAAAGTTATTTGAGAGTTAAATACGAATGAAAATTATTTTCAAATTAGAGCCATATCGAAGGAGGGTCTCAAATACTTATGGGTTTGGCGAAGCACAGCTGGCCAGCTAGCAGAAAATATGTGTCGTGGCGGGTATCCAAAGTTGAGCCTGGCCGAATTTAATACCTTTTTGCTTGTTTCAATTCTCTATGATTAAAATCTCTTGTCTCTTTATAAATGCTCCAAATTTAGGAATTACATACCAACTTTTTTTTAAACTCATCCCACATTGCTTTGTATTGCTGCTAATGATGACGCTGTGAGAGCTTGAGTTTGAGTTTTAATGGGAATCTCTAGCTGATGCGTGTTCCAAGTCCGTTTGCATCGGCATTAGATGATTGCATTTCTTTCTTTCTTGGTAAAATTTTTTCTCTTAAAGTTTATGACTTTTTCTTCTTGTGTCTCCTCTCTCTCTCTCTCTCTCTTTCACTCTCTGTTGATTGTTTGCTCATTTCATTTTGTTCGTTCTTAATTTCTTAAGTTATGACGATTATACGATTGTCTTTAATACCCGCCAACATACACAGTTGTCGTCTTCTTTTCATTTCTGTTGGTTTTTATTTTTTCGTTTTCTTTTTCATATCCTCGACCATAGGATGGGGGTATACTAATTTCGTCATTCTGTTTGTAACACCTCGAAATATGCATCTAAGACTCCATATATATTCTTGATCACCATGTCAGTTTAAGTCGATCTAGCCGTGTCCGTCCGTCTGTCCGTCCATCTGTCCGTCCGTCCGTCTGTCTGTCTAAAGCACTCAATCTTTCGAAGGAGTAAAGCTAGCCGCTTGAAATTTTGCACAAATAGGTCGGTTGGGATTGTAAATTGGCCATATCGGTCCATGTTTTGGTATAGCTGTCATATAAACCGATCTTGGGTCTTGACTTCTTGAGTAGGTCGGTTGGGATTGTAAATGGGCCATATCGGTCCATGTTTTGATATAGCTGTCATATAAACCGATCTTGGGTCTTGACTTCTTGAGCCTCTAGATGGCGTAATTCTCGTCCGATTTGGCTGAAATTTTGCCTGAGGTGTTTTCTTATAACTTCCAATAACTGTGCTTTGGCGCAAATCGGTACATAACCTGATATAGCTGCCATATAAACCGATCTTGGGTCTTGACTTCTTGAGCCTCTAGAGGGCGTCCGATTTGGCTGACAATTTGCCTGAGGTGTTTTGTTATGTCTTCCAATAACTGTGCTTTGTATGGCGCAAATCGGTAAATAACCTGATATAGCTGCTATATAAACCGATCTTGGGTATTGACTTCTTGAGCCTCTAGAGGGCGCAATGTTTCTCCGATTTCGCTGATATTTTGCAAGTGGTGTTTTGGTATCCCTTCCAACAACTGTGTCAAATAAGGTTCAAATCGGTCCATGTTTTGATATAGCTTCCATATAAACCGATCTTGGTTCTTGACTTCTTGAGCCTCTAGAGGGCGTCCGATTTGGCTGAAATTTTGCATGAGGTGTTTTTTTATGACTTCCAACAACTGTGCTTAGTATGGCGCAAGTCGGTACATAACCTGATATAGCTGCCATATAAACCGATCTGGGATCTTGATTTCTTGAGCCTCTAGAAGGCGCAATTCTCATCCAATTTGGTAGAAATTTTGTCCAAAGGCTTCTCTCATGACGTCCAACACACGTATCTAATATGGTCTGAATCGATTAATAGCTTGATACAGCTCCCATATAAACTCGAACTCGAAAAATGCGATCCATGGTGAAGGGTATATAAGATTCGGCGCGGCCGAACTTAGCTCGCTCTTACTTGTTTTTTCTACGATTTTAGTCATACTCTGCAGCTCTTGAATGTTGTTATTGTTGCTATTGGTGTTGTAATGTTGCTGGTAATTTTGTGCTAAATATCTTAACCACTTTTTTGTTGTTGTTGGCTTTGCCTTGGCCAAGTTTATTTGTTTTTCATAGCCATTCTATGTGTGTGTGTGTGTGTGTGTGTGTATGGGATGACTTTTTCTAGTCCTGGAGTCTCGTTTGGTGGGGCCATCATTTGAAAAGTTTTTAATATACTTTTGCTATTCGTTTATGCGTTGGTTGTGTGAGATACTATTTGTTGCCACTTCCCATCTCGGGCGGTCTTCTAATAAACATTCACGGTGCCTAAGCACTGGCACAGTGTTTGGGAGAAGGGAAATCTAGAAAAGAAGCTGTGAGAAAAAAGGTGCTCTACGTACCCTATGACTATTGCGTACGGTGTAGAGCGCACTTATTGAACCCTGTTTCAAAACAATAGTCAATAGTCGTTTAGTATGTAGGGCTCCCTAATCAATTTGACAAAGGTGCTGATGAAGATACATGGGGTATTAGAAATCGCGATCCACCATGCCAGTCAAAGTGTTTTGACAGCACATTCTTGTTGAACTTTTATAAGTTCTTTGGTATGGCATTCTTTGAAAAGAAAGAAATCCAGAATATGTTTGAAAAATCGAGATTTCTTGAATATTTGTCGCATCGGGATTGCTGCTACATGGTGGACCAATTGCATATATGATTCACTTTATACACTTAAGGATGGGGTTATACTAACCTAGTCATTTGTAACACCTCGAAATATTGATCTGCGACCCCATAAAGTATATACATTCTGGATCGTCCCAATATTCTGATTCGATCTAGCCATGTCCGCCCGTCCTTCTGTTGAAATCACGACAGCGGTCGAACGCGTAAAGCTAGCCGCTTGAAATTTCGTACAGATACTTACTATTGATGTAGGACGATGGGGATTGCAAATTGGCCATATGGGTTCAAATTTGGATATAGCTCCCATATAAACCCATCTCCCGATTTGACTTCTTGAACTAATAGAAGCCTCAAATTTAGTTCGATTTGGCTGAAATTTTGCACATGATGCTCACTTATAACATCCTACAACTGTGCCAAGTACGGTCCAAATAGGTCTATAACCTGATATAGCTCCCATATAAACCGATCTCCCGATTTGATCTCTTGAGCCCCTGGAAGCTTCAAAAATTCTTCCTAACTGACGGAAATTTTGCACATAGTGTTCCCTTATGGCTTCCAACAACTGTGCTAAGTACGGTCCAAATCGGTCTATAACTTGATATAGCTCCCATATATACCGATCCCCCGATTTGACTTCTTAAGCCCCTGGAAGCCACAAATTTCGTTCGATTTGGCTGAAATTTTGCACATAATGTTCACTTATGACTTCCAACAAATCAGTCCAAATCGGTGTTCTATTACGACTTTTAACAACTGTTCCATATACGGTCCAAATCAGTCTATAACGTGATATAGCTCCCATCTAAACCGGTTTTTCGATTATCCTTAATCGGTTCATAAAAACTTTAATTTTGCTAGTTTGACAGAAGTTTGTGATGTAGAATAAAATTATGCCCTTCAAGTAAATTTAGGTTAGGTTAGGTAAGGTTGAAAAGTGGGCGCAAATATTAATCCGCCCCATGCTACTATAGACATACACATAATCCAGTAAACGGCTTGTTGTGCTCTCTAATCCCAAAAAAAATATCCTCGAAAAAGAAAATCTGAGATTGGAATTCGGTGCTACATAGAAAATCCAGAATTGTTTTCCATATCACTCCCCTAAATTGATTCATGTCTGCTATTGCGTCCCCACCATAGTATCGGTGTTTTTTAGCCGCGAAAACCGGGCAATCGCATAGAAAATGCTCCAACGTCTCATCATCTTGCCCACATGCTATCCCTTGCCGCACCGATTTTCCATAAGCGAGGTCGTAGTCCTATGTGTATCGCTTTGATACCAAAAGCTATACTGACCTACTTACTTACATTCATTCTTCTTACATCCTTTCATTAATAGCCTTGTCCTCTCACGATCTGGATCCCCCATAGGTTTATTGACGGCAGTCCTCTGGCCTTCACCGCCAAATAGTCTGCCTTCGTCTGGATTTTCGCCGTCCTGCCGACCATTTCGCTATTCCACAGGGTTTCATGCACATTCTTCGCCCACGACCTTAACTCGGACTGCGTCGACCCTACCTACCGATCTTTTCGCTGTTCCACAGGGTTTCATGCACATTCTTCGCTAACGACCTTAACTCGGACTGCGTCGACCCGAAAGGCTTCGGGTTAACCAAGTTTATTGACGACAGTCCTCTGACCTTTGCTGCCAAATCGTCTGCCCTTTCTTTCCCCTTACTCCGTAATGACCCGGCACTCAAACGATGCGATTTTACCATCCTCAGAGAAAGCGTTACTCTCCTTCTTAAACTGCAAGGCTGTTCGCGACCTTACCGTCCTGGTTGTTATTGCCCTAATGGCCTTTTAACTGACCGTAAAGGTGTTCACACTAGATGTCCTCGCGACAGCACCACACCTTCTCACTCATTCCGTGATCGCAGGGATCTCCGTCGGCAGAACCGTATTATGGTCAGGCAGTCTAAACAGATATCAGTCCTTGGGTTCTCAATGTAAACCCCCCAGGGCTGCTCTGTCCTCAAGCTTTGATGCATCCGCGTAACATGATATTGCAGATGGCAATACTAGGGGTCCGTCAATCCAAGACTCTACCGCTGGCAGAAGTGCCTCGCACTCGACCTCAAGGTTTATCTTAGGTAACCGATCGAAACCTCTTCCCTTCCCTCCAGGTTTCCTATCCTCACCTCGATTATACCGCGATGTTCACACTTGACGTCCTCGTGTTAGCATCACACCTCCTCACTCATTCCGTGATCGCCCGGATCTCTGCCTGCAGGACCGTATTATGGTCAGGCAGTCTAAACAGATATCAGTCCTTGGGTTCTCAATGTAGACCCCCAGGCCTATTCTTTCCCCTAGCCTTGTAGTGCTTATTAACATTTGTCTTAAATCCTTGGATGTCAAAGTGGGTGGGAAAACATTAGCCAGAAGTCGATTCCACATACGAACGGTTCGGGCGAAATAAGAATTCTCTCTATAATGTGTAAGTTCCTGGAATGTCTAGTATCCCTGACATACATCCTTACATCAGGAATAAGAAGACGAAAATCAGACGAACACACACCATGAAAGTACCGATAGAACTGCACCAAACAACCCACAGTGCGACGATGATGAAGGGAGGCAATAGAGTTGGATACCCCACTGTCCCCAATCAACGCCATCGCTCTCCTCTGTACACGGTCCAGTAGCTCCAGGGATGATTTTGAAGCTCCAGCCCATACATGTGAGTAAGGCCATTCTCGGCCTTATGAAAGTGGTGTAGATGTTAAAAAGAACAGACGGAGTGAAGTAATTCTTACACCGTTTAAGGAAGCCTCTAAACACTTGAATGCTTCTTTCGACACTTCGAATACATACTTAGCCCAACGGACATCACTTTGTATTTTCATGCCCACAACATCAAGAGCTTCTGATTGCTCAACATCTACACCGTTGATAGACAAAGATGATCGTAAAGGGTCAGCGAATCGTTAGTGTGACAACAAGCAGCACTGAGTCTTCCCTGCATTAAAATCTACTCGATTCATTGGACCCCACTCAGAAATGGCCAGCAAATCCTGGCAGAGTCTAATGTCCATAACCCGCCTCTTGTCCTAAATCTCTCGAAGACTTGGCCTTTGGTCGAATGAGTACGAATGACAGAGATTACTGTCATTCACAAATGAGTAGATCGGATTCAATGTCTGAGTCCCAACAGATCGTTGATGAAAATTAGAAAAAGAGAAGGAGAAAGAGTAGAGCCCTGGGGTACACCTGCGGTCAATTTGTGTTCATTGCATGAGAACCCATCTATAACGACTCGAATAGTGCGATCTCTGAGAAAGCTCGAAATAAATCAAACGAAGCCATTACCGACACCAAATGCGACAAGCTTTGATGGTAGTGCACCGTGCCAGATCCTATCAAATGCCTGGAGATATCCAGAGCCACAACCTTACTCTCACCAAACTGGTAGATTGAGCGATTCCAGCGTTCCGACAGAAGAGCGATTTCTGCAGAACCCATACTGTTGGTCGCTAAGAAGGCCATTAGACTCTAAATACCTCACAAGATGGTGATTAACCATGCTCTCCATGGTTGCATATCGCAATTGGCCGATAATTCGCAGGGTTGTTTGCCTCACCCTTCTTGGGTATTGGCTGAACGTTCGCAACCTTCCAACGTGCCGGGAAGACTTCCGCGCGGTAGGCAAGATTGAAAAGGTTGCCTAATAAACGAGCGAGCGTCGAAGAACACTTGCGTAAGACAATTGTTGGTTTTATGCCTTTTAATACAAATTTTTTATTTCCCCTCTTACCAAAAACACTGTCCTGCGTGTTTTTATGAGATTCTTTTGGTTCATTACATTTGCGTGCTTTCTTCGAATGCTGATAAATAATGCCGAGAATTATTGTTATGGCAAACTGCTAGTGTATGTTTATGTTCTGGCATTAAATGTGCCTCAGATCTAACTTCATGTAGCATCATAACTACCAGGTCGTTGCTGGCTACGATCCATGCGTATTCCCCATCATCGCCATCGCCATCGTCCTCATCGTCATCATCATCATCCTCTAAAGCCATGTTAAATCCCTGATATGCTATTTGAGTAAATTAATGTTTGGCTGTCGGGAGGCTGGTCATAAACCAAATACCAAACGCGTAGGATTTTTAAAGGCGATCTAATATCTGGCAAAAAGAAAAGCGCAACGCATAAAAATTCATTTCGGAAATCAGAAAACACAAAAAAACGTAACAAGAAAATCAACAACAACCGAAAAACAAAAACGATTTTCATTTAAATGTTCTTTACTACATCAGAACTAAACCTTCTTCATTGCTGGCACCCCCCCCCCCCCCCTGGCCCAGCCAGCAGAGAAAATTTGAAGAAAAGTGCAATAAATTTCCAACAAGGCAGTAATTAAAAAAGAAAACTCCTCGGAATTGGCAACAAACACAAGAAGAAACGAAAAAACAAAAAAAAAAAATAACTAACGTCCAGCATGCTTGGCATGGTTAGGGTATTAAGGTGAGAGTTTCATGGTGAACGTGGGATGCTGACAGTTGTTTTAGGAGAAATTTATTTCCAAGTACTTAAATAAAGATAAATTTTTGAATTGCTTTGCAGCAGATATTAGGAACTTGAATGGAACATTTTGCAGAAACTCATTCATTCATACAGCAAAGCACCAATGGCTGGGGGGAAATAAATAACAGCATTTTTAACTGCTGCGGTAATGAACACTACATCGTATTTTTATAAAAGATGATGGCACTTGAAATGGAGTGAGCCAAATATAAGTTGAGAATATAATCTCTAACATTTCGGGGAAATTTTCTCTGAAGGCGAACTTTCAAGGATACCTTCTCTCTAAGGCAACATTTAAATAAAATTTTAACTGAATGCAAAATATCAAAGATTTTTTCCATGACACCAAAATTTCTAAAAAAAAAAACAGTAAGGAAGGGCAAAAGTCGGACGGAGCCGACTGTATACCACCCTATACCTACCCTATAAGTATAATGTGGAAACTATATCCAATTCTGAACCAATTTTGATAGACCTCGGCGATCTAATATGACAAATGACAAAATTTTTGCAAATGACCCAAAATCAGATGAACATATATTGGGTTGCCCAAAAAGTAATTGCGGATTTTTTAAAAGAAAGTAAATGCATTTTTAATAAAACTTAGAATGAACTTTAATCAAATATACTTTTTTACACTTTATTTCTAAAGCAAGCTAAAAGTAACAGCTGATAACTGACAGAAGAAAGAATGCAAATACAGAGTCACAAGCTGTGAAAAAATTTGTCAACGCCGACTGTATGAAAAATCCGCAATTACTTTTTGGGCAACCCAATACATGGGAGCAGTACCAAATTCTGATTCAAGCAAACTTTTCAGATAATGTGGTAGTCGTCGAGGCAACACGCTTTGGTGGAAAATTTTGGGAAGATTGGTCAAATAATGCGCTTGCAGCGGCTCTTGGGGTGAAAATCTGGCGATTTACATATATGACAGCTATATCTAAATCTAAGCCGATTACTATGAAATTCGCCAGTAATATCGAGATACATAAGAAAATTCTTGCTGCTAAATTTCGAGAGAATCGGTTAAGAAAAGACCATTTTATTGCAATATTACTGCAAATCGGACAAACATATATATGGGAGCTATATCTAAATCTGAAGCGATTTCGAGCAACCTTTTCGGACACTGTCACAG
This sequence comes from Stomoxys calcitrans, assembly GCF_963082655.1. Lineage (NCBI taxonomy): Eukaryota > Metazoa > Arthropoda > Insecta > Diptera > Muscidae > Stomoxys > Stomoxys calcitrans. The sequence continues at coordinate 49,146,810 of NC_081554.1, read as the reverse complement.
TCGTCGAAGAAAGCGTTGTACGAAGTTTTGGGAAGATTGGTCAATAAATGTGCTTGCTGTGACTCTAGGAGTAAAAATTGGGCGATATATATATGTATGTATATATACGAGAGCTATATCTTAATCTGAACCGATTTCCATGAAATTCACCAGTAATTTCAAGAGTCAGGAGAAAATCCTTCCCTACAAATTTCAAGAGAATCGGTTAAAATATTACCATTTTATTGCAGTATTACTGCAAATCGGACGAACATATATATGGGAGCTATATCTAAATCTTAACCGATTTCCATAAAATTAACCGGTAATGTCGGGAGTCATAAGAAAACCCTTGCTGCCAAATTTCAAGAGAATCGGTTAACAAATAACCATTTTATTGCAATATTACTGCAAATCGGACGAACGTGTATATGGGAGCTATGTCTAAATCTGAACCGATTTTGACCAAACTCTATGTATATTGTGGTAGTCATCGAGGAATATTTTGGCAAGATTGGTCAAGAAATGTGCTTGCAGTGGCAATATTTTGGTAAGATTGGTCGAGAAATGTGCTTGCAATGGCTCTAGGAGTGAAAATCGGGCGATATATATATATACATATATATATATATATATCTTCTTCTTCTTATATATAAAAATCAATTTGAGTTTGTTTGTAGGTTTGTTTGTTTGTTTGTATGTTTGTGTGTTCCTTATAGTCTCAGAAACGGTTGAACCGATTTTCTTAAAATTTTCTCAGATGGTGCATAATGACCCCGTGGTGAAAATAGGGTACTACATTTTTTGAAATCTGAAGTGGGGGGGAGGGGCGGACCCTCCCCCTTACCCTAATTTTCAGAAACGCCAGATCTCTGAGATGGTGGTGCGATTTAAACGAAATTTTGTGTCCTCTCATATGGTACCCTAAAAATAAAAATTTGGTATCCAAATTTCGGATAGGGTACCTAGGGGGGCTGCCCCACCCTAAAACCTACCAAACATATATTTCGACCAATCACGTCAATATGGGACTCAAATGAAAGATATTTAGGATGAGAATACGTATCTGATATCCAATTGTCGGACCAAGTGCTAGGGGGACCACCCCAACCCCCAAAACACCGCTAAATCTGACATATGTGCCGACTATGGCAATATGGGACTCAAATGAAAGGTATTTGCGAGTAGAATACTAATATGATATCCAAATGTGGAACCACATTTCTGGGGGTCCACCGCTTTCCCAAAACACCCGCCAAACTGGACTTATTTACTGACCATGGGAATATGGGAATATGGAGCTTAAATAAAAGGTATTTGAATGAAGAATACGAATCTGATATTCAAATATGGGACCAAAAACATTCCCCAAAGGGGACAAATTTACGGCCATAGCAATATGGGGCTCAAATTAAAGGTCTTTGGGAGTGAAGCACAAATCTCATATCAATATTCGGGAAAAGTATCTATGGGGCCACCCCACCCCCACCACACCACCCAAAATAGGAAGTATTTAAACACCCCTAAATTAGATATCATGAGAATATCGGGCTGAAATAAAGTATTTTAAGAAAGGAGTACACCTTACATCCAATCTTAAATTCGTGGACCAATAAAGTTCATATGGGATTCAGATATCGCAGATTCAGTCAAGCGATATACTATTTTCGTAGCTTGGTATTTCACTAAAAGCTCTTTAATTGTCGAAAATAAGTATTCCTAGGAAACTTTTGTTCCATATAAAGTAAAAGAAGGCATAGCGGAGCGGGCCCGAGTCAGCTAGTACCTTATATATATAGAGTTCCTTATGTTATTCGAACAATTGATTACAGAAACTTTTAACTAAACCTAAAGCAGTGACCATTTTTCTTCGTTTTCCTCATTTGCAGTATGGTGAATTTTTTTTTTTTTTTTGCACCTGATATCATATCTTTCGCAGGGTATCACCTATCACAAAATGGACATTTGATAAAATTACACCTCATTTTATCAGCTAGCAATTGGTTTTAATAACTCTTGACAAATATTGTGGGGTTATTTATTTGCCACAGTGCTAACCATTAAAGCCATAAATTATAATCATGTCTATTTGCATGTTTTTTGCTCTGCCATCTATATGACCATATTTATTGAAATTTAATTCTCCTGCGTGGTTGTTCGGTTGGACAGTGACCGGTGGCCGGTGGCTGGTGGCTGGTTGTCTGCCTATTTGTTGCCAAAGTAATTTATCATATTCAAGCTTGTAGAATTCAGCTCATATGCGAACTGTGACAGAGTGGCGGCCACTATTATTTTCACATAGATTGGCACTGATATTGCCCGATATCAGCCATGCCAACCCAGCCAATGGTTCATTTTGTATTTATTCAGCTTTTGGTTATAAATGATGGGTTTCGCATTTGTGTTTTTTTGTGTTAGTTGCAAAACATTTTTGTCATTTTTTTTTTTTAATAATTTACACAACTGCCTGTAAGGTGAGATATAAATTAAGTTATATCTGATTCATTATTTTTATATTTTTTTTTGTTGTTGTTGTACCCCTACATTTTAATAAATATGCCCTGCTCAAGTAGAACGAATGAATTTCGTTTATATTTTATTGTCCCCCGGGGAATAATTATTCAGGAAAGGCAAGAACAAAAACAAAAAAGTGGGTTAACAGCATTCTGTATTGAAAGGTATTAACGCGTGTAAAATAATATCGCATTTATTCCCATTCATTAGCGAATGTATGCACGAAAAGTGCTTGCTTGCAATGTGTGTTAAGAGTAGTTTAATGATGCAATATGACGCATAGAAATGCCATATGCATTACAACGTATTATGAAGAGTTATTCAGAATTCGAGCAAAGGAAGTGATATTAAGCAGTTTGTGGAAAGAAATATTATAATGCAAGGATGTGGTATAGAAGGACTCACAACAGCAACCATTTTAGATTCAGATAAATATTTAAAATATTTCTTACATAAGAATGGTAAGTGAGACAAGTAAAAGTGTGCTAAGTTCGGCCGGGCCGAATTTTGGGAGGCCATCATCATGGATTCTGCTACAATAAGGGAGCTATATCTGTTCATAGTTGTTGAGAGTCATAACAGAACACTATGTGCAAATTTTCAGACAAATCGGATGCAAATTTGTGGTTTCTAGGGGCTCAAGACGTCATATCGGGTGATCGGTTTATATGGGAGCTATTGGGGTTGCCCAAAAAGTAATTGCGGATTTTTTAAAAGAAAGTAAATGCATTTTTAATAAAACTTAGAATGAACTTTAATCAAATATACTTTTTTTTAACTTTTTTTCTAAAGCAAGCTAAAAGTAGCAGCTGATAACTGACAGAAGAAAGAATGCAATTACAGAGTCACATGCTGCGAAAAAATTTGTCAACGCCGACTATATGAAAAATCCGCAATTAATTTTTGGGCAACCCAATATATCTGGTTTTTGATGGATTTGAACGGTACTTGACACAAATGTTTGAAGTCATAACAGTACACTATGTGCGAAATTTCAACCAAATCGGACAAAAACTACGGCTTCCAGGGCCTCAAGAAGTCAAATCGGGAGATCGGTTTATATGGGAGTTATATCAGGTTCTTGACCGATTTGAGCGGTACTTGGCACAGTTGTTGAGAGTCATAAAAGAACACTACGTGCAAAATTTCAGACAAATCGGAGGAAAACCGCAGCTTGCAAGGGCTCAAGAATTCAAATCGGGAGATTCCAAATCGGATGAAAATTGTAGTTTCCAGGGGCTCAAGAAGTCAAATCGGGAGATCGGTTTATATGAGAGTTATATCAGGTTCTTGACCGATTTGAGCGGTACTTTGCGTAGTTGCTGGAAGTCATAACAGAACACTAAGTGCAAAATTTCAGACAAATCGGAAACAAAATGTGGTTTCCAGGGGCTCAAGAAGTCAAATCGCGAGATCGGTTTAAATGGGAGCTATAACATGTTATTGACCGATTTGAACGGAAATTTGCGCAAATGTTGGAAATCATAACAGAACACTATATGCAAAATGTCAGCCATATCGGACGAAAACCGCGGCTTGTATGGGCTCAAGAAGTCTAATCGGGAGATCGATTTATATAAGAGCTATATCAGGTTATTGACCGATTTGAACGGTACTTGGCACAGTTGTTGGAAATCGTTACGCATCACTATGTGCAAAATTTCAGCCAAATCAAATGAAATTTGAGGATTGTAAGGGCTCTTGGCTCTCGCCAGGATTCCAACCCAGGCGTTCAGCGTCATAGGGGGACATGTTAACCTCTGCGCTACAGTGGCCTCCTCGATTTATATGGGAGTTATATCAGTTTATAGGCGCCCCGGTAGCCGAGTTGGTAGTGTACTTGGATTACACACTGGTACCTGCGGACGCGACCGGTATCTCGCTGCTAAGTTTCTCGTGACAGCAATGAACACCACACAGATCGGACCTCAATGTTCCAGCCTGTGTGGTGCTCACAGATCTCTCGTGCCGCGAGTTCAAAGCTTTCGACAGATCCAGTGCCACGAGGTCACCACATGGCATGGGTGGACTGCAGCCACGTCGAATGTGTGCTTTGATGGCGTGGGTTTCGCATTCTCCAACGAGGTCCGCAATGAGTAGTCCCTCAAGCATCTTAGCTACTGGTGTGAGAAGGGAGTTCGGTCTGTACGACTCCCCTTTACTCAGATCATTTCCAGGCTCGGGATGAGTAGTCCCTCAAGCATCTAAGCTACTGGTGTGAGAAGGGAGTTCGGTCTGTACGACTCCCCTTTACTCACATCTTCCAGACATCGGGGTAAAAGTGTTCAAGGACAAGTTGAGGACAGTTGTAGGTACTCGACTCCAGCTAGATCTCGATTCTTTAGCATCAGTGTAGAGATTCGGTCGTGGCCCAACGCCTTGGATGTCTTGGTTCCACTGTTGACATTCGTAACTTTGTCCACGGTAAATTGTAATGGCTGTCCATCGGCTTGAAAACCATGGATACGACAAATGGCTCTCCTCCTAGCCCTGTCACTCTCGCGAAGCACAATAAATTGAAAAACCTGACGCATCTCTTCGAATCAGTCACAGTTACGTCGCTTATAGTGACTGTGGTCCTCTCATGCTTTCTACCGGGATTCGAGAGTAACTTAACAGAAGACCACAGCTTGTTTAAACCGCTATATAAGTTACATGTCTGTAAATGTTCCAATCACAAATTCCGCTTATGTCTGTTGACTACCCTTTTTATTTCCAGATTCAGTTCTCTGATTCTGGAGTTAGTGGGGTCCGTGCTACGAATCCCATTACCCCAGTCTGCGAGTAGCACTGCCTGCACCGGTAAATTGATGACTAGGAGTTTCTTCTCGGAAAAAATGTCTAGGAATTCCCTCTCGGCAACTAGCACATTTGAGGGGGGTGTCAGTTAACTGAAGTGGCGATTGGTATACTCTCTAAAACCGACCCAATGGGTGATAGACATCCGGCGCTTAAACGTTATGAAGTCGGGTGGTCGGTCTATGGTGAGTATTATGCGTAGATGATCTGATTTCAAAGAAGTGACGGCATGGCAGGATACGTCACTCAGGAGATCGGGGGATGCAATGGAAATGTCTTGCGAGCTGCTGCAACTCCTCATTCTAGTGGGGCCATTTTCATTCTTCGTGCATCTGCACTGCGAAATTGCCCCGTTGGTCGTTACTTGGGAGAGACTGATATAAGTGTGATGCGCACTAAAGTCTCCTAGAACCAGGCTATAGCCAGGCAATTGGGCCACTAATGTTGGTCACATAAGCAAAGAAAGGGTGTGCGCCCCGGTAGCCGAGTTGGTAGCGTGATTGGATTACCAGTGCGTGGGTTCGATTCCTGCCAGAAGCCTCACTCTGTCGCTACTGTGGTATCACAATGGACTTAAAATTGTCTAAGTAAGTAACCTAACCTAACCTTTATCAGTCATAACATAACACTATGTGCAAAATTTCAGCCAAATCGGATGAAAATTGTGGTTTCCAGGGGTTTAAGAAGTCACATCAGGAGATCGAGAGCTACTAGCTGACCAGGGTCCACTTCGCTGCGCCTTCTTTTACTTTATATGGAACAAACATTTCCTTGGAATATTTATTTTCGACAATTTAAGAGCTTTTAGTGAAATACCATGCAATACGAAAATAGTATATCGCTTGACTAACAGTTTAGTAATATAAGTGCCTTTATCTGAATCCCATATGATCTTTATTGGTCTACGAATTTGAGTTTGGATGTAAGGTGTACTCCATTCTTAAAATACTTTATTTCAGCCCGATATTCTCATGATATCTGATTTAAGGGTGTTTTCGGGGGTTAAGTGGTCCCCCAGACACTTGGCCCTGAAAAAATATCAGCGTCGTGCTGTTCTTTCAAATACCATTTATTTAAACCCCATATTGCAATTAGTTATGAGGGGGAGTTTACAGGATGAGGCGTCCCCCAAACCCATGTCCTCAAAATAGGTTATCAAATTCGTTTTCTAATCTCAAATACCTTTCATTTGAGCCATATATTGGCATGGTCGAAAAATATTTCCCCTTTGGGGGGTGTTTTGGGAAAGGGGTGATGCCCTAAATACATGGTCCTACATTTGAATATCAAATTGGTATTCTACTCCCAAATACCTTTATTTGAGCCCCATATTGCGATGGTCAATAAAAAATTGCTGTTTGTGAGGTATTTTAGGAAAGGGGTAGACCCCCGGAAAATTGGTCCCGAAAGTGGGTATCAATTCTACCTCTACCTCCCAATTCCTTTCATTTAAGCTCCACATTGACATGGTCGGTAAATATGCCCGATTTAGGGGTGTTTTGGGGATTGGGGTGCTCCCCCAAAAAACTAAACCCGGAAAATACATCAGCAACATGCTCTATTCTCATTTATCCATATATCATTTATTTGAACCCCATATTGCCATTGGCCTTGTAATTGGATATCAAATTCGTTTTCTAATCTCATTTAAACTCCTTAATGCCAAAAGTCAGCAAATATGTCCGGTTTGGGGTATTGGCCCTAAAAACTATGAATATTTAGTTGCACTCTCTTTAAGACCCAAATTGTCTTGGGGAGTAAATACATCCCATTTGGGGGTTGTTATGGTGTTGGGACGTCCGCTAGACAGTTGGTCCCGAATGTTGATATCAGATACGTGGTCTACTCCCAAATATCTTTAATTTGAGCCCCATATTTCCATAGTCGTTAGACATGACCGGCTTGGGTGTGTCTTGGGGGATGGGCGGCCACGGAGAGAGTTGGCCTCATATTGCAATAGTCATCAAATACTTCCTATTTGGGTGGTGTTGTGGGGGTGGGGTGGCCCCATATATACTTTTCCCGAATATTGATATCAGATTTGTGCTTTACTCCCAAAGACCTTTTATTTGAGCCCCATATTGCTATGGTCGTAAATTTGTCCCCTTTGGGGATGTTTTTGGGGAGAGGCGGCCACATGGTCCCATATTTGGATATCACATTCGAATTCTACACTCAAATACCTTTTATTTAAGCCCCATATTCCCATGATCAGTAAATAAGTCCTGTTTGGTGGGTGTTTTGGGGAAGGTCCCACATTCATTTTAGGGAAGGTCCCTCAGAAACATGGCCCCACATTTGGATATTAGATTCGTATTCTACTCGCAAATACCTTTCATTTGAGTCCATATTGCCATAGTCGGTAAATATGTCCGATTTAGGGTTGTTTTGGGGGTTGGGGTGGTCCCCCTATCACTTGGTCCGACAATTGGATATCAGATACGTTTTCCAATCTTAAATACCTTTCATTTGAGTCCCATATTGTCGTAATTGATCTAAACATATGTTTGGTAGGTTTTAGGGTGGGGCGGCCCTCCTAGGTACCCCATCAGAAATTTGGATACCAATTTTTTATTTTTAGGGTACTATATGAGAGCACACAAAATTTCGCTTAAATCGCCCCACCCATCTCCGTTATCAGGCGTTTCAGAAAATTAGGGCAAGGGGGAGGGTCCGCCCCCGCTTCAGATATCAAAAAATGTAGTACCCTATTTTCACCATGTGATCATTATGCACCATCAGTGAGAATTTCAAGAAAATCGGTTCAACCGTTTCTGAGACTATAAGGAAAAAATTACGGCTTCCAGGGGCTCAAGAAGTCAAATCGGGAGGTCGGTTTGTATATCCAAATCTGAACCGATTTGGCCCATTCACAATCCCCAGCGACCTACATCAATGCTTAGTATCTGTGCAAAGTTTCAAGTGGCTAGCTTTACGCGTTGGACCGCTATCGTGATTTCGACAGACGGTAGGACGGACGGACATGGCTAGATCGGCTCACTATGTCGAGACGATCAAGATTATGTATACTTTATGGTTTCCTCGATTAGTATTTCGAGGTGTTACAAACGGAATGACTATATTAGTATACCCATATCCTATGCTGGTGGGTATAACAATTGAAATGAGCCTCATCGCTGAACAAAATTTGTCAAAATTTGAACACATTTCGAACCGAACACTGATTTTGGTAATAAAATTCAATGATTTGCAAGCGTTGCTCGTTAGTAAGTCTATTCATGATGAAATGTCAAAGCATACTGAGCATCTTTCTCTTTGACACCATGTCTGAAATCCCACGTGATCTGTCAAATACCAATGCATGAAAATCCTAACCTCAAAAAAATCACCCTTTACTACAAATTTTCACCAACGACTGAGAGAAATTTTATATTTACTGAAAATTTAATGAAATAATTTCAATATTTCAACTAATCTTTGATTTTTTTTTCTTTGCAGGTAAGCTGTAATTTCTTGCTGAACATGGTGAATTTGTAAGTTATTATCAACAGTAACCTAAAAACATTTATTATCCGATCTCCCGAATTGACTTCATAAGCCCATAGTGTTTTGTTATGACTTTCAACAACTGTGCCAAGTACGGTCCAAATCGGTCAAGAACCTGATGTAGCTCCCATATAAAACGATCTTCCGATTTAACTTCTTGACCCCATGGAGGCCAGAATTTTTGTCCGATTTATCTGAAATTTTGCACATAGTGTTCTGTTATGACTTCCAACAATGGAGCCAAGTACGGTCCAAATCTGTTCAACAGCTGTCCAAATCGGTCAAGAATTTTGATATAGCTCCCATATAAACAGATCTCCCGATTTGACTTCTTGAGCCCCTGGAAACCTCAATTTTCATCAGATTTGGCTGAAATTTTGCACATAGTATTCTGTTATGTCTCCCAACAACGGAGCCAAGTACGGTTTAAATATGTCTATAACCTAATATTAATATCATATAAACCGATCTGCCGATTTGACTGCTTAAGACCCTGGAAGCCGCAATTTTCATCCGATTTGGCTGAAATTTTGTACATAGTGTTCTACTTTGACTTCTAACAACGGTTTAAATATGGGTATAACCTGATATTAATACCATATAAACCGATCTGCCGATTTGACTTCTTGAGCTCCGGGAAGCCGCAATTTTCATCTGATTTGGCTGAAATTTTGTACATGATGTTCTGTTATGACTCCCACAACTATGCCAACTATGCCAATCTCCCGATTTGACTTCTTGAGCCCTTACAAGCCGATATTTTAATCAGATTTGGCTGAAATTTTTCCTATATTATCCTGTTATGACTCTTAACAACTGCGCCAAGTACGGTCGAAATCACGATAGCGGTCGAACGCGTAAAGGTAGCCGCTTGAAATTTTGCACAGACACTTAATATTAATGTAGATCGTTGGGGATTGCAAATGGGCCATATCGATGCAGATTTAGATAAAGCTCCCATATGAACTGATCCTCCGACTTGACTTCTTGAGCCCCTGGAAGCCGTAATTTTCTGTTGTGACTTCCAACAACTGTGCCAAGTACGGTCCGAATCGGTCTATAAGCTGATATAGCTCCCATATAAACCGATCTCCCTATTTGGCTTCTTGAGCTCTTACAAGCCGCAATTTGTGTCCAATTTGCCTGAAACTTTGCATGTGGTGTTTCGCTTGGACCTCCAACAAATGTGCCAAGTACGGTCCAAATCGGTCTATAACCTGGTATAGATCCCATATAAACCGATCTCCCTATTTGGCTTCTTGAAGCCTCAATTTTTTGTCCAATTTGGCTGAAATTTTGCATATGGTGTTTCGTTTTGACTTCCAACAAATGCGCCAAGTACTGTCCAAATCGGTCTATAACCTGATATAGATCCCATATAAACCGATCTCCCGATTTGACTTGTTGAAGCCGCAGAAATTCGGTATGTAGAATATAATCTGCTCTTCAACTAAACTTATTTTGTATAAATTTTTATCAGAATCCGCGGTGGTAGTATGTGCCCAAGATTCGGTCAAGATGCCGTAAGGCGACATCTGCTTGGGGGAGAAGTTTTTACATGGCATAGTACCACTCAAATGTCGCCAGCATTAGGGGGTAGCAACAGATGTTCTTGCCAGGATTCGATACCAGGTATTCGGCGTTATAGGCTGACATACTTGCCGCTGCGCTATCCACTCTGTAAATCTTATTTTAAAGCCTTTAAATATTTAGTTAACTTAAATCATCATCATGTTAAATTTGTGCTTACCTCAATGCCACGGGGATGCGGCATGGTTTTCAAAGAAGACGAAAAAAAATCCCATGTGGAATATATTCATTGACCCATAAATTTTGCAACCACTATATGGATAATATATGGCAATACTTCAATAATTTCCGTATGAAACAAAATGCAGCCAGAGGTTTTAAATTAATTATTTAAATTCACTTTATGCATTTACCGCTTGCATATGTGAATACTGGCTGCGCTGGTGTTTGGTGGCTTTTTTGTTTGCTTTTTTTGCATCCCCTCCCCAGTCCCCAGTTGCCTAAATGCCATGACATGGACATTCGAGCATTCTCATTCATTCATACGTGCATCAATAAAAGCAAAACAACGATGTGCCCCAATTAAAATAATAAATATTATCATTTCTTTTGGTGGCACAATGACAGTAGCGAAAAAAGAACGAAACGCGAAATCGACTCAAAAACTTAAAACAAAATGGTTTGCTACAAACTCGCCATTAACACTCGTAACTTTTTGTGCGGAGCGATTTATTGCGTGAGCTTGCGGGCTGCTGCCTTGCCCTACTGCCGTCTCCAATATGGGCCTTGGGAGTTTGGCTCAGCCTTCAGTTCCCGTTTTTGTTGTTGTTATTCTTTGTTTTTGGAAGGGGCCTTTTGTTTCGCGTTTCATGTCAATTTCATTTCACGCTTACGTTCGTTCGTTCGTTTAATGCTATTAAAAAATACTAACACGATTTTATTTAATTTATTTTTGCGCTCCTGTCGTGTTTTACATTGTGTATTTGCTTGCTTATTTTATTTCCACTTTGCGCACAGTGGGAGATTTTGCGATTTTTTTTGGTATGGGAAATGTTTTTTTGTGTCTTTTGTTTTTTTTTTTAATTGTTTTAAAGAGAGAAATATGCAACAAATGTTTCTTTTTTTTGCACATCATGCTGGCTATGGTATCCTTTGACTGGAAATGTGTAAATCCCCAAAAGCTTATTTTGGAAAAGCAAACTTTTCACTAAATTTTATTGAATATGGAGTGACGAGATATATTGAAAATATTTGTAAATTTTCACACAAGCATTCCTTTGAGAAACGGGTATCTCCGAACGAATTGGGTTTTAGAAAGGAGGTGGAATATAAAGAGAAGAGAGATAAGTGCTGTCCGATTCTGGAGGTCACCGTAGCATTAAAATTGAGAAATCGGTCTATATGGCAGCTATGTCCAAATATGGACCGATTTGGGTCAAGTTTAAAAATGTCGAAGAGCCTAACACAACTCACTGTCCCAAATTTCGGACAATAAATGCGCCTTTTATGGCCCCAAAACCTTATATCGAGAGATCGGTCTATATGGGAGCTACATCCAAATATGGACCGATTTGGGTCAAGTTTCAGAAAAATGTCGAAGAGTCTAACACAACTCACTGTCCCAAATTTAGGCGAAATCGGACAATAAATGCGCCTTTTATGGCCCCAAAACCTTAAATCGAGAGATCGGTCTATATGGGAGCTATATTTAAATATGGATCGAGTTGGGTCAAGTTTCGGAAAAATGTTGAAGAGCCTAACACAACTCACTGTCCCAAATTTCGACGAAATCGGACAATAAATGCTCCTTTTATGGCCCAAAAACCTCAAATCGAGAGATCGGTCTATGTGGCAGCTATATCCAAATCTGAATCGATCTGAGCCAAATTGAAAAAGAATGTCGAAGCGCCCTACATAACTCATTGTCCCAAATTTCGGCGAAATCGGACAATAAATGCTCCTTTTATGGCCCAAAAACCTCAAATCGAGAGATCGGTCTATGTGGCAGCTATATCCAAATCTGAACCGATCTGAGCCAAATTGAAAAAGAATGTCGAAGCGCCCTACATAACTCATTGTCCCAAATTTCGGCGAAATCGGACAATAAATGCGCCTTTTATGGCCCCCGAACCTCAAATCGAGAGATCGGTCTATATATGGCAGCTATATCCAAATCTGGACCGATCTGAGCCAAATTGAAGAAGAATGTCGAAGTGCCCAACACAACTCACTGTCCCAAATTTCGGCGACATCGGATAATAAACGCGCCTTTTATGGCCCTAAAACCTAAAATCGAGAGATCGGTCTATATGGCAGCTATATCCAAATCTGGATCGATCTTAGCCAAATTAAAAAAGAATGTCGAAGGGCCCAACACAACTTACTGTCCCAAATTTCGGCGAAATCCAACAATAATTGCGCTTTTTATGGCCCAAAAACTTCAAATCGAGAGATCGGTATATGGCAGCTATATCCAAATCTGAACCGATCTGAGCCAAATTGAAGAAGAATGTCGAAGGGCCCAACACAACTCACTGTCGCAAAATTTCGGTGAAATCGAACAATAAATGCGCCTTTTATGGCCCCAAAACCTCAAATCGAGAGATCGGTCTATATGGCAGCTATATCCAAATATGGACCGATCTGAACCATATTAGGGACGGATATCGGGAAGCTCAGAAAAACTCACTCTTTCAAATTTCAGCGAAATCGGGTGATAAATAAAGCTGTTATGGGCTTCAGTCCCCCTATCGGCAGATAGGTCTATATGGGAGCTATATCTAAATATAGTCCGATCAGAACCATATTTAGGTCGGATGTTGGGAGGCCTTTACTCACTCACTGTAAAGCATTTATGGGCATTAGACCCTTTATTGACAGATCGGCCTTAATAGCAAATGCAAATTTTGACCATAAACATTCCACTAAGGAACTGGGGCAAACTTCTCACATATCATTGAGTGCAGTCCGATTCAAGTTTAAGATCAATGATAAGGGGCCTCCTTTTTATAGCCGAGTCCGAACGGCGTGCCGCGGTGCGACACCTTTTTGAAGAGAACGCTGAAATTTTTTCAGATGGTCTCGCCAGATTTCGAACCCAGGCTTTTAGCGTCATAGGAGGACAGTTTAAGCTCAATGGTAAGGGGCCTCCTTTTAATAGCCGAGTCCGAACGGCGTGCCGCAGTGCGACACCTATGATGCCAACATTAGGAGGGGAAAACCACCGCTGAAATTCTTTTTCTGATGGTCTCGCCAGGATTCGAATCTGGCTTTTAGCATCATAGGCGGACAGTTTAAGCTCAATGATGAGGGGCCTCCTTTTAATAGCCAAGTCCGAACGGCGTGCCTCAGTGCGACACCTATCTTGCTAGCATTAGGAGGGGAAAACCACCGCTGAAATTTTTTTTCTGAGGGTCTCGCCAGGATTCGAACCTAGGCGTTCAGCGTCATAGGCGGATAAGCTTACGTCTGCGTTACGGTGTCCTCCGTATTTGAGTGTCATATAGCCCATATAGCCCTATAACCTGATAGAGCTCCCGTTTAAACCGATCTCGTGGTTTAATTTCTTGAGCCTCTAAAGGGCCCAATTATTATCCGATTTTGTTGAAATTTTGCACAATTACTTCTACTTTTACTCTCTAAGTATGATCCAAATTGGTATATAACCTGATATAGCTCCCATATAAACCGATCTCGCGTTTTAATATCTTGAGCCTCCAAGAATGGTACCCTTCTTATCCGAATTGGTTGAAATTTTGCACACTTTTTGCCTGAATTCTGCTATGACTCTCAAGAACATTGTCAAGTATGGTCCAAATCAGTAAAAAATCTGATATAGCTCCCATATAAAACTATCTTTTGATTCGAGTTCTTAGCCTATAGAGGGCGTTGACATTAACGTACGTCTTTATCCCTGAATTGTGTTTTCCGTTTCCTGTGTGTATGTTAAGTTTTTGGTTTTGGTGTATTCAGGAGAGATTCAGTAGAGTTTTCCAAAGTAGAGTTTCCCACAGATTTTAGTAAACGCTGGACATAAGCCTGTCAACAAGTCAAATTGACATCTTTGAAGTTTTGGCCAAGGTTCCATAATGGTGAGATTGCAAACTTTTGGCCCCACCAAACTTAATGCCACTTTTAGTTCTATTCTCTGCCATCCATGCCACCACTGTTCCAGGTTAACATTAATTTTTTCCGTTTTTCCTTTTTGCGTGTGCCATTTTCGGTGTGATTTCAAATAAACAGAAAATCAATAACAAATGTTACAACCATCCATCCATGCGGCCGTCTGTCCGTCCGTCCGTCCGTCCGTCCGTCTTTCCAACTGTCTTTCCGTTCGCCACCATTCGCTAGTGTCCGTCCATGGAATTGGTTTGGTTTGGTCGTTGTTGTTAATGCTCGATTCGCTTTTATTTGAATTTTCAATTTAACAGCTCATGTCCTGTCGTCCTTTTTTGTTTGTGCATATATTTTCGCACAGCTCCTTTGGTTTTGCCTTGGCCGATATACATAGTTGGCTTTGTGTGAATGATATTGGGTTCCTTAGTTTTGGTAGGTGGCGCTGGGTGGATGATTGGCAAGTTGGATGGAATGGCCCTTTCACTATATTTTTATGTCATAGTTTTTATGGTCCTACTTTTTGTTATTTCGTTTTTTTTTTTTTTTTTTGTTTTTTTGAGACAAGCCAAGTTTTTGTGTGTATATTTTGTTTATTATTTATTTAAATAGAGAAGAATACCAAATGAAATGGTAGGAAAATAAGTCTATTATTTCCCTTTGCCAATTCAACATTCATTCATTTATTTCGCCCATTCAGTCTAACGATGAGCAATAACACACTTTTGAAATGCCCTTAACAACGTTAGGTTTTCCCCTGCAAGGCTTTGTAACTGAAGGCTCTTTAAACTGTACAAAAATTCTTGAATTTGAATATTTAAACAGGATTAAATTCAGTTAAAAGCACAGAATTTACCAGCAATTACGGGTTGTCGGTGCCAAACGTAGGTACTTGTTGTGGATATATGCAGCATTAAGAGAGAGATTTCTTGAGGCCATCTATGTTATTTCTGTATTTCATTCAGAATCAAAAATAATACCACAATTAAAACCGCTTTAAGTTCGTCCGGTCCGAATTTTATATACCCTCCACCATGGATCGCATGTGACAGGTTGCAAAATTGCAAATTTTGCCCATGAACATTCCGATTCAAGTTTACACTCAATGATAAGGGGCCTCCTTTTTATAGCCGAGTCCGAACGGCTAGCCGCAGTGCGACACCTCTTTGTAGAGAAGTTTTTCATGGCATAGTACCTCACAAATGTTGCCAGCATTAGGAGGGGAAAACCACCGCTGACAATTTTTTTCCCATGGTCTCGCCAGGATTCGAACCCAGGCAATCAGCGTCATAGGCTAACATGCTAACCTCTGCGTTACGAAATTTTCAAACAGCCATATCAAGTTATGGGAACGGTATAACTATGAGCACCACACAGGCTCAAGCTACCGAGAATGTTCACAGATTGTGAAATGCTCCATACGGAGTAGTTACAATTGCTGTCGCGGACAATCGGCGGTATCGAGGGAAGAGTCTCAGTTAGAGGCCCGGCGGTACAGGCTCTGGCATAGATACTGAGTGCCCATGAGAAGGCGAGTTATTGGCGCCTTTAAGTAACCACTGGCAATCATGTTCTCGAGGCGATCGATCCTTTGGACCGGAACGAGCTTGCTCACATATAGGAGATAGAAGAGTATGGCCACTTCAACTACATATAGACATGTTCTTTACTTTAATTGGCTATGACAGAATATTTGTTCCACTAGCCGAACGTAGAATAGCGTTCCAAGCGCCTCGATCTTCTGCGCTCATTCTGACACCAAGTTTCGAGGTGTCTCCCACCACTTGATCTTTCCATCGGGCTTTTGGTCTTCCCGGTTTGCGTGTACCACCGTGTTTGCCTTCAAAAGACTTCTTTGCTGGAGCTTCTTCATCCATTCTGACAACATGACCTAGCCAACGCAGCCGTTGTATTTTCAAGCGTGTAACTATGCTATCGTCGTCATACAGCTTGTAGTTCATACGTCGCCTGTATTCTCCATTAACGCAAACTGGTCCATATATTTTACGAAGAATCTTTCTCTCAAATACTCCAAGCACTGCATCATCTGCTTTCACAAGTACTCATGCTTTAGAGCCATATAACAGCAGCACGGGTAGTATCAGTGTCTTGTAAAGTGTAGTCTTCGTCTGTCGAGAGGTGGCCTTGTTTCTAAACTGCTTACTTAGTCCAAAGTAGCATCTGTTTGCAGGTATTATTCTTTGCTCTATCTCAAAACTGGTGTCATTCGTTTCGGCTACGGCGGTGCCAAGGTAGATAAAGTTACTGACTGTCTCAAAGTTGTGGTTCCCAACTTTCTCCATTTTCGTTATCTGCTCGGTTGTGTCAGTGACAAAGGGTTTGGCACTAAATGCAGATAAGACGAAATGGATGGTTTCAGCTCCCAAAAAGCCGTGGGGAGTTGAAACCATTCAAACCATTTCCTCTCCATTTACTGCCAGACCCTTTGTCACTGACTCTCTTTCGATTCTTCCAAAAGCTGCAGTTACTTCTTCCGGTGACCGACCTATGATATCGATGTCGTCGGCATAGGCCAGTAGCATGTGTCCTCTTGTGATGAGTGTGTCATATCTATTCACATCTGCTTCTCGTATAATCTTTTCCAGCAGGATATTAAAGAGATCATACGATAGGCTGTCTCCTTGTCGGAAACCTCTTTTGTTATTAAATGGTTGGGAGAGATTCTTCCTATTCTTACTGAGGAACGTGTACGTGTCATCCTGCAGTGTCTTATTAATTTTGCAGGGATACCAAACTCAGACTTGACTTGAAATACCTTCGAACGTATAGGACTGTCGAAAGCGGCCTTGTGGTCAACAAAGAGGTGATAGGTGTTAATTTGTTTTTCTCGGGTCTTTTCCAGCGTTTCGCACAGTGTAAATGTCTGGTCTGCGGTGGATTTACCGCATTGATGGGGCCCATTTATTTCATTGACTTTAGGTTTTAATCTTTCACACAGTACGCTCGAGAGTATCTTGTATGCGACGGGGTGGAGACTTATTCCTCTGTAGTTGGCACATTCCTTCTGGTCTCCTTTCTTGTGAACGGGACATAGTATGCGGAGGTTCCAATCATCGGGTATGCGTTCCTCTAGCCAGATTGCGCACAAAAACTGATGCATACGCCTTATCAGCGTATCGCCTCCGTTTTTATATAGTTCAGCGGGTGACCCGTCGGCTCCTGCTGCCTTGTTGTTCTTTAGTCGGGTTACTACTACTTGGACCTCATTCTGACTAGTAGGTAAACTTTCTATACCATCATCAGGGTTTGGTTCTGCGGTATCCTCTTCGCCGCCAACGTCGACTTTAGGTTTTAATCTTTCACACAGTACGCTCGAGAGTATCTTGTATGCAATGGGAAGGAGACTTATTCCTCTGTAGTTGGCACATTCCATCTTGTCTCCTTTCTTGTGTACGAGACATAGTACGCTGAGGTTCCAATCATCGGGTATGCGTTCTTCTAGCCAGATTGCGCAGATAAGCTGATGCAGACGCCTTATCAGCGTGTCGCCTCCGGTTTTAAATAGTTCAGCGGATAACCCGTCGGCTCCTGCTGCCTTGTTGCTTCTTGGACCTCATTCTGACTAGGAGCTAAACATTCTATACCATCATCAGGGATTGGTTGTGCGGTATTCTCTTCGCCGCCATCGTCGGACACTAGCAGTTGGGTAAAATGTTCTTTCCATATCCTCAGCATGTTGTCTGTGTCAGTTGCCAGATTTCCTTCTTTGTCTCTGCAGGAGGATGTGCCCGCACCAAAGCCACCAGTTTGACATTTAATTCTTAGAATTTCCGGACTTAATTCAGACTCCTGTACATCTCAATTCGTTTACACTCACTTCTTTCCATTTCCTTTTTCTTTCTGCGGAATAGACGTTTCGCCTCTCTCTTTTTCTCCCGATACCTCTCCTTCATCCGGCGCGTTGCTACTGATTGCAGAGTTGCTCTATGTGCCGCATTGTTGGCTTCAGTAGCAT
Organism: Stomoxys calcitrans; assembly: GCF_963082655.1. Lineage (NCBI taxonomy): Eukaryota > Metazoa > Arthropoda > Insecta > Diptera > Muscidae > Stomoxys > Stomoxys calcitrans. The sequence continues at coordinate 49,128,392 of NC_081554.1, read as the reverse complement.
TTCGACACTCTTGTTCGTACCATGGGTTTCTTGGAGCAGGCTTCCGGTACCCAAGTACGGATTTCGCGGAATTTTCCATGGAGTGGGCAATAGTTTGCCACTGCGCCACTATATCATCGGAACAAGGAGTGCTTTCATGAAGCTGTCGGGTCAGTCGAGCAGATTATACCGCTGCCATCTGTTGTGTTTGCATCTTTTCAATGTCCAGCTTCCGTGCAGTGTCAGGTCGTACTTTCCTCGCCATGTTCAAACGGGTGCGAACCTTTGCTGCAACAAGTTAATGATCCAAATCTATATTCGCTCCACGGATCGATCGTACATCTAACACGCTGGATGAATGCCTTCCATCTATTACAATGTAATCAATTTTGTTTCCTTTTCTCCCGATACCACTCCTTCATCTGGCGCATTGCTACTGATTGCAGGTTTGCTCTATATGCCGCATTCTTGGCTCCAGTAGCATCTCGACACTCTTGGGTTTCTGGGCGGAGACTTCCGGTACCCAAGTACGGATTTCGCGGCACTTTCCATGGAGTGGGCAATGGTTTGCCACTGCGCCATTATATCATCGAAACAAGAAGTGCTGTCATCAAGCAGTTGGGTCAGTCGAGTGGTGTATGCCGCTGCCATTTGTTGTGTTTGCAGCTTTTCAATGTCCAGCTTCGGTGCAGTGTCAGACGTGCTTTCCTCGCCATGTTCAAACGGGTGCGAACCTTTGCTGCAACAAGTTAATGATCCGAATCTTTATTCGCTCCACGGATCGATCGTACATCTATCACGCTGAATGAATGCCTTTCATCTATCACAACGTGATCAATTTGGTTTCTCGTGTTTTGATCGGGTGACAGCCATGTGGCTTTGTGAATATTTTTATGTTGAAAGAGATCTGGTGCTACTAACTACCATGTTTTTTGCGGCGGCGAAATCTATCAGCCTCAACCCATTACTGGACGTTATCTCGTGGAGTCTAAACTTTCCGACTATTGGACCAAAAATGTTTTCTTTCCCTATCTTCGCATTAAAATCTCCCAGGACGATTTTAATATCATAGGCGGGGCAACGATCACATTCTCTCTCTAGGCGCTCGTAGAAAAAATCCTTGGTCTGATTAATCTGATAAATAAGATTGATGTTGAAGAAGTTGGCTTTTATTTGGATTATGGCTAGGCTCTCATCCACCGAAGATAAGTCGCCGACTAACCACAAATCCACAGCCAAATTCATGCCTCGTGAACGATTTTAATATCATGGGCGGGGCAACGATCACATTCTCTCTCTGGGCAATCGTAGAAAATATCCTTGGTCTACTCGTCCTGTCATTCCGTTGGGGTCATGGCCACAAATAAGGCTGATGATGAAGAATGTGGCTTTTATGCGGATTGTGGGTGGCCTCTCATAGACCGAAGTAAAGTCGCCGACTAACCACAAATCCACAACCAAATATTTGCCTCGTGAACGATTTTAATATCATGGGCGGGGCAACGATCACATTCTCTCTCTCTGGGCAATCGTAGAAAATATCCTTGGTCTACTCGTCCTGTCATTCCGTTGGGGTCATGGGCACAAATTAGGCTGATTATGAAGAATGTGGCTTCTATGTGGATTGTGGCTGGCCTCTCATACACCGAAGTAAAGTCGCCGACTAACCACAAATCCACAGCCAAATTCATGCCTCGTGAACGATTTTAATATCATGGGCGGGGCAACGATCACATTCTCTCTCTCTCTTGGCAATCGTAGAAAATATCCTTGGTCTACTCGTCCTGTCATTCCGTTGGGGTCATGGCCACAAATTAGGCTGATGATGAAGAAGTTGGCTGTTATTTGAATTATGGCTGGCCTCTCATACACCGAAGTAAAGTCGTCGAATAACCACAAATCTACAGCCAAATTAATGCCTCGTGAACGATTTTAATATCATGGGCAGGGCAGTGGTCATATTCTCTCTCTAAGCGCTCGTAGAAAATATCCTTGGTCTACTCGTCCTGTTCTTCCGTTGGGGTCTGGGCACAAATAAGATTGATGTTAAAGATGTTGGCTTTTATTTGGATTATGGCTAGCCTCTCATCTACCGAAGTAAAGCTGGAGGCAAGGTGTTGCAAACTCCGACTTACCACAAATCCACAGCCAAGTTCACGCCTCGTGTTATGACAGCTCTAGTATAGTTCGTCACCGTTTGGTGTTATTGTGGCACCATTCCCACTCCATCGCATTTCCTGTAAGGCGGTATTATCTGCCTTATACTTCTCTAATACTTCCGCCAGCGCATATACTGCACCTTCTCTTTAGAGAGTGCAGACATTCCAGGTGCAGATCCGCAAATCATCATCCTTTTTTCGTTTGCGTCGGTAGTCAACATTTCGGCGGTCCGTTTTTACTATTCCTTTGTTTCTCATAGTAGTTCTCATGGTTTTCCGGGAGCGGCTCGGGGTTACTGGCCCAGCGCCCCAACCGCATGGGTTTTGTGGGATTGCACACGTATCCCTCGTTGTGGCGAGCCGCTTGCTTCAAGATCCGACGCTCGCCGCCCCTAACGCTGATGTTGACCATTGGTTATTTGAAGGCACCAATAACAGAAACTTTAGTCTTATTAAGTGCGGACACCTCAACCAGTATATACTCTGTTTTGCTTTCAGGTAGCAATCTAAGTATTGGCATACAGTATAATAAATTGTTATAATATAATTTAGTGCTTAACTCTTTTGTATTGCGATTGTTTGAAAATTTTAAGCTTAACCATTGAGTAAACCCTTTTGGAATGTTGTATTGAACTTACCACACAGATTTTGAGAGTATCAAATAACACCTAATACCTCTTAACCAGATAGCTATCTTGAATGGTCATACTAGCACTTGATACAGTAATCTCCATATGATTTCTTCTGCTCATCCAGTATGATTGATCCTGTACGGATTGTGTGTGGCATATGATTTTGGTACTGTTATTTATTTAATATTTGTTGCATTAAGAGGCTTTCTTTCTTTTTTTCGCATTCCCATGGTTTTAAGCCACAAATAAAGAATTTAAATCTGGAAGTCAAACAAATTTCTTATTTTGTCCAGTTGGACTTCTACTGCCATCCTGCACATGTGAGATATTATCCTGTATTATTGTAAATATTACCGAAATAAAGTTCCAGAGAATTTCACAAAGAGATTACCTACTTACCTTGCTGCCAGTGTATATAAATAAATAACAATGTTATGAGGAAGTCAATACCATGTCAATGGATATGCATAAGAGATGGATGTTCTGTGAATGCGTGTATGTGTGCATGTATGGCTTTATGTGTATGTGTGCACAATCGGTTTGTGCTAACTTAGGCAATTTTCATGTGAAATAATGTCATGCCAATAGGAATGCCAGATTTTTTGTTGTTTATTTTTTTCTTCTTTACTTTTGTTTTTCTTTTTTGAAAAATGATATGCCAAAAATAGATGTGTATGACACAAAACAATTCCCTCTAAAATATGTACTTGTTTACATACATACAACAAATGAATGTTATCCACTGCCACATGTAAGTTACGACATGGTACATATCGCAAGTCGTTTGCACAAATCCTTTGAAATGAATTTTGCATTTCTGGGAAAATCTTTAATATCCTTTTCGTTTCCTTTTGCAAGTTATTACATACAAGGCTGTTGTTGAAATCTTTGACAGCAGCAGTAGCAGCAGCAGCAGCAGTATTAAATTTAAAATTCCTATAAAAACACCATCCTACGGGGCGTTGATCATATTGCACATAAAATATAAACAAAATTGCTAACAATATACTTGCACTTTGGTATTACAATGCGTAAAATGTGATTCCTAAAAGAGAGTTCCACAAAACATACATTTCGTTTGTGCCTTGATGCTATTTAGTTAAGGGAAATGGCAATCTACTAGAATTCAACATAAATCAAAAGAGGGTGTCATATTATTGGTTGCCCAAAAAGTAATTGCGGATTTTTAATGTAGTCGGCGTTGGCAAATTTTGCTTGCAGCTTGTGACTCTGTAATTGCATTCTTTCTTCTGTCAGTTATCAGCTGTTACTTTTAGCTTGCTTTAGAAAAAAAGTGTAAAAAAAGTATATTTGATTAAAGTTCATTCTAAGTTTTATTAAAAATGCATTTACTTTCTTTTAAAAAATCCGCAATTACTTTTTGGGCAATCCAATAGTATGGAGAGCAACTCAAAATGTCATCATAGATATAAAAAAAGTATAAATGTGTAATATTTAATACGGGCGTGTACAGGTTTTCGAAAACTCCAAACGAGAGATTTTCTTTGGCTTCATTTTTGGAAACCTTGCCATATGAAAGTTCGAATGCCAGCTTTAATCAAATTTCTATCTAGTAAGAGGAACGTTAAGTTATTTCAAACGTTAAAAGCATAGGGTTTGGAAAATATACGCAAACCATTTTTTTGCGTTTTGCGAATTCTATAACCGGAACCGGCCTGCTCGGGTGTACAGGACGTTGTGGGAGTTGAAATCAACCATTTTGTCTTATTTCCATTTACCTCCACACCCACTTTCCCTGATTCGATTCTTTCAAAAGCTACGATTACTTCTGTCTATGTCATCGGCATAGGCGAGTCGCATGAGTTTTTCGGTGAGTAGTCTGCCATATCTATTCGCATCTGCATCTCGTATAATCTTCTCCAGCAGGATATTGAAAAGATCACACAATAAGCTGTCTCCTTGCCTGTAACCTCGTCTGATATTGAATGGTTCGGAGAGATTCTGTCCTATTCTTACTGAGGAACGTTCATCAGCAAGTGTCATCCTGCAGAGATTTCATTCATTTTGCAGGGATAGCAAACTCAAACATCGCTTGAAATATCTTTAAACTTATGGGGCTATCGAAAGCGGCTTTATAGATGGTAGGTGTTGATATGTTCTTCTCCGGTCTTTTCCAGGATTTGGCGCAGTATGAATATCTGGATTAGGGTGGATTTACCACGTCTTATGCCGCATTGATAGGGCCCAATTACCTCATTGGCTTTAGGTTTTAATCTTTCACACAGTACGTTTGAATGTATCTTTTATGCGATGGGGAGGAGACTTATTCCTCTGTGGTTGGTACTTTCCGTCTTGCCTCTTTTTCTGTGTACGGGACATAGTGCACTGAAATTCCAATCATTGGGTATGCGTTCATCTAGTCAGATTGCGCTGACAAGCTGATGCGTACGCCTTATCAGCGTGTCACCTCCGGTCTTAAATGGTTCAGCGTGCAACCCATTAGCTCCTGCTGCCTTGTTATTCTTCAGTCGGATCACATCTACTTAGACCTCATTGTATACCATCATCAGGGATTGGTTCTGCGGTATCTTCATCACCGCCATTGTCGGATACTAGCAGCTAGGAAAAGTTAGCTTTTCATATTCCAAGCACACTATCTGTACCAGTTACCAAATTTCCTTCTTTGTACCTGCAGGAGGTTGTGCCTGTACCAAAGCCATCGGTTTGATGTTTGGTTCTTTGGGCAAACTTTGCACTTCACTTTGACCTCTGTACATCTACATTTGCTCCAACTCACGTCTTTCCATTTCCTTTTTCTTTGTGCGGAATAGACGTTTCCCCTCTCTGCTCTTCTGCCCTGTAGATTTATTGTTGTTGTCTTAGTAGTGTGTTGTGCACTGAGGCCCTTGGCCGATGAAAAACTCCATCGGGTTAATCTGGCACGTGAACCGGCTGGGCCTTTGAAATCTTTTTCACTTTATATTGGAGAGGAAAACATAGCCTTTAATTCAATTTACTAAAGCTTTATACATGAACATTTTTTAAGATGCGATTAAATTTTTTATTGAATGTTACAACATTTTTAGATTCAATCAAAAAATTAATTGATTCAATTAAAAAATTAATTGATTCCATCACCACTGTTATTGAAAAATTTAATATTCATTTAAAAAATGATTGAATCATTTAATTTTTTATTGAAAACTATTTTATTTTCAATTAAGTTTTTGATTGATTTATTTTTGATTGATGTGGGCTACTGGCCCAGCGCATCAACCGCATGGGTTATGTGGGATCGTGTGCTGCTTGCTTTCAGATCGGACCCACGCCTCCAGCCGCCCCTAATCTGTGAACAGACACTGATGTTGTCAGTGTCAAAAACTCCAAATCTCGGTGATGGATGCGCGCCGATTTAACCGAAATTTTGTGTGCTACCTTATGGTACCCAAAAAACACGAAATTGGTACTGGTATGCTGGGGTCATGGGGGGACGCCCCATCCCAAAACCCACCCGAACGGACATGCTTACTGATTTGGACAATATGGGTATCAAATGAAAGGAATTTGAGAGTAGAGCATGCACTTGTTATACAAAATTTCACACTAAGTGTTCGGAGGTCCCCCACCCCCAAAAAACCCCCCAACAGAACAATTTCACTCCTTTGGGCGCTTATATATCAAATGAAAAATATTTAAAATAGAGTACAAATATAGCATAAAAATTTATTCCTTGGTGTCTAAGGGGCCTCCCCCCCAAACCCCTAAACAGGGCACATTTACCAATAGGGCCGAGTTGGATTTTAAATGAAAGGTATTTTAAAGTAGAGTAAGAATCTGATATACAAATTTATTCCTTGGTATCTGAGGTGCCTCCCCACCCCCAAAACCCCCAGAAGGGCATATTTATCAATTGGGACAATATGGATATAAAAAAAAGGCTTTTAAGAGTAGAGTAAAAATCCGATATACAAATTTATTTCTTTTGTATCTGAGGCGCCTTCCCACCCCAAAAAAACACCTCTACAGGACGTATATACCGATTGGAACAAAATGGATATCAAATGAAAGGTATTTGGAAGTTGAGTACACATCTGTTATAAGAATTTGGTCCAAGGTGTCTACGGGGCATCTCCAACCTTAAAATCCCCCAAAACGGTCATGAATGTTCAACGTCACAAAATGGGTATCAAATGAAAGTTTTTGGGAGTTGCCTACGAATCGGGTATACACATTTGGCAGAGTCTGGGATCGGCCCACCCACTAAATACCCTTCAATAGGACGTGTAGTTCGATCGTGATAATATTAGAATTAAAAGAAAGGTCTATGCCAGTGGAGTTCGAATCTAATGTTGATATAAGGATCCTAGTACCTGGTTCATGTCTATACCGTTCAACAGGACATGTAGATCGGTCTCAAATAAATGGTATTTTGGGTCTAAGCGCCGGGGGGAACGACCCTCTCCTCTCAATATAAACAACACCAAACTGTCATGTAGGACGACTGAGCAATCCCCTTCCCTCCATCCTTCCCAAAACAAAATGGAATTAAAAATATTATATTATGAAGGCCGATCAGGATATAATAATAGTAGAGTTCCCTTTTTTGCTCTCAAATTGGGACCTGCGGATCTCCAAAGTTCGGCCCGGGTCATAGCACCCAAAAAAAAACTCAAATCGGACATATTTACCGGCCATGTCAATATGGATCTTAAATGAAAAGTCTTGCGGAGTAGAGCACGAAATTGATTTCCACTTTTGGGACTAAATCTCTGGGGGTCCACCCCACCCCCAAACAGGACTTTTTTCTGACCATTGCAATGTTGGGTGTAAATAAGAGTTTTATGAGAATAGAATAATCCACTGAAAATTTGGAACACATTTTCAACTCAAATGATGCAGAAATTTCCAAATTTAGAGTACTACTCTTCAACATAGCACTATTGGGCGCAGCGGAGCGGGCTGGGCTCAGCTATTACTCCATATAAACCAATTATCAGAATTTCTTTTAAAGTCCCTAGCAGCCACTTCTCCTTTGTCAGTATTATCAACACCTTGGGAATTTCCACAAATTACCATCTTCTAGAAATGGCCAAGTGAATGACAATTAGAAACTTTTCGGCACTAGAGCACTTGTCTATAATTAAAATCTTATTTATTTGTTTATTAACGTGGATTATTCATATGAACTGGACTTTATAAATAATTCCCGGAATCCATTATAGAATCTCATAAACTTTAGATTTTATTTCATTCATTTTATGAACTAGAATAATATTAAAATATTCACTGAACTGTCTGTAATGCCATTTAATTCTATGGGTTTCTCTGAAATTTATTAATACTGAAAAATTTAAAGGATTCATAAAACTTGAATCAATGGCCAGAGTGTTTAATGGAAAATGCCATTAAACAAATCCTTCGCTTTCCATGACTACTCTCTAAAGGCAATTACACCAAATGGAATGATAAATCAAACTACGACAGAGAGATCTCTGTTGTCTGACAGCTAAATGTGACTGTGCATGATGACCTAAAATTTTTAATTAAATAATCACCTGCTTTTGGTTGATTCCCTTGGATGCAGTACAAACTACCAGGTTGCAATCCCTTCAACTGGAATATCCTCTAGGTATGATATGTGGCAAATGTTGTGGAAATGTTTTGAAAATGAAATGATTGAAATTTTATTTATAATTTTCTTGCTCCCAGTAAACAATATAAAGAGGGCAAAAGTTCTACACTTTAAAAAATGGCAATGGGGGTTGTGAAAATTTATTATTATACAATATTTTTGTTTGTTTCTCTTTCGAGACGAGCCGAATGATCGGAGATGCAAATGGAAAAGGAAAGCCAACAACTATGGGACGCGTTTCGTCTTTGGTCAGAAGACTTTTCAACCATATTAGGTGTGACGACTTCAAGGGTCGTGCGTTGGTATGTTGTATTTGGATCATATTAGTATCGAAAATTCATCTATGATACCACTACCACATTAACCACGCTCGACCACCCTATCTATTAGCTGTACTTTTTCCCAATGCATGTATTTTTGTGTAATGACAGACATTCTATCTGTGTCAAATTACACTTCTTCCGTACTACACATAATTTTTGTTCATCTGTTGGAAGTTGTATTGAAGGTTAGGAACGCTAAAGCAACGGCAATGGCACTGCCGAATTTTTTTTTTTAATTTTTCAAGTTTTTTGACTGATATACAAAATTCATAAAAACATTATAAAATGCAATTATCGATAGTTTTATGCGGAATCCTTTCAGAATATTGCCGAGGGGCTTCATCAGAACTTGGAATTTTTACCTCGTTCAATTTACAGACCCGAAATTGTTCCACAGTGTAATCAGCTTTATGAAGAACCATCTCTGAGGATAAAATAGACACCTCCCACATTTCTTCTCAATATTCCTAAAATTTCGAGCCTTTGTTTTCTATTGCCAAACATTGTTTTCCTCTGTGTATATTTTTCACATTTCAATATGCAGAATTATAGTTTTCATATTGCCATACAAGTATTTGCCTAGTTTTGTACCATCACAATATTTATCTCTTTGAGGCATACATATCCATCTATAAATCAGGATCTTAGTATCCTTATTGTTGTTTTTGTTACGTCCATATTCATTTTGGAATTTAATTTTCCAGCCGCTATTGGCATTGCAAACGTAACTGGCCAAAGGATGACCGTCAGATACTCATTCAACCAAATTTTGCAACAAAGCATGCATGCATTCATTCATTCATATAAACAAAACATATTGACCTCAAATATCGTTTTGCCACAACTTTGTTCTCATTTCCCTTAAATAGGAGTCCAGCTAATGAGAGTAGGGTCAAATAATAAGTTTTGGTTGAGATTTTCGAAATGTTCCATTGTGTGGAGACAATATCAGATGTTCCAGGCAGTGTGGATTACACCCTACCTGATATTCCTGATAGAACCGATTGGTACTACGATATCCCTGGTAATAGAAGTTACATAGACTTCTATACGGATGGTGCCAAACTAAACGACCAGGTGGACTTTGGGGTGTACTCTACAGATCTAGAACTGGTCATATCGAAAAGTTTAACCGACCACTGCAATATGTATCAAGCGGCGATCCTTGCAATTAGGTTAGGTTAAGTTGAAAAGAGGGTGCGGATATTAATCCGCCCCATGCCACTAGGAATGGCTTATTGTGCGCTCTAAAAACCATAAAGTAACCTCTTAAAAGAAAATTTTAAGTTAGGAATTACGTGCTACTTACAAAATCTTTAATTGTTTTCAATACCACTACCCTAAGTTGGTTCATGTCTGATATTGTGTCTCCACCTAAGTGCCGGTATCTGTGAGATGCGAAAGCCGGGCAATGATAAAGGAAATGTTCCAACGTCTCATCATCTTACCCGCATGCCCTACTCATGCTATCACTTGCTGCACCAATTTTATATAAGTGAGCTCGTAGTCCTATGTGTACAGTTATGATACCAATAGGTATACCGACCGCCTTCTTGCTTCCTTTCCGTAATAGCCTCGTCGTCTCACGATCTGGTTCACCCCATAGGACTTTCGTCGTCCTACCGACCGTTTCGCTGTTCCACAATGTTGCATGCGCATTCGTCGCCCACTACCTTAACTCGGACTGCGTTGACCCGAAAGGCTTCGGGTTAACCAAGTCAGTCCGGCAGTCCTCTGGCCTTCACCGCCAAATCGTCTGCCCTTTCATTTTCCCCTACTGCGTCTAAACGGGTCTCAATCCTGGGTCTAAAACGGGTCTCAATCCTGGGTTCTCAATGTAAACCCCCGGCCCACTCTGTCCTCTACCATTTTTGGTTTTTATGGGATGAGGCATCCCCCAAACACTTGGCCACAAAATTGTATATAAAATGCATTTTCTAATCTCAAATAATAAATCCCAATCCCCCACAACAGCCGGTTGTACGTACCGGATTGACCCGATGAAGTCCTCCATCGGCAAGGGCTGCCCCAGTGTGCATCAATCTCACTGCTACACCAACAACATATGATCCCGATATTGCCAAAATCGGCAAATTTATCCTCTTTTGGGGGGTGTTTTTGGGAAGGGGCGGTGTCCCAATAATTGATCCCGAATGTTGATATCATATTCGTACTCTTCTCCCAAATAACTTTTATTGAGCCCCATACTGCCAAGGCCAGTAAATAATTCCTCTTTGTGGGGTGTTTTGGGGAAGCATAGATGCCCAGATACTTGCCCTCGAAAGTGTATTAATTTTTGCTCTACTCCCAAATACCTTTCCATTGAGGCCCATATTGCCATGGTCGTCAAATATGTCCGATATAGGGATGTTTTGTGGGGTGGGGTGGTCCCCTTAGCTTAGCCCTGAAGAAATATCTGCATAGTGGTCAACTCTCAAATATCGTTTATTTGAACCCCATATTGCCATTGCCTCAAAAATTAGATATGAAATTCGTTCTCCGATCACAAACAGCTTTAATGTGAGCCCCCTTTTGGCAATAATCAGCAAATATGTTTGTTTTGGAGGAACAAATACAAATTTTGTCCACGAACATTCCACTTAGGAATAGGGGCAAACTTCTCACATATCAATGAGTGCAGTCCGATTCAAGTTTATGCTCAATGATAAGGGACCTCCTTTTTATAGCCGAATCTGAACGGCGCGCCGCAGTGCGACACCACTTTGGAGAGAAGTTTTACACGGCATGGTACCTCACAAATGTTGCCAGCATTAGGAGGGGAAAACCTGAAACGCTGAAATTTTTTTCTGATGGTCTCGCCTGGATTCGAACCCAGGCATTCAGCGTCATAGGCGGACATGCTAACCTCTGCGCTACGGTGGCCTCCTTGTTTTGGAGGAAGAGTCCTAAAAACTATCAACATAGTGCTTCACTCCCTTTCAGCCCCAAATTGTCATAGTGAGCACATACGTCCTATTTGGGGATTGTTAAGGGGCTGGGATGTTCCCTAGAGAGTTGGTCCCAAATGTTAATATCAGATTCGTGCTCCACTCCCAAATATCTTTCATTTGGGCCCCATATATCCGTAGTCGGCAAACATGTCCGGTTTTGGGGGGTTTTGGGGTATGGGGCGATTACTGAAAATGTATATCAGATTCGTGTTCTACTCTAAAATACCTCTTATGTGAGCCCCATATTGCAATGGTCAGCAAGTACTTACTATTTGGGTGGTGTTATGGGGGTGGGGGTAACCCCATAGACACTTTTTCCCAAATATTGATATCAGATTCGTGATTTACTCCCACAGAGCTTTAATTTGAGCCCTATATTGCTATAGCCATAAATATCTTTTCTTTGGGGGATGTTTTTGGAGAGAATGGCCCGCAAACATTTGATCCCACCTTTAATTTGAGCCCCATATTGCCATGGTCAGCAATAAGTTCTGTTTGGCTGGTGTTTTGGGAAAGGGGTGGACTCCCAGAAACTAAGTCCAACACTGGGATATAAGATTCGTATTCTACGCGCAAATACCTTTCATTTGAGTCCCATATTTCCATGGTCGGTAGATGTATCCGATTTAGGGGTGATTTGGTGGTTGGGTTGATCCCCCAAACACTTGGTCCGACAATTGGATATCAGATACGTTTTCTTATCTTAAAATAGGCAGAGTGCAGAAAATAAAAAAAATCGAGAGTGAACCCAATAAAGTGAATCTCTTGTATTCTCAAATACTCACAACGGTAGCTTTTTAAGTAAACATAGGCCACCGATATGACTTCTTGAGACCATAGAAGCCTCAATCTTTATCCGATTTGATTGTGTCAAAATAATTCAAATACAAACTGAGTTAACAATGGTATATTTCTGGCAGAACCCATGGTGGTGGGTACCCAAGATTCGGTAACACTGGTTAAATAGCTCACGCACATTTTGGATTTTCTTTCACTGCCAAACATCATCAGTTTGGTCTATACATTAACCATGAATCGTCATGCAAATCAACATCGCTTGCACATTATTGACTTTTATTATCAAAATGCGTGCTCTGCTAAGAAAGTTCATCGCGCGTTAAGAAGTTCAGCGACGAAGCTCATTTTTAGCTCAAATGGGAAGATTGAAGATCAGCCAGAAGCATTGCAAGAGCTACCAATGAATCCAGAAAAAATCACAGTTTGATGCGGTTTATGGGCTGGTGGCATCATTGGATCGTACTTCTTTAAAGATGATGCGAATCGTAACGTAACTGTGAATGGTGAGCGCTCCCGTGAGTTGATATCCAACTTTTTTTTTGCTCAAAATGCAAGAACTTGACTTGCATGACATATGATTTAAACAAGACGGTGCGACATGCCACTCAGCACGCGTAACAATGGAGTCATTGAGAGGCGAGTTTGGTGAATATATCATTTCAATTTCGGCACCGGTCAATTGACCGCCTAGATCGTGCGATTTAACGCCTTAAGACTATTTTTATGGCTATTTCAAAGCTCATGTCTGTACTGGCAAGCCCGCTTCAATTGACGCATTGGAGGACAACATTAAAGCATTTATTTGTGAGATACCGGCCGAAATATTGGAAAGATTTTGCCAAAATTGGAGTAAGGAGATGGACCATTTGAGGCGCAGTCGTGGTCAACATTTGCATGAAATAATCTGTAAGCATTAAATTATATGGACCGTACTATCGATTCAAATAAAGACTTCATGCATTTTTCTGAATATTTGTTTTTGAAAAACTTTCCTATAACTCACCCTTTACTGCGTGATCCTCTGAAATGTTGACCAGGAACTTCTCTTCAAATCTCCAACATATGCATGGTGTGAATCGGTCAAAAACCTGATATATGTAGCTCCCATATAAACCGATCTCCCAATAATATTTCTTGGGCCTTTACAACTTGTAGTTCATATCCGATTTGGCTAAAATTTTGACCAGGTACTATTCTTATGACCTCTAATATACGTATCAATTATGATCTTCCGATTACACTTCTTGAGCCCCTAACTTTGCGCAACGACTTCCCCTATGACCGCCTCATATATGGTCTGAATCAGTGCATAACCTGATATAGCTCCCATATAAGTCGATCTATCGCTAATACTTCTTAAGAGAGCGCAGTTCTTGTTTGATTTGGCTGAACTTTTGCACTATGATGGTTTCTTCGATATTCAGTGGATATCCCAAATATTGTCCGAATCGGTCCAACATCTGATAAAGCCCCCAGTTAAAGCGATCTCCTGATTAAACCCAGTTAAACCGATCGATTGACTTCTCCTATGACCCCTAACATATGCGACAAGTATGGCCTGAATCGGCTCAAAACCTGGTAGAGCTCCCATAAAACCCGATTTCGCGATTAAATTTATTGAGCCACTTAACGACGCAATTTTTATCTGATGTGGCTGAAATTTTGAGCAATGACTTCCCTTAGGGCCTCTTACATATGCGACAAGTTTGACCTGAATCGGTTTAATCCCTGGTTTAGCTCTCATGTAAACCGTTCTCTCGATTATACTTCTTGAGCCTCTAGAGTGCGGAATTTTTATCCGATTTGTCTGAAGTTTTCCACAACGACTTCTTCTATGACCTCACAAATATATGATAAATATAAACCGAACTCCTGACTGCATTGTTTGAGCCTCTAAAAGTCGCTCTTCTCATCCAATTTGGTTGAAATTTTGTACTATGCGGTTTTCAATAGCCCGATGTAGCTCCCATGTAAACCGAATTTTCGACTGCACTTCTTAAGCTTCTAAAACTAGCTGTTCTTATCCGATTTGGCTGAAAATTTGTGCTATGACGTTTTCAATAACATTCAACAGATGTGCCAAGTTAAGTCCGAATCGGCCCATTCCCGATATTGATCCCATAAATAACGATCTCCCGATTGTATGTATTAAGCCCCTATAGGACACAGTTCTTAATCGATGTGGCTGAAACTTTGCCCAATGACTTCTGCTATGGCCTTTAGTATATGCGAAAAGTATGGTCTGAATTGGTCTAAAACCAGATATAACTCCCATGTAAACCGATCTTCCATTCATACTTCTTGAACCTCTAAAAGGTTTCCTAAGACTTTTTCTATGACAAGTATGGTCTGAGTCGGTTCATAACCTGATATAACTTCCATATAAGACGATCTCCTGACTACACTTTTTGAGCCTCAACAGTTGTGCCAAGTAAGGTCCGAATCGGCCCATATTCGATATTGCTCCCATAAAGAGCGATCTCCCGATTTTATGTATTGAACGCCTATAGGACACAGTTCTTATCCAATGTGGCTGAAATTTTGCCCAATGACTTCTGCTAGGGCCTCTAGTATATGCGACAAGTATGGTCTGAATTGGCCTAAAACCTGATATAGCTGCCATGTAAACCGATCTCCCGTTTATAATTCTTGAGCTTCTAAAAGACGCAGTTCTTATCCGATTTGTCTGAAGTTCTGCACGAAGACTTTTTCTATGAGCTCAACCATATGTGACAAGTATGGTCTGAATCGGTTCATAACCTGATATAGCTCCCATATAAACCGATCTCCCGACTACACTTTTTGAAGCTCTAGACAAGTATGGTCTGAATCGGTCTAAAACCTGATTAAGCTCCCATGTAAACTGAGCTCTCGATTATACTTCTTCAGCCTTTAAAACGCGCAGTTCTTATCCGATTTGTCAGAATGTTTGGACGAAGACCTTTTCTATGACCTCAAACCAAGTACGGTCCGAATAGGTCCAAAATCTGATGTAGCTCTTACATAAACCGATCTCCCGATTTGACTTCTTGAGCCTCTAGAGAGCGCAATTCTTCTCCGATTTGCACAAAGGCTTCTGCTACTGCCTTCAATTAACTTGCTTAGTATGTCCTGAATCGGTTCAAAACCTGTTATAGCTCCCATAGAACCCGATCTCCCGATTGCACTTTTTGAGCACTTAGAGGGCGCAGTTCAAGTCTGCCTACATTCCAATTATGGCCTGAATTAGTCCATAAACTGATATAAACCAATATCCCGATTTAACTTCTTTGGCCCCTTTGGTGCTACCTTGACATTTTGCACAATCGCTGCTATTATAAACTCCAACATTCAAACCAAGTATGACCCAAATTGGTCCCTAACCTGATATAGCTCCAGTGCAAATGCAAATTTTGCCCATGAATATTCCATTAAAGAATAGGGGCAAACTTCTCACATATCAATGAGTGCAGTCCGATTCAAATTTAAGCTCAAGGATAAGGGGCCTCCTTTTTTTATAGGCAAGACCGAACGGCGTGCAACACCTCTTTTAAGGAGAAGTTTTTACATGGCATAGTACCTCACAAATGTCGCCAGCATTAGGAGGGGATAACCACCACTGAAAAATTGTTCTGAAGTTCTCGCCAGGGTTCGAACCCAAGGGTTTAGAGTCACAGGCAGATACGCTAACCTCTGCGTTACGGTGGCCTCCACGCCGACATAGCAAAGCAATTCTTATCCATTGTCCTTTGTTTGCCCTAAAAGAGATACCATGCAAAGGAACTTGACATGAATGGCATCATGGTAGAGGGTATATAAGATTCGACCCGACCGAACTCACTTAACACACTTTTAGTTGTCATTATTTCCTATCTTTAAATTGTAAAAATTTACAACCATTGTATGTGTTTAAACTTTTACCGCATGTATGCTCCTGCTACGTTTTCCCACATATGTTCAACTCTCTATTTGACCAATTGTTGTTAGATATGGTTTTTGGAGCACAACAACCTCTTGTATCAAAAGCATCATCAATGGTCATGAGGTCTACTTCAAGCTAAACCCCTTTTGGATTGGCATCATCACTGGCTTACCATCATCGGCATTGAGAACTGCAGTAGCAGCAGCAGTATCAGCATCACCAACATCACCAGCATCATTATTATTGATGGCATGAATGTTGCAGCTCAATGGATATATTGGTCTGTGGATTGTTGTTGTAGCTATTTGCTGGTGGAATTGACGATGACTACGATGATGATGATGACGATGACGATGGACGGCAAACATACGGAAATTTTCCAAAAATAATGATTTATGGTTTAAATTGTATCTGCTTTGGTTTTGTCATGTACACACACACACACATACACCCACCCATAAGTAGGATCAACTCACACACACATTGTCATGCCCCATATGCTGTTGAACTGGCTTGATGAATGGTGGGCTGGCCTAGCCCCCGCACCAACCATCCATGGCAGAGATTTGAAAATTTTGCAATTTTCGGTTGAAAATGACATTTTGCATAGTTGGCAAACAAACACCATCATTGGTTTAATGTGCCCACATACACACACACACACACACACACATAAACACATGCACAAACATATTCAAAAGACCTCTAAAACGAACACATAACTTTTCCAGCAGCTAAACTTTAAAGCCATTCAAGTTTTTAATTCAAATAATGTTTAATTTTTGCATCTTTGTGCATGGAGTTAAATTTTTGGGAAGACATTCTTTAAGCTTTAATGGGTGTTTTCTTTTTAAAGTCCTGGGGCTAAGATTATCCTTTTTCTTAGTATACCCTACACCAAACTACACTTTGGTGAAGATATTTTGATGTGCTGCTTGGTAGTCAATCACGCAAATCAGAGAGAGTTTTGCATAAATTTGTGCTGGGCAATAAAAGGCCCGAGTTGACCCCACTATTTCTTTTCTTTGATTACCATTATCTCTTTTCTGTTTTATACCCACTACCAAAGGATGGGGGTATATTTTTTTTTTTTTTTTTTTTTTTTTTTTTTTTTGTTTATTAATTCATTAAATATATTTATTACAAAATTATATTAGTGCCTCAGCGCCAAAAGGCATTACAGAGGCTAGTTGGCTGGTTCTTACAAAATAATGAAAATTTTTTTATGTTTATACATATTTTAAAGACAAAAGAAAATCTTGCATATATATATAGTGAAGCAAAGTTATACGAAATGAGTTTTTATATGATTATTTATATACCAGAAGCATAGTTTATTACCAAATTGTTTACAAAAGATTGTCAAGGTTCAATAAAATGTGTTCTTTTAACAACATCTTGAATATAGAAATTCTAGTACATGATTTAACAGCATTTGGCAAATTATTAAATTCGTTGGAGCCGGAAAATTCAATACGTTGCTTTGTTGTCTCCGTGCGGCATAACGGTATTCGCAAAAGTTGATTATTTCTCGTATTAAATGAATTTTGATTTCTCCTAAAGCAAATTGTATGATGACCTATGTTGTTCAAACATTTGTAAACGTAAAGAATTGTTTGGAATTTATAAATACCATGTACAGGTAATACATTGGGAAAAAGGTTGCAAAATAAAGAACGCGTCGGATAACTGAGTGGCACGCCTGCCACACATTTCAAAGATTTATTTTGGAGTCGCTGCAAAGACCTCAGCTCTGAACTTTGCCTATATCCATAAATAATTGCCATATAATTCAGTTGGCTTTGAATTAAGGATTGATATAAAAGAAATTTCGTGTTGTGATCAAAGGCGTACCTAAATTTAAACAATATACCAATAACGGAAGACAGTTTCGATTTTAGGTATCTAATGTGCATGTCCCAGGTGAGATTTGATTGCAAGTAGATACCCAAATATTTTATCGAGTTAACTTCCTGCAATTCTTGACCGTCAACTCTAATGTTAAATCCTGGCTCAAAATTTCTTTGAGGACGAAAGCGTATTAATTTCGTTTTCGACCGATTAATAAAAAGTCTATTGATTCGCATATATTCAAATACAAGTGCAACATCACGCTCTATATAGCACCTTGCAGTCGATTCTAGTTTATACGGATATAACAAACACAAGTCGTCGGCGTACATAAATAATTTACCGGTCAATTGTAATTTATTCAGGTCATTTATGTATGTCAAAAACAGTAGGGGGCCTAATACACTACCTTGAGGCACTCCATAATCCACTGAAGCCAGTTCACTCTTGCAGTCCTGTACCTGAACAAATTGTTTCCTATTTCGCAAATAAGAAGCAAACAATTCCAATTCATTGCCACAAATACCATAATATCCCAGTTTTCCCAAAAGAATGTCATGTTCAATCATGTCGAAGGCTTTCGATAAATCGAAGAAAATACCAACAACGCCGGTGTTACCTTTATCCAATAAATTACACATATAATTTTGGACATTGACTACCGCTTCCTCGGTTCCACAACCTTTCCTGAACCCGAACTGATTGTCACATAGAATATTATTGGTCTCGAAGTATATAGAAATTTGACGACCAATAATCCTTTCAAAAATGTTATTAACGACTGGTAACACTGATATCGGTCGGAAGTTATTAATACCTAGAGTTTTTTTCCCCTTTGGTATTGGAATAACCCTATGGATTTTCAAAATGTCAGGATACATTTTCGTATCAACCATGCTATTAAATATGTCAACCAGGTGCGGCGCGATATTCCTAGTACATACCTTTATCGCCTTTGAGGAGACCCTATCATGTCCACAACTTTTATTCAATGATAAATTTGATATTTCTATTTCAATCTCTTCAAGAGTAGTATAACGCAGTGTGAATAAACATTGGTAGTGTGCCAATGTACCCAAAGAATTAAAGTGATCAGACTGTTCAACTGGAATTGCACGTTTCAAGTCCTGAACTGACTTCAAAAAATGTTGGTTCATTATCTCAGCTTTATCCAGATCATTGTCCAAAGAATTACCAGCACTGTCAGCAAAATTAATGTCCTTTTCACAATTTCTCCCTAAAGTGTCATTCAAGAATCTCCAAGTTCTTTTCGAATCATTCTGGAAATTTTTTAAGTTAACAACATAATAATTATTCATAGATTCCTTGTGGGCCTTTCGAATAACTTTGCTTATCCCTTTCAGTTGACTATTTATACGAATATTATTCCGATCCCTTCTTCTTAGTTTCAGTAGTCGATTCTTGTATTCTATCAGTTTGAGTAAATTCCCATTAAGCCAAGGAGATATTTTAGATCTAAGTGATGTACTGCGATCTCTTGAAATCGTTGAGTTATCAATCGCCAATTGAATGTGCCCTATCAAATTTTCTGCATCTACCGATGGGTCACCGATGCAGGAAAATGATCCAAAACTTCCTTCGGCTGATCTCTTTAACATTTCATAATCACATTTAGAAAAAACATTTTGTACGGCGTTTTGAATCTGATAAATGGAATCAATAGCACAAAATATAATGTTATGATCACTCAAATTACATTCTACGGAATAAATACTTAAGGGATTTCTAACATTGGTGTAAACATGGTCAAGACTTGCGTTACTATGGGGCCGCGTCACCAAAGTGTGACAATTTCTCAAATCAAAATTTAGCAGCATATTGGAAACATCATCAAAAGACACATCGAGTGCATCTATATTCGCATCACCGAAAAAAACTATTGGATTTCTAGCATACAAATTTAGTATTTTCTCCAAAAAATTCATAAAATTTAATCTGTTGCATTTTGGTGATTTATAATACGAGACGATGGCAAGAGGTTTCCCTTGGATTTTAAAGTCACTTAGCTTTAAAACAATAGAATCTATAAAACCCAAACTTTCACATTGTACGTCTAAAACTTGTAGATGCTCCCTTATAAATACCGAAGTACCACCATATCCGTCGGATCGGCAACAATGTATGACTTTATAGCCTGGTATGTTGTAAATTTGTGCAACATCGCTACTAAACCAAGTCTCTTGAACAGCAAGAACTGCAGGTAATATACGTAAGCTACTAATTAAAGACCGAAATTTGTTAAATTTCGCAATTGAAGATATGCTTCTGATATTCACAGATAAAATATTAAAATGATTTATATTTAAATTGCTTGCTGAATTGAAAGAATTTATGCTTGAAAAATAATTATTTGACATTATAAAATAGAGAAATTAATTTAAACAAAAAATTTAAGAAAAAGGTATTAAATATCTACCAATTTTAGGATGGCGACTCATAGTCATTATCTGAACCCTCATCAACATTTTGAACATGAACCGAACGTCGTTGATTTGGTTTAAATGTTGCAGCTTCACGTAATAATTTATCGACATCATCTTCATTTTTAATTAATCTCGGCTTAGATAACTCTCCTCTTTTAGCAAAAACTCTAGATCCACTTGTGTACACTGCTCTAAATCCCACACTCTTCAAAGCTTTTGCATATTTAAATAGGCTCATTGTTTCTCTGCTTAAGTAGTCATTCACAAAAATGTTTTTGGTTTCCTCTTGTTCCTTTAATTTCGGTTTAATTGCCATAAGTTTTGACTTTTCACTTTTTGAATTAAACTTAACGACTACTGTTTGACTGCCTCCTTTTCCATTCAAAAAATAAGCATCAGCAATTGCTGCAGGCTGCATTGCAACACCAACATCGGTGGAAAGCTTAACAACTGTATCCACAGCCGACTGGTTTGCATTTGACTTCACACCAGTGATAACGCAATCATTCTGCACCCTTTGGTCATTAAGAAATTTAACAGATGTTTTTAAAACCTCGACTTCAGCTTTTAACGCCTTATTTTCTTTTTGAACAATTTCTATTTTCTTTTTGTTTTCCGCTACGTTCTTCAAAATGTCATCATATTGCTTCGACATAAAATTCATGGTCTCATTCATCGCACTCAGCTGATTTCTCATCTCTTCTCGCATTGCATTTAGCTCAGTTGTTATGGATGCGTTGTTGTTGTTTTTTTGGTTGCTGGCTGATTGGTTATTATTTTTGTTTCTTTTGTTTCCATCGCAGATATGACACACATATTCTTCTTCTTCATGCACTAATAGGTGGTTGAATTCTTTTTTGTTTAACTTCGTACAAACTGCATGGAAGCTTTTGTTGCATTTATCGCAATCTATTGTTCCTTCGTTTTCTTCAATTTCTAGTTTACACTCACTGCAAACTAAACGCTTATTTGCGATACTACGCCTGCTGGTTTGTGGCATTTTAACAATATCGATATTGCAATACAATATCGATATTGCAATACAATATTAATTTTGTCATTCCGTTTGCAACACATCGAAATATCATCAGCGTAAAAATCTAAGACCATCTAAACATGTCCGTCCGTCTGTCTGTTGAAATCACGCTACAGTCTTTAAAAATAAAGATATTGAGCTGAAACTTTGCACAGACCCTTGTTTTTGAACATAAGCAGGTTATGCTCGAAAATGGGCTATATCGGACTATATGTTCATATAGCCCCCATATAGACCGATCCTCTGATTTAGGGTCTTTAGGCCCATAAAGCCACATGTATTATCCGATTTTGCTGAAAATTGGGACAGTGAGTTGTGTTAGGCCCTTCGACACCCTTCGTCAATTTGACCCAGATCGGTCCAGATTTAGATATAGCTGCCATATAGACCGATCCTCCGATTCAGGGTCTTGGGCCCATAAAAGCCACATTTAATATCCGATTTTGCTGAAATTTAGGATAGTTAGTTGTGTTAGGCCTTTCGACATCCCTCGTCAGTTTGGCCCAGATCGGCCCAAATTTGGATATAGCCCCCATATGGACCGATCGCCCGATGTAGGGTCTTGGGCCCATAAAAGCCACATTTATTGTACGATTTTGCTGAAATTTGAGACAGTGAGTTGTGTTAGTCTCTTCGACATCCTTCGTCAGTTTGGCCCAGAGCGGTCCAAATTTGGATATAGCTGTCAAATAGACCGATCTCTCGCATTAAGGTTTTGGACCCATAAAAGCCACATTTATTATTCGATTTTGCTGAAATTTCGGACAGTGAGTTGTCTTAGGCCCTTCCACATCTTGCGTGAATTTGGCCGAGATCGGTCTAGATTTGGATAAAGCTGCCATATAGACCGATCCTCCGATTTAGGATCTTGCGCCCATAAAAGCCACATTTATTATTCGATTTTTCTGAAATTTGGGACAGTGAGTTGTCTTAGGCCCTTCCACATCTTGCGTCAATTTGGCTCTGATCGGTTCAGATTTAGATATAGCTGCCATATAGACCGATCTCTCGATTTAAGGTTTTGGGCACATAAAAGGCGCATTTATTGTCCGATGTCCCTGAAATTTGGGATAGTGTGTTAAGTATAGCCCATTGGCATCCTTCATCAATTTGCCCCAGATCGGTCCAGATTTGGATATAGCTGCTATTTCTTTTGATTTAGGGTCGTAGGCCGATAAGAGCCACATTTATCATACGATTTTGCTGAAATTTGGGACAGTGAGTTGTCTTAGGCCCTTCCACATCCTTCTTTAATTTGGCCCTGATCGGTTCATATTGGGATATAGCTACCATATAGACCCATCTCTTGATTTAAGGTTTTGGGCTCATAATAGGCGCATTTATTGTCCGATGTCGCCGAAATTTGGGACAGTGGGTTGTCTTAGGCCCTTCCACATCTTTCGTTAATTTGGGCCTGGTCGGTAAAGTTTTGAATATAGGTGCCATATAGACCGATCTCTCGGTTTTAGGTATTGGGGCCATAAAAGGCGCATTTATTGTCTGATGTCGCTGAAATTTGGGACAGTGAGTTGTGTTATTCTCATCGGCGTCCTTCTTCAATTTGGCCAAGATCGGTCCAGATTTGTATATAGCTGTCATATAGACCGATCTCTCGATTTAAGGTTTTGGGGCCATAAAAGGCGCATTTATTGTCCGATGTCGCCGAAATTTGACAGTGAGCTGCGTTATGCTCTTTTATGTCCTTCTTCAATTTGTCCAGATCGGTCCAGATTTGAATATAGCTGCCATATAGACCGATCTCACGATTTGAGGTTTTGGGGCCATAAAAGGCGCATTTATTGTCCGATGTCGCCGAAGTTTGACAGTGAGTTGCGTTATGCTCTTATATGTCCTTCTTCAATTTGCCCCAGATCGGTCCAGATTTGGATATAGCTACCATATAGACCGATCTCTCGATTTAAGGTTTTGGCCTCATAAAAGGCGCATTTATTGCCCGATGTGGTCGAAAATTGAGACAGTGAGTTAAGTTAGGCTCTTCAACATTCTTCTTCAATTTGGCCCAGATCGGTCCAGATTTGTATATAGCTGTCATATAGACCGATCCGCCGATTTATGATTTTGGGCCCATAAAATGCGCATTTATTGTCCGATTTCGCCCAAATTTGGGGCGGTGAGTTGTTTTAGGCTCTTTGACATTTTTCTGCAACTTGGCCCAAATCGGTCCAGATTCGGATATAGCTGCCATTTAGACCGATCTCTCGATTTAAGGTTTTGGCCCCATAAAAGGCGCATTTTTTGTCCGATTGTACTGAAATTTGACACAATGTCTTATGTTAGGCTTTCCGACATCCGTGTCGTATATGATTCATATCGGTTTATTTTTAGATATAGCTACTAAAAACACGAATATTTTGTTATACACAAAGACTTGTACTTATTAGTATTTGGTCCAAATCGTAACATATTTCAATATAACTGCTATGGGACATAAGGTATGCAATTTTCACCGGATTTTGATAAAAGGTGGTTTACCTGTATACCCCAGGTGGTGGGTATCCAAAGTTCGTCCCGGCCAAACTTGACGCCTTTTTATTTGTTTAGCAACAAAATAAACTGCTTCTTTAATTTTGAGACTGTGTTTGCTTTCATACCTTTTTAGAAATTGGCCTCAAAATGCTAAATTTTTTATACGGATTTAGCTTTTTTTGCTATTTTTCTTTGAGTTATTTTTCCACCCATCGCATGTTTTTTTTTTGTCGTTTGTCACAGCCAATCAATAATTCAATTGTTGTTACTGATGTTTTGCTGGTGGCTGGATTTTTGTTTTTTGTTGATTGACTCAGGGGCTCCTTTAACTTTGGCTTGGCTTGGCCTGGTGATTCGACTAACTGCCTGATTGTGTTGTATGGATGGCTTGGTTCATTCGGTTGTTAGTGATACTACCTGAAGTCAGTAATTTTCGGAATGACAACATTATGAAATAGGGTCATATATTACTGACATCGTCTCATTTAGTATGTAAATTTTCAGCTTATGTATTATGCAGAGGATATTTAAGGACATGAAGAAGGCGGTGGTGATACACTGTAACACAAACGCCCAAAACAACGCACACTTCCACAATGCTCATAGCGTCAATGTTGTCAAAGAAAATGCTACATGGCAAATTAGAGAGTGCTCCACAAAGGAGCACAATACATATAAATACGTATGTAGGTATTGTAATGTGGGTGCGTGCGTGTGTGTTTGAAGAGTTTTATTTTAGATTTGTATGTAAAATCTAGGGTCGGACAGTGTTTTTAAGAATCTAATGTCGTTTATCGTCGAGTATGGTCAACTTTTTACGAAATTTTCTTTAAAATGCAGAAAATTTAATAGGAAGTTTTTCTAATACCCTACACCACTACTGTGGTACAGGGTATTTTAACTTAGTGGATTTGTTTGTAACACCCGAAAGGAAGAGAGATAGACCCATTGATAAGTATACCGATCGACTCAGAATCACTTTCTGATTCGATTTAGCTATGTCCGTCTGTTTGTCTATCTATCCGTCTGTTTGTCTGTCTGTCCATGTTAATTTGTGTACAAACTACAGGTCGGAATATTCATTCGATCTTCTTCAAATTAGGTATGGGCATGTGTTCCGGTCTAGAGACGAAGCCTATTGTAATTGGAAACAATCGGTTCAGATTTGGATATAGCTCCCATCCGATTTGCAGTTATACCACAATAAAATGGTCATTTGTAATCCGATTCTCCCGAAATTTGGCAGGAAAGATTTTCTTACGCTTCAGATTTGGATATAGCTCCCATATATATGTTCGTCCGATTTGCAGTTATACCGCAAAAAAATGGTCATTTGTAATCCGATTCTCCCGAAATTTGGCAGGAAAGATTTTCTTATGATTCCCGACATTACAGGTGAATTTCATAGAAATCGCTTCTGATTTGGATATAGCTCCCACATATATGTTCGTCCGATTTGCAGTAATACTACAATAAAATAATCATTTGTTAACCAATTCTCCCGAAATTTGGCAGAAAGGATTTTCTTATAATTCCCGACATTTCAGGTGAATTTCATAGAAATCAGTTCGGATTTGGATATAGCTCCCATATATATGTTCGTCCGATTTGCAGTAATAATGCAATAAAATAGTCATTTGTTAAACAGTTCTCTCGAAATTTGGTATGGGCATGTTTTTCGGTCTAGAGATGAAGCCTATTGAAATTGGAAAAAATCGGTTCAGATTTCGATATAGCTCCCATATATATGTTCGTCCGATTTGCAGTAATAATGCAATAAAATGGTCATTTGTTAACCGATTCTATCGAAATTTGGCAGGAAGTATTTTCTTATGACTCCCGACATTACTGTCGAATTTCATAGAAATCGGTCTAGATTTAGATATAGCTGTCATATATGTATATCGCCCGATTTTCATTTCTAGTGCATTTTTTGACCAATCTTGCCAAAAGTTAGCGCAACGCTTTTCTCGACGAGTACCATATTATGTGAGAAGTTTACCCGAAATCGGATTAGAATTAGATATAGCTCCCATATATATGTTCGTCCGATTTTGAGAAATATTGCAGTAAATTGCTCATTTATTAACCGATTCTCCAGAAATTTGTTAGGAATGATTTCCTCTTGACTTTCGACATTACTGTTCACTTTCATAGAAATCGGCCCAGATTTAGATATAGCTGTCATATATGTATATCGCCCGATTTTGACTTCTAGTGCCAATGCAAGCGCATTTTTTGACCAATCTTGCCAAAATTTTGCACTACTTTACGGACATAGCGAATCAGAAAGTGATTCTGAGTCGATCGGTATACTTATCAATGGGTCTATAACTAATGCACTAAGTTATAATAACCTGTACCACAGTAGTGGTGTAGGATATAAACACCAATCATAGAAAAACACCGTCTCCAAAATTTCAGGCAAATCGAGTAGTAATTACGCCCTCTAGAGGCTCAAGAAGTCAAACTGAGAAGACGGTTTATATGGCAGCTATATCAGGTAATATACTGATTTAGACCATATTTGGAACAGTTTTTGGAAGTCAGACCAAAACGACATATGCAAAATGTCAACCATATTGGATACGAATTGGGGATCGGTTTATATGATGGCTATATCAGGATATGAAATGAATTACGCCATACTGAAAAATAAAATAAAACACTTCATGCAAAATTTCGATAAAATCGGATGAGAATTGCGCCCTCTAGAAGCTGAAGAACTCAAGGCCCAAAATCGGTTCATATGACAGCTATATCAGGTTGTCAAACGATTTCAACCATACATAGCACAGTTGTTAGACGTCATAACGAAACACGTCATGCAACATTTCAATCCAATCCGATAGGAATTACGCCCTCTAGAGGCTCAAGAAGTCTAATCGGGAGATCGGTTTATATGGCGGCTATATTAGGTTATGGACTGATTAAGACTATACTTGGCACAGTTGTTGAAAGTCATACCAGAACACTTTGTGCAAAATTTCAACCAAATCGGATAAGATTTGCGCCCTCTAGAAGCTCTAGTAGTCAAGAGCCAAGTCGGTTTATGTCGCAGCTATATCAGGTTATCAACCAATTTAGACCATATTCGGCACAGTTGTTAGACGTCATAACGAAACACGTCATGCTGCATTTCAATCAAATCCGATAGGAATTACGCCCTCTAGAGGCTCAAGAAGTCTAATCGTGAGATCGGTTTATATGGCGGCTATATCAGGTTATGGACTGATTAAGACTATACTTGGCACAATTGTGGAGAGTCATACCAGAACACTTCGAGCTAAATTTTAACCAAATCGGTTAAGATTTGCGACCTTTAGGTTATCAAACGATTTCAATCCAATCCAATAGGAATTACGCCCTCCAGAGGCTCAAGAAGTCTAATCGGGAAATCGGTTCATATGGCGTCTATATCCGGTTATGGACTGATTTACACTATACTTTGCACAGTTGTTGAGAGTTATACCGGATTTCATGCTAAATTTCTAGAAGCTTAAGTAGTCAAGACCCAAGGTCGATTTATGTCGCAGCTATATCAGGTTATCAACCGATTTAGACCATACTCGGCACAGTTGTCGGCAGTGATACCAAACCACTACGTGCAAAATTTCAGCTAAATCGGATAAGAATTGCGCTCTCTAGTGACTCAAGAAGTCATGATCCAAGATCGGTTTATTTACCAACTATATCAAAACATAAACCGATATAGCCCATTTATAATCCCAACCCTCCTACACTTATAAGAAGTATCCACGCAGAATTTCAAGCGGCTAGCTTTACTCCTTCGACAGTTAGAGTGCTTTCGACAGACAGACGGCCGGACGGACATCGAATTAAGATGACATGACGATCAAGAATATATATGCTTTATGGGGTCTCAGAGGAATATTTCGAGAAGTTGCAAACAGAATGACGACATTAGTATACTCCCATCATACGGTGGAAGGTAGGTTAGGTTAGGTTGAAAAAAATTTTCATATTTAATCGAAAATGTTTATCAATTGAATTTCAACGAATTTAAATTTAATGTATAATTTAAACGTATCTTCAGATGTCACTTATCTCCTTTAAACAGCGCACCCATACTGGACCTTTATTTAGTTCACTGTTCTTTATTCAAATCCTCATCTCCCATATGGGCAAAATTACCAATCAAGGATACAATTGCTATTGGCAGCGGGAATTTCATCAATGCGTGGAGCAGCATATTAAGCAACAACAAGAAGAAGAAAAAACAACAACAAAAAGCTAAGTGTGGTTCACTTTAAAAGTCACAATCGATTGTTACCATTGACTTCCTGCCATCAACAATCTTCATTTTGTAGTTGGTTTTTCCAAACAATTCTATCGCTGGCCTTGACAAAGCAAAAGAAAAATAGAATAAAGTGAAAGAAAAGAAGGAAAAAAATTCCCAAAAGTTTCCATTTTTTTTTTTTTGTGAATACAAAATTGAAACCCGTAAGGTATATCATTTCACACAAATAAACCCCCATACCGCATCACCGCTTCCTACCTCACCCACGGCTATACCACAATTGGGCCAGGCATAAACAGACTGTAACATTACAATATCAGCATCGTTTTTCCAACCAAAGATTCAGTCAATCAGTCACTCAGTCTTTATTTAAACGGCTCCAGCTCTCCAACTCTCCAACCACATCTACAACTACTGCTTGAGGAACTGCAATGATATATTCATGGACGGTGGTATGGTGTGGGCATAGCCAGCCTCTAATGCTAACCGCCCTCGTCATACGTCCCTGTCTGCCCAGGTTTTGCCTAACAAGTTACCAATTCATCCATTCCGATTCCCATCATCATTGCCATCCCCTTTCCATGGGCGACAATCTTCGGGATAGATAGACTTAAATCGACTTTTGCTACTTGGAATTGCTTTGACTTGACTTGCTTTGGCTTGGCATGGCTTTCGCTTGTAAGCATTCCGACAACGTTTCACTTAAAAATTCAAATGCCAATCAATCTTCTTCGGTTTTGATACTCGAATTTTGTATAGTTTAGACCTTAAACCGCATGAAAATCAAAAGTAAATGCTGCCAAGTGTCGTTGACGTTTTTTTTTTCTTTTCTTTCATTCGTTCGTTCCTTTTTTCGATTTTTTTTTTTTGTATTTCATTGAAGCGGCATAACTTGTCTTTGTTGAAGTTGTTGCCATGGCTGTTGGTTCCATTTTGATCTTAAGAAGGAATACTTATTGGAAAATTTTGAAAAAACACACAACACACACAACATTTTTTAGTGGTCAAAGTTTTTTTTTGTTTGGCCCACTTTATTTTTTTGCAAAGATTTTGTGTTTTTTTTCGAAAACCTTGAAGGTCTCTTGAATTTCCTTATGTTTAACTTTCTCTATGGACTATGATTTTCTTCTTAGGAACTAACCTTGTTTGGTTGGGAGACCTGGAGGGAAGCCGATGGCTTATACACAGGGACTTAAGGAGAATTAATCGTTAGAAATGTTTTAATACGTCAATAAATATAAGGTCAATTAGATTTGGGATATTTGGCAAGTGCGCTTTTTTATACCCTTCACCATAGGATGGGGGTATACTAATTTCGTCATTCTGCTTGTAACTACTCGAAATATTCGTCTGACATTTTATGTCGATCTAGCCATGTCCGTCCGTCCGTCTGTCTGTCGAAAGCACGCTATCTTTCGAAGGAGTAAAGCTAGCCGCTTGAAATTTTGTACAAATATTTCTTATTAGTGAAAGTCGGTTGGGATTGTAAATGACCCATATCGGTCCATCTTTTGATATAGCTGCCATATAAACCGATCTTGGGTTTTGACTTCTTGAGCCTCTAGGGGGCGCAATTCTTGTCCGATTGGTATGAAATTTTGCTCGACGTGTTTTTTGTTATAATATCCAACAACTGTGCCAAGTATGGTTCAAATCAGTCTATAACCTGATATAGCTACCATATAAACCGATCTTGGGTCTTGACTTCTTCAGCCTCTAGAGGGCGCAATTCTTGTCCGATTGGAATGAAATGTTCCACGACATGTTTCGCTACGATATCCAACAACTGTACCAAGTATGGTTCAAATCAGTCTGTAACCTGATATTGCTGCCACATAAACCGATCTTGGGTCTTGACTTCTTCAGCCTCTAGAGGGCGCAATTCTTATGCGATTTATTATGATATCCAACAACTGTGCCAAGTATGGTTCAAACCGGTCTATAACCTGATATAGCTGATCTTGGGTCTTGACTTCTTCAGCCTCTAGAGGGCATGACGTGTTTTGTTATGATATCCAATAACTGTGCCAATTATGGTTCAAATCGGTTCATAACCTGATATAGCTCCCATATAAACTGATCTGGGGACTTGACTTCTTCAGGCTCTAGAGGGGGCAATTCTTATCCGATTGAAATGAAATTGCATGACGTGTTTTGTTATGATATCCAACAACTGTGCCAAGTATGATTCAAATCGGTCTATAACCTGATATAGCTGCCATATTAACCGATCTTGGGTCTTGACTTCTTGAGCCTCTAGAGGGCGCAATTCTTGTCCGATTGGTATGAAATTTTGCTCGACGTGTTTTTTGTTATAATATCCAACAACTGTGCCAAGTATGGTTCAAATCAGTCTATAACCTGATATAGCTGCCATATAAACCGATCTTGGGTATTGACTTCTTCAGCCTCTAGAGGGCGCAATTCTTGTCCGATTGGAATGAAATTTTGCACGACGTGTTTCGCTACGAACTATCGCTATCCAACAACTGTACCAAGTATGGTTCAAATCGGTTCATAACCTGATATAGCTGCCATATAAACCGATCTTGGGTCTTGACTTCTTCAGCCTCTAGAGGGCGCAATTCTTGTCCGATTGGAATGAAATTTTGTTTGATATCCAACAACTGTGCCAAGTACGGTTCAAATCGGTGTATTACCTGATATAGCTGCCATATAAACCGATCTTGGGTCTTGACTTCTTGAGCCTCTAGAGGGCGCAATTCTCGCCCGATTTGACTGAAAATTTGAAAATTTCTTATCAATTTTGTCTTAGGAGACTTGAACTTGACTTCTTAAGCCTCCAAAGGGCGCCATTCTTATCCAATTTCGTTGAACTTTTGCTCGTAGGGGTTTGTGGGGTTTCCAAGAACTGTGCTAAGTATGGTTCAAATCGGTTCATAATCTGATATAGCTGCCATATAAACCGATCGCGGATATTGACTTCTTGAGCCTTTACATTGCGCAATCGGATGTGGCTTAAATTTTGCGCGAGATGTTTTATTATAACTTCCAACAACTGTGACAAGTATGGTCTAAATCGGTTCATTACCTGATATAACTGGCATATAAGCCGACCTGGGGTCCTGATTTCTTGAGCCTCGCAATTCGGTAAGGCTGCATATCGCAATATTCGTACGTTTAGGTACTAAAAGGTACCAAAAAGTACGACATGGTATATATTTGCCCAGCGCGAACAGAAAAGGCTAAAATAATATTCTTGGGCACAAATTAAGGATTGTCTCGAAAAAAATTTGGAAATTGTACTGGAAGTTGGAGAATACGTACATTTGGTACCGAAATTTGTACTTTTTGGTACTTTCTGTGTAAATTGTACAAGAACTCCGAATTTTGAAACTTCATTGCAATATGACAGCCTTAATTGGGTGCAATAAGAGTTGTTGGAAATGTATACATTTAGGTACCAAAAAGGTAAATTTTGTACACGGCGGATGGAAAGAGATAGAATTTTGAAATTGATGAGGGCGCGTTTTAGTACCGAAATTAGTACCATTTCGTACTTTCTTTACAGATGGAGCTAGAGATATAAGATTTGGCATTCAGGTACAACTAGGAAATATATGATGGGTAACTAAATGATCTATTCTATTATCTATATTTCGTACATTTTGGTACCAAAATTGAAACCATTTGGAACTTTCTTTACAGATGAAGCTAGAGATCTAAAATTTTACATGCAGGTAGAACTAAAAAAAAACTACGAACGGTTACTGTGATCTTTTTACAAATCGTACATTTAGGTACCAATATGTGTACCACTTGGTACCAGCAGCGCAAAACTTTAAAATTTAATATTTGATTATAGAACACCATATTCTGTGTAAGTTGTTTTCTCAACCATTGACACAAACAGAATAACCAAAAGGAAGTAAGGCAAGCTGAAGGCCAACCCATGAATGAAAAATCAATCCTCCAATAGATTGACCCACAAAAAGAGACGCAACAGAAGAATTGCCAAAGTCATCTAGAGGAGAAAACTTCAATAGATGTAAAAAATGCTCTTCTTTATGTTGTCATTGCTTTCGCTGATCTCTTGAAAGTTTAATGGTTGCCTGGGTTCCTATGAAAACCCATTAAATGCAAAATTTGAAATGGAAAAAGCAACAAAAACAAGATGACCGTGATGGCAACCAACAGGCATGACGGTGATGACAGTGCCCAGGACAAGTGGAACTGTGAACAACAGAAATGGTTGTTATAAATGCATATAAACAAAAAAAAAAAATATGGGGCGTTAAATGGGGCCAAGGTAAATCTTTGTATTCTCCAACAAAGCTTGCAATTGCTAGGTTCTTGAAAATTTTTGTTTCTATAACCAGCTGACAAATCACTCATAGTTCATTCATGTTCAAAAAAATATTCCTCTCTCCAATATTTCGAAGACATGTTCACCCCTCAGC
The DNA here is from genome assembly GCF_963082655.1 of Stomoxys calcitrans. Taxonomy (NCBI): domain Eukaryota; kingdom Metazoa; phylum Arthropoda; class Insecta; order Diptera; family Muscidae; genus Stomoxys; species Stomoxys calcitrans. Next base: position 49,095,556 of record NC_081554.1, on the reverse strand, counting down.
TCCCATCTTAGCCGTATTGCAATATGTCCAACATGATGGAAAAACGTTGTTACATCAAATTGCAATTTGTTTGAAGCGCATTCAAAATGCTTTACATCAAAACTGAGTGTAAAAAAGCGACAAATATAAATTGGACTACAAGTGGAAGGCAAAAAATAAAAAAAAAAAATGAAGAGAAAAACACTAGAAATGTTGTTCGGAAACTCGGTTTATGATGCTTCGACATTGTTTTACTATAATTGTGGCTGCGGCATGCAATGAATTTACAAGTTTCGAATAACATTTACAAAAAATTGTATTCAGTTTTTTAAACTCTCTCAAGCTCGGTGTTTTTTTTTTTTTTCTTTTGAAATGTGGCAACAACAACAAAAATGAAATTCCTGGAATGCACATAAAAACATGAAAATATACTTGTCATACGACACGGCACTATAAAAAATCATAATAACAACAGCAACATATCGAAATTGATAACATTAAAAAAAAAGAAACGAAGAGAATTCGAAAATCCCTACTTGACTCATATTCGTATGCATTCGACGGTATTGATAAAAATATTATATTTACCTTTCGGGGTGATGATGAAATGAACTGAAGTAAGTGAGAGTCGGATGGACGCACCTACGAGTGGTGGTTGCACATATGAACTTTTATTGAAAAAGTGTAGTTTTTATACCCTCCACCACGGGATGGGGGTATACTAATTTCGTCATTCTGTTTGTAACTCCTCTTATATATAACAAGTTAAAACGTGCTAAGTTCGGCCGGGCCGAATCTTATATACCCTCCACCATGGATCGCATTTGTCGAGTTCTTTTCCCGGTATCTCTTCTTAGACAAAAACGGATATAAGAAAAGATTTACTCTGCTATTAGAGCGATATCAAGATATGGTCCGGTTTGGACCACAATTAAATTCTATGTTGGAAACCTGTGTAAAATGTCAGCCAATTCGAATAAGAATTGCGCCCTTTGGGGGCTCAAAAAGTAAAATAGAGAGATCGATTTATATGGGAGCTGTATCGGGCTATAGACCGATTCAGACCATAATAAACACGTATGTTAATGGTCATGAGAGGATCCGTCGTGCAAAATTTCATTCCAATCAGATAAGAATTGCGCACTCTAGAGGCTCAAGAAGTCAAAACCCAAGATCGGTTTCTATGGCAGCTATACCAGGTTATGAACTGATTTGAACCAAACTTAGCACAGTTGTTGGATATCATAACAAAATACTTCATGCTAAAATTCATTAAAATCAAATAAGAATTGCGCCCTCTAGAGGCTCAAGAAGTCAAGACCCAAGATCGGTTTATATGACAGCTATATCAGGTTATAGACCGATTTGAACCATACTTGGTACAGTTGTTGGATATCATAAAAAAACACGTCGCGCCAAAATTTATTCCAATCGGATAAGAATTGCGCCCTCTAGAGGCTCAAGAAGTCAGGTCCCAAGATCGGTTTATATGGCAGCTATATCAGGTTATAAACCGATTTGAACCATACTTGGTACAATCGTTGGATATCATAAAAAAACACGTCGTGCAAAATTTCATTCCATTTAGATAAGAATTACGCACTCGAGAGGCTCAAGAAGTATCATATCATATCGGATAAGAATTGCGCCCTCTAGAGGCTGAAGAAGTCAAGACCCAAGATCGGTTTATATGACAGCTATATCAGGTTATAGACCGATTTGAACCATACTTGGCACAGTTGTTGGATATCATAAAAAAACACGTCGCGCCAAATTTTATTCCAATCGGATAAGAATTGCGCACTCTAAAGGCTCAAGAAGTCAAGACCCAAGATCGGTTTCTATAGCAGGTATATCAGGATATAGACCGATTAGAACCATACTTGGCAGAGTTGTTGGATATCATAAAATAATACTTCGTGGTAAAATTCATTAAAATCGGATAAGAATTGCGCTCTCTAGAGGCTCAAGAAGTCAAGACCCAAAATCGGTTTATATGGCATCTATATCAGGTTATGGAACGATTTAAACCATACTTCGCACAGTTGTTGGATATCATAACATAACAAGTTGTGTAAAATTTCATTCCAATCGGATTAGAAATGCGCCCTCTAGAGGCTCAAGAAGTCAAGACCGAAGATCGGTTTATATGGCAGATATATCAGGTTATAGACCGATTTGAACCATATTGGCACAGTTATTGGCTATCATAAATAAACACGTCGCGCCAAATTCCATTCAATTTGAATAAGAATTGCGCACTCTAGAAGCTTAAAAAATCAAGACCCAAGATCGGTTTATATGGCATCTATATCAGGTTATAGACCGATTTGAACCATACTTGGCACAGTTGTTGGATATCATAAAAAAACAGGTCGTGCAAAATTTCATTCCAATCGGATAAGAATTGCGCACTCTAAAGGCTCAAGAAGTCAAGACCCAAGGTCGCTTTATATGGCAGCTATATCAAAACATGGATCGATATGGCCCATTTACAATACCAACCGACCTACACTAATAAGAAGTATCTGTGCAAAATTTCAAATTAGCGTGCTTTCGACAGACAGACGGACGGACGGACATGGCTAGATCGACATAAAATGTCGCGACGATCAAGAAAATATTGGGTTGCCCAAAAAGTGATTGCGGATTTTTTAAAAGAAAGTAAATGCATTTTTAATAAAATTAGAATAAACTTTAATCAAATATACTTTTTTAACACTTTTTTTCCAAAGCAAGCTAAAAGTAACAGCTGATAACTGACAGAAGAAAGAATGCAATTACAGAGTCACAAACTGTGAAAAAATTTGTCATCGCCGACTATATGAAAAATCCGCAATTACTTTTTGGGCAACCCAATATATACTGTATGGGGTCTCAAACGAATATTTCGAGTAGTTACAAACAGAATGACGAAATTAGTATACCCCCCATCCTATGGTGGAGGGTATAAAAATCAATTTGTGTTTGTTTATTTGTATGTTTGTGTGTTCCTTATAGGCTCAGAAACGGCTGAACCGATTTTCTTCAAATTTTCACAGATGGTGTATAATGACCCCGTGGTGAAAATAGGGTACTTCATTTTTTGATATCGGAAGGGGAGCCAGACCCTCCCCCTTACCCTAATTTTCAGAAACGCCAGATCTCGGAGATGGGTGGTGCGATATAAGCGAAGTTTTGTGCGCTCTCATATAGTACCCTAAAAATGAAAATTTGATATCCAATTTTCGAATGGGGTACCTAGGGCGGCTGCCCCACCCTAAAACCTACCAAACATATATTTACACCAATCACGACAATATGGGACTCAAATGAAAGGTATTTGGGATAAGAAAACGTATTTGATATCCAATTGTCGGACCAAGTGCTAGGGGGACCACCCCAAGCCCCAAAACACCCCTAAATCGGAATCGGACATATTTACCCAACATGGCAATATGGGACTCAAATGAAAGGTATTTGCGAGTAGAATACGAATCTGATATCCAAATGTGGGACCACGTTTCTGGTGGTCCACCCCTTTCCCAAAACATCCCCCCCCAAATAGGACTTATTTTCAGACCATGGGAATATGGGGCTTAAATAAAAGGTATTTGAGTGTAGAATACGAATCTGATATCCAAATATGGGACCAAGTGTTTGGGGGGCCGCCTCTCACTAAAAACATCCCCCAAAGGGGACAAATTTACGACAATAGCAATATGGGGCTCAAATGAAAGGTCTTTGGAAGTAAAGCACGAATTTGATATCAATGTACGGGAAAAGTGTCTATGAGGCCACCCCATCCCCACAACACCACCCAAATAGTAAGTATTCTCTGACTATTGCAATATGAGACTCAAATAAGAGGGTTTTTAAAGTGGAACACGAATCCGATATACTCTTGATCGCTATGACATTTTAAGTCGATCTAGCCATGTCCGTCCGTCCAACTGTCTGTCGAAAGCCCTCTAACTTTCGAAGGAATAAAGTTAACCACTTGAAATTTTGTACAAATAATTCTTATTGGTGTACGTCGGTTGGGATTGTCAATGGGCTATATAGGTCCACGATTTGATATAGCTGCCATATAAACCGATCTGGGATCTTGACTTGTTGAGCCGTTGGAGGGCACAATTCTTATCCGATTTAGCTGAAATTTTGCATGAGGTGCTTTGTTATGACATTCAATAACTGTGCTGAGTATGATTCAAATCGGTCCATAACCTGATATAGCTGCCATATAAACCTATCTGGGGTCTTGACTTCTTGAGTCACTAGAGGGCGCAATTATTATCCGATTTAGCTGAAATTTTGCATGAGGTGTTTTGTTATGACTTTCATCTGATGGGCTAAGTATGGTTCAGATCGGTCCATAACCTGATATAGCTGCCATATAAACCAATCTGGTGTCTTGACTTCTTGAGCCACTAGAGGGCGCAATTATTATCCGATTCAGCTGAAATGACGTGTTTTGTTATGTCTTTCAAATACTGACCTAAGAATAGTTCAAATCGGTCCATCCAATTAGGCTGAAATGTTGCATGAGGTGTTTTGTTATGGCTTTCAACTGATGGGCTAAGTATGGTTTAAATCGGTTCATGTTCTGGTATAGCTGCCATATAAACCAATCTGGTGTCTTGACTTCTTGAGCCACTAAAGGGCGCAATTATTATCCAATAAGCTGAAATTTTGCATGAGGTGTTCTGTTATGTCTTTCAAAAACTGAGCGAAGAATAGTTCAAATCGGTCCGTAACCTGATATAGCTGCCATATAAACCTATATGAGATCTTGAGCCTCTAAAGGCTGTAAGTGTTATCCGATTTGGCTGAAATTTTGTGCAATGTCTTTTCTCATGGCCTTTAACATGCGTCTCGAATATTGTATGAATCGGTTTATCTAGTAAGAATGGCGCACTTTAGGAGCCGAAGAAGTAAAATAGGGAGATCGGTTTATAGCTTGATAATGTTCCAAAACCAATTCTTTTCGTTTATCCTTTGTTTGCCAAAAAGAGATACTGTGAAAGAGTTCGACAAATTCGATCCATGGTGGATGGTATATAAGATTCGGCCCGGCCGAACTTAGCACTCTTTTACTTTTTAAACCCCGCACCACCACTGTGGTACAGGGTGATTATAGGTTTGTGTATTTGTTTGCAACACTAAGAAGGAGAAGAACTAGACCCATTGATAAGTATACCGATCGACTTAGAATCACTTTCTGATACGATTTAGCCATGTCCGTCGGTCCGTCTGTGAGTCCATGTATTCTTGTAATTAAAGTGCAGGTCGTATTTGTTGTCCGATTGCCACGAAATTTTGCACATGTCATTTTTGGCCCAAGGACAAACGCTATTGATTTTGGAAAAATCGGTTCAGATTTAGATTTAGCTCCCATATATATCTTTCATCCGATATGGCTTTTTAAGGCTGTAGAAGCCACAATTTTCGTCCGATCTTTAAAAAATTTGACATGGGGTGTTTTATTTGACATCCTAATATGTGTGCAAAATTTCATAAAAATCGGTTCTGATTTAGATATAGCTCTCATATATATATTTCATCCGATATGGCCGTTTAAGGCTGTAGAAGCCACAATTTTCGTCCGATCTTCACAAAATTTGGCACGAATTGTTTTGTTACTGATCTTAACATATTTGAAAGATTTCACTAAAATCGGTTCAGATTTAAATATAGCTCCCATATATATGTATCGCCCGAGTTGCACTTAAATGGCCGTAGTAGCCACAATTTTCATCCGATCTTTACCCAATTTGGTGTGGAGTCATTTTTGTGAAGTCTCAATGTATGTGCAAAATTTCATAAAAATCGGTTCAGGTTTAGATATAGCTCCCATATATATCTTTCATCCGATATGGCTTTTTAAGGCCCTAGAAGCCACAATTTTCGTCCGATCTTCACAAAATTTGGCATTAGGTATTTTATTTGAGGTCTACATGTGTGTGGAAAATTTCATGAAAATCGGTTCATATTTAGATATAGCTCTCATATATATCTTTCATCTGATATGGCCGTTTAAGGCTGTAGAAGCCACAATTTTCTTCCGATCTTCACAAAATTTGACATGGGGTGTTTAATTTGACGTCCTAATATGTGTGCAAAATTTCATAAAAACGATTCAGATTTAAATATAGCTCCCATATATATGTATCGCCCGATTTGCACTTAAATGGCCGTAGTAGCCACAATTTTCATCCGATCTTTACCCAATTTGGTGTGGAGTCATTTTTGTGAAGTCTCAATGTTGAGTTTTAGATATAGCTCCCATACATATTTTTCATCCGTTTTGGCTTTTTAAGGCAGTAAAAGCCACAATTTTCGTCCGATTTTGCATGAGACCTTTAAATTGAAGTTCCAATACGTAAAATTTCATTAAAATCATTCCTAATTTAGATATAGCTCCAATGTGTATATAATCATCCGATGTGGACTTTTAAGACCACAATTTTGGTTACATCTCTACAATCTAGGGCGTAAGATGCTCTATTTGACGTCCCAGTATGTGCCATTAAAATTGGCACAGGTTTCGATATAACTCCCATATAATCTTTTATCCGATATGGCCTTTTAAAAATGTGGAAATCCAAATCTTTTGTCCTATGGTAGGAAAATCTTACAAGGTTCTAACTTGCTATTTCAATTGGTATCCAAATTAAAGGCTGACTAGATTGCGAGATAAGTTCTTCACATAAAAAGTACTACATGCACGTGTAGGGTATTACATAGTCGGCACCGCCCGACTTTTGCTTTTCATTACTGGTTTTTTTTGTGAGTTAGTATACCGAGAAAATCCACTGCAAATGAAGTGTGGATTGATATTATCCAACCAATTCATCTATCCATCCATACATTCGTTTGTTTGCTCATGCATTGTTGTTTATGTGTACCTTATGAAGATATCAGATTTATTTTGTATGCTTTTAATATCTCTGTGGCATAGCACATACACAAATAATTCATTTAAAGTGGAAATATTAAAACAACAGCAAAGATAAAAGCCAAGAAAATAAAAATTTAATCAAAAACAAACGAAAATGTGCTAAGTTCGACAGGGCCTCATAGGGGGAACCCACCAAAATCGATTCTTATTGCCACAAATCATTTTAGTTGATGACATATTTGTATTTTATGTATAAAATTTCTGCCAAATCAGTCACAAATCGAAGCTTCTAGAGGCTTTTACTTTACTTTAATCGGCTATGACAGAATATTTGTTCCACTAGCCGAATGTAGAATAGCGTTCCAAGCGCTTCGACCTTCTGCGCTCATTCTAAAATCTCTGACACCAAGTTTCGAGGTGTCTCCCACCACTTGATCTTTGCATCGGGCTTTTGGTCTTCCCGGTTTGCGTGTACCACCGTGTTTGCCTTCAAAAGACTTCTTTGCTGGAGCTTGTTCATCACAACGCAGCCGTTGTATTTTGATGCGTGCAACTATGCTATCGTCGTCATACAGCTCATACTGCTCGCGACTCATACGTCGCTTACATTCTCCATTGATGCAAACTGTTGCATATACTTTTTGAAGAATTTTTCTCTCAAATACTCCAAGCACTGCCTCATCTGCTTTCACAAGTACCCATGCTTCAGCACCATATAACCGCACGGGTAGTAACAGTGTCTTGTATAGTGTAAGCTAGGTCTGCCGAGACTGCTTACTTAGTCCAAAGTAGCGTCGGTTTGCCAGTATTATTCTTCGCTTTATCTCAAAACTGGTGTCATTCGTTTCAGTTACGGCGGTGCCAAGGTTGATAAAGTCACTGACTGTCTGAAAATTGTGGTTCCCAACTTTCTCCATTTTCTTTATATGCCCGGTTGTGCAAAGCTTTTTGGGATTTGAAACCATTCATTTCGTCTTATCTCCATTTACTGCCAGACCCATTTTCACTGACTCTCTTTCGATTCTTTCAAAGGCTGCAGTTACTACTTCCGGTGACCGACCTATGATATCGATATCGTCTGCATCCGCGAGTAGCATGTGTTCTCTTGTGATTAGTGTGCCATATCTATTCACATCTGCATCTCGTATAATCTTCTCCAGCAGGATATTAAAGAGATCACACTATAGGATGTCTCTTTGTCTGAAACCTCATTTGGTATTAAATGGTTCGGAGAGATTCTATCCTATTCTTACTGAGGAACGCGTATCAGCAAGTGTCATCCTGCAGAGTCTTATTAATTTTGGAGGGATACCAAACTAAGACATGGCTTGAATTACCTTTGAATGTAAAGGGGTATCGAAAGCTGCTTCGTGGTCAACAAAGAGGTGATAGGTGTTAATTTGTCCTTCCCGGGTCTTTTCCAGGATTTAAAGCAGTGTGAATATCTGGTCTAGGGTGGATTTACCAGGTCTAAAGCCGCATTGATAGGGCCCAATTATCTCACTGACTTTAGGTTTCAATCTTTCACACAGTACGTTCGAGAGTATCTTGTATGCGTCGGGGAGGAAACTCATTCCTCTGTAGTTGGCACATTCCGTTTCGTCTTCTTTCTTGTGTATGGGACATGGTATGCTGAGGTTCCAATCATCGGGTATGCGTTCTTCTAGCCAGATTGCGCAGATAAGCTGATGCATACGCCGTATCAGCGTGTCGCCTCCGGTCTTAAATAGTTCAGCGGGTAACCCGTCGGCTCATGCTGCCTTGTTGTTCTTTAGTCGGGTCACTGCTACTTGGACCTCATTCTATACCATCATCAGGAATTGGTTCTGCAGTATCCTCTTCGCCGCCAACGTCGGACACTAGCTGATTGGGTAAAATGTTCTTTTCATATCCTCAGCATGTCATCTGTGTCAGTTACCAGATTTCCTTCTATGTCTCTGGAAGTGGAAGTGGCTGCTGCCGCCTCAGTGTAGGTGTTCGTTCTTTTTTCGCACATCCCGGAGTGCCTACTCCGCACGCTTCTGGTCCGTGCCGGGATTGAGAAGAACCCTAGAACCTGGTTCTGTTCGATTTACCAGAACCGCCGTGAGGGGTAACCGGTGCTTTGAGTGGGTTCAATTCCGATCTTGTTCTGGCTTTACGTTATTACGGGCGTCTAGTCACACTAAATATGTTGGGGATTGAAGTCAAGTCCGGTACTGCCGAGATGAAGCTATAAAACGTGTACATACCGCCGGTTGGTAGTTGCGACCCAGTAAATGGCCAGGCGTTCAAGCCCCATATAAGTGTGCTACTGTCTGGCCACAATCGTCTGGCTTAAGGAGACTTTAATGCGCAACACGTTTCATGGCATATTTCCCTAGGTAACGACCAGCGGGCATAGACTGGGCAGAGCAGATTGAAATCTCCATGTTTTGCAGCGTGAATGAGGATGCCCCACAAGGATAACGTTCTTTACCATCATCAGGGATCTGTTCTGCGGTATCCTTTTCGCCGCCAATGTCGAACACTAGCAGTTGGGTAAAATGTTCTTTCCATATCCTCAGCATGTTGTCTGCGTCAGTTTCCAAATTTCCTTCTTTGTCTCTGCAGGAGGATGTGCCTGCTCGAAAGCTATTGCTTTAATGTTTAATTCTTTGTTAGAATTTGCGGATTTTATTCTGACACCTGTACATCTCAATTCGCTCACACTCACGTCTTTCCATTTCCTTTTCTTTCTGTGGAAAGATGTTTCTCCTCTCTCCTTTTCTCCCGATACCTCTCGTTCATCTGGCGCGTTTCTACTGATTGCAGGGTTGCTCTATATGCCGCATTCTTGGCTTCAGTAGCATCTCGACACTCTTGGTCATGCCATGAGTTTCTTGGGGCCGGGTTCCGGTACCTAAGTACGGATTTCGAGGCATTTTCCATGGAGTGGGCAATAGTTTGCCACTGCGCCATTATATCATCGGAACAAGGAGTGCTTTCATCAAGCAGTTGGGTCAGTCGAGTAGAGTATGCAGCTGCCATTTGTTGTGTTTGCAGCTTTTCAATGTCCAACTTCCGTGCAGTATCAGATCGTACTTTCCTCGCCATGTTCAAACGGGTGCGAACCTTTGCTGCAACAAGGTAATGATCCGAATCTTTATTCGCTCCCCGGATCGATCGAACATCTAACACGCAGGATGAATGCTTTCCATCCACCACAACGTGATCAAGTGTTTTGATCGGGCGACAGCCATGTGGTTTTTGTGAATATTTTTATGTTGAGATATGGTGCTACTATCAACCATGTTTTTTGCCGCGGCGAAATCTATCAGTCTCAACCCATTATCGGACGTTATCTCGTGGAGGTTAAACTTTCCGACTGTTGTACCAAACATGTCTTCCTTCCCCATCTTTGCATTAAAATCTCCCAGAACGATTTTAATATCATGGGCGCGGCAGCGGTCATATTCTCTCTAGGCGCTCGTAGAAAATATCCTTGGTCTGCTCGTCTTTGTCTTCTGTTGGGGCTTGACCACAAGTACGGTTGATGTTGAAGAATTTTGCTTTTATGCGGATTGTGGCTAACCTCTCATCCACCGAAGTAAAGCTGGAGACAAGGTGTTTCAGTCTCAGACTATTTACAAGGAGGCCACCGTAACGCAGAGGTTAGCATGTCTGCCTATAACACTAAACGCCTGGGTTCGAATCCTGGCGAGACCATCAGAAGTAATTTTCAGCTGTGTCTTTCACCTCCTAATACTGGCAACATTTGTGAGGTACTTTGCCTTGTAAAACTTCTCTCCAAAGAGATGTCGCACTGCGGCACGCCGTTCGGACTCGGCTATAAAAAGGAGGCCCCTTATCATTGAGCTTAAACTTGAATCGGACTGCACTCATTGATATGTGAGAAGTTTGCCCCTGTTCCTTAGTTGAATGTTCATGGGCAAAATTTGCATTTGCTAACTACAAATCCACAGTCAAATTCATGACTCGTGTTATGGCAGCTATCGTATAGTTCGTCACTGTTTGAGGTTGTAGTAACGCCATTCCCAGTCCATCGCACTTCCTTTAAGAAGGTAATATCTGCCTTGAACTTCTCTAAAACATCCGCCAGTGCGTATACTGCAACTTCTCTATAGAGAATGCTGACATTCCAGGTGAAGATACGCAAAGTATTGGGTTGCCCAAAAAGTAATTGCGGATTTTTTAAAAGAAAGTAAATGCATTTTTAATAAAACTTAGAATGAACTTTAATCAAATATACTTTTTTTAAACTTTTTTTCTAAAGCAAGCTAAAAGTAACAGCTGATAACTGACAGAAGAAAAAATGCAATTACAGATTCACAAGCTGTGAAAAAACTTGTCAACGCCGACTATATGAAAAATCCGCAATTACTTTTTGGGCAACCCAATAGCATCCTTTTTATACCCTCCACCACTAATTTCGTCATTCTGTTTGTAACTACTCGAAATATTCGTCTGAGACCCCATAAAGTATATATATTCTTGATCGTCGCGACATTGTATTTAGATCTAGCCATGTCCGTCCGTCTGTCCGTCCGTCCGTCTGTCTGTCGAAAGCACGCTAACTTCCGAAGGAGTAAAGCTAGCCGCTTGAAATTTTGCACAAATACTTCTCATTAGTGTAGGTCGGTTGGTATTGTAAATGGGCCATATCGGTCAATGTTTTGATATAGCTGTCATAGAAACCGATCTTGGGTCTTGACTTCTTGAGCCTCTAGAGTGCGCAATTCTTATCCGATTGGGATGAAATTTTGCACGACGTGTTTTGTTATGATATTCAACAACTGTGCCAAGTATGGTTCAAATCGGTCCTTAACCTGATATAGCTGTCATATAAACCGATCTTGGGTCTCGACTTATGGAGCCTCTAGAGTGCGCAATTCTGTTATGATATCCAACAACTGTGCCAAGTATGGTTCAAATCGGTTCATAACTTGATATAGCTGTTATATAAACAGATCTGGGGACTTGACTTTTTGAGCTTCTAGAGGGCGCATTTCCTATCTGATTTGGCTGAAATTTTGCATGACGTATTTTATTCTTACTTTCAACAACTGTGTCAATTAAGGTTCAAATCGGTTAATAACCCGATATAGCTGCCATATAAACCGATCTTGGGTCTTGACTTCTTGAGCCTCTAGAGGTCGTAATTATTATCCGATTTGCCTGAAATTTTGTACGATGGATCCTGTCATGACCATCAACATACGTGTTTATTATGGTCTGAATCGGTCTCTAGCCGATACAGCTCCCATATAAATCGATCTCTCTATTTTACTTCTTGAGCCCCCAAAGGGTGCAATTTTTATTCGAATTGGTTGACATTTTACGCAGGTCTCCAACATAGAATTTAATTGTGGTCCAAACCGGACCATATCTTGATATCGCTCTAATAGCAGAGCAAATCTTTTCTTATTTCCTTTTTTGCCTTAGAAGAGATGCCGGGAAAAGAACTCGACAAATGCGATCCATGGCGGCCCGGCCGAACTTAGCACGCTTTTACTTGTTTCGTTTGCGTTGGTCGTCAATCTTAGGGGAATTCGTTTTTACTATTCCTTTGTTTCTCATAGTAGTTCTCTGTTTTCCGGGGCGGGTTACTGGCCCAGCGCCTCAACCGCATGGGTTTTGTGGTATCGCACATGTATCCCTCGTTCTTGAAAGCCGCTTGCTCCAAGATCCGTCAGCCGCCCTTAACCTGGGAACAGACGCTGATGTTGGCCATTGGTTATATGAAGGCACGAATAACTCGCCTTGCCATCTCGAGTATCATTGGCACACAGTATTTAATTAAGGGCTAGTGCCCCCTGTCTCCTAACTGAGACTCTTCTCTTGAAAATTGCTGACTGCACTCGGGCGCATTTGCAGCTACTCCGCATAAAAACGGAGTTTTCCACTAACCGCAACCTGTGGACGCACCCGGTAGCTTTCAGCTAAGCTTATCGTGATAACGATGGGCACCACACAAGTCGGAGTTCAAAGTTCCAGCCTGTGTGGTGCTCATAGTTATTCGGTGTCTGTATTGAAGCATTATATGGAACATATTGAAGAAATGCAATTTTTTTAAAAATTTCTAATCAATAGGAATTTTTTTTTGCAGAACTTTCGTATTCAGCGGATTTTCGGAATAGAAATTAGTTGAAACTCTGCTTTATTTTAATTTTCAACTTTAATATTTGTAATGGTATAACTATCGATGAATGCATGACATTTTCTATTGAAGTTTTTTTTTTTGTGATTTACAACAACAATCATGATATTACAAACATCTCTCTATTGAGCTGCTAAATATTATTTATTACAAAGTAATTCATACAATGCTATGAGAGTGCTTCAAAAACTCTTATTTCAGTTGTTTTTGTACAACAAATGCTATAAACGAGTACTTTTGCCGCGTTGATGATATGTGTGTAAATTCTGTTCAAATCCTCAACCAAATCCAAGATAGTAGTGTTGGTGGCAGTGGTTAGCGGTGGCCCCGCGGTGAGGGAAAACAAAAAACATTAACGGATATTACTTTCATTGCATTTACACATTTTGTGATATAAGCTTTTGCTGGAATAAAATATGAATTCGGTTGGGATTTATGGATATTTTCCAAATCAAATATGAACAGAAACTTCAAACAAATAAAACAACAAAGAAAAAATTAAAACTGTGGAATATTCCACATATATTTTGCAACATCCGAATCACATGTCCTTTATGCCATAGATATATGTGTGTGTGTGAGTATGTGTTTATTTTGTTTACTTCACATCCATAACATTTCCTGGATTTTTTTTAGCATGTAAAAGGTTTATTTTTTTGTGTTGTAATACTGTTCAATGATCCTTTCACAAAATATTGCAACATGTAAATATGCATGTAGCAATGTAGCGAAAAAATAAGTTTTTAATAAAAATTCATGAACCTCTGTTGGGGAATAAAATAAAAATAAACTTCTGTTGCGCTGAAAAACAAAAGTCGAGTTGATGATTACAATTCACAGTGAACTGTTGAAAGATAAATCAATTCTACAGTAAAGGGTGGTGTACATATTTTTGATTGTTGTTAATATTTTTATACCCTCCACCATAGGATGGGGGTATACTAATATCGTCATTCTGTTTGTAACACCTCGAAATATGTGTCTAAGACCCCATAAAGTCTATATATTATTGACCGTCATGACATTGTAAGTCGATCTAGCCATGTCTGTCCGTCCGTCTGTCGAAAGCACACTAACTTCCGAAGAAGTAAAGCTAGACGCTTGAAATGTTGCCCCAATACTTTTTATTAGTGTAGGGTGTTAGCGCGACCAAATCGTTCCATGTTTTAATATAGCTGCCATATAAACCGATCTTGGGTCTTGACTTCTTGAGCCTCTGCAGAGCGCAGTTCTCATCCTATTTCAAGGGGGGGGGGAGGGTTGTACCTCCCTAAACTCAGGGTTACACTTTAATGCTAATTTTGTACTCTACTCTTAAATACCTTTTATTTGATACCCATATTGCTTAAATCGGTGACAGTGTTTTCTTGGGGCCCTTTAGGGGTTAGGGGACACCCCCCTCCCGAAAATTAAGAATAAAATTTTGTATACCAGATTCGTACTCTACTCTTAAATACCTTTCATTTGATACCCATATTGTCCCATTCGGTACACATGTCCGTTCGTGTGGGTTTTGGGATGGGGCGTCCCCCCAGTTTTTTTTTTGACCCCAAAATTGTATACCAATTTAGTGTGTTTTGGGGTACCATAAGGTGGCATACAAAATTTTGCTTAAATCTGTGCACCCGTCTACGAGATCTGGAGTTTTTAAAAAAATCAGGTAAGGGTGAGGGTCTGCCGCCCCCCCACCGGATATCAAAAAAAGTATTACCCTATTTTTTAACGGGGGCTCAAACTTTGACATCTGTGAAAATTTCACGAAAATCGGTTCAATCGGTTTTTGAGTCTATACAGAACAGACAAACCAACTAACAAACAAAGCGCAACAATTTCATTTTTATACCCTCCACCATAGGATGGAGGTATACTAATTTCATCATTATGTTTGTAATACCTCGAAATATCCGTCTAAGACCCCATAAAGTATATATATTCTTGATCATCGTAAAATTTTAAGTCGAACTAGCCTGTCCGTCCGTCCGTCTATCTGCCAAAAGCACACTTATTTTTGAAGGATTAAAGCTAGCCGCTAGAAATTTTGCACAAATACTTTTTATTAGTGTAGGTCGGTTGGCATTGTTAATGGGCCAAATCGGTCCAAGTTTTGATATAGCTGCCATATAAACCGATCTTGGCTCTTGACTTCTTGAGCCTCTGGAGGGCGCAATTCTAATCCGATTTGACTGAAATTTTGCACGTGGTGTTTTGGTATCACTTCCAACAATTGTGGTATGGTTCAAATCGGTTCATAACCTGATTTAGCTGCCATATAAACCGATCTTGGGTCTCGAGCTTTAAGAAGACGCAATTCTGATCCGATTTTGCTAAAATTTTGTATGAGGTGTTTTGATATTACTTCCAAAATTTGTGCGAAGTATAGTCCAAATCGGTTCATAACCTGGTATAGGGGCCATATAAACCGATCTTGGGTCTTGACTTCTTGAGCTTATAGAAGGCCCAATTCTTATTCGATTTGGCTAAAATTTTGCATGAAGTGTTTTGATATGACTTCCAAAAACTGTGATAAATATGGGGCAAGTCGGTACATAACCTGATATAGCTGCCATATAAACTGATCTGGGGTCTTGACTTCTTGAGCCTCTAGAGAGCGCAATTCTAATCCGATTTGGATGTAGTTTTGCACGTGGTATTTTGGTGGCACTTTCAACCACCAAGCTAAGTACGGTTTAAATCGGTTAATAACCTGGTATAGCTGCCATATAAACCGATCTCCCGATTTTACTTCTTGAGCCCCTAGAGAGCGCAATTCTCATCCGATTTGTATGTAGTTTTGCACGTGGTGTTTTGGTGGCACTTTCAACCACCGAGCTAAGTACGGTTTAAATCGGTTAATAACCTGATATAGCTGCCATATAAACCGATCTCCCGATTTTACTTCTTGAGCCCCTAGAGGGCGCAATTCTCATCCGATTTGGCTGAAATTTTGCATGAGGTGTTTTGTTCTGTCCTCCAAAAACTGTGCTTAGGACGGCACAAATCGGTCCATAACCTGGTATAGCTGCCATATAAACCGATTTTGGATCTTAACTTCTTAAGCCGCTAGAGGGCGCAATTGTCTTCCGATTTGGCTGAAATTTTGCATGAGGTATTTTGTTATGTCTTCCAACAATTGTGCTTAGGACGGCGCAAATCGGTACATAACCTGATATAGCTGCCATATAAACCGATCTGGGATCTTAACATCTTGAGACTCTAGAGGGCGCAGTTGTTATCCAATTTAGCTGAAATTTTGTATATCGGTTTCTCCCATGACCTCCAACTTACACTTGAAGTATGGTCTTGATTGATCTATATCTTGACACAGTTACCATATAAACCGTTCTTCCGGTTTTGCTTCTTGAGCCCCTACAAGGTGCGATTCTTATCGAAATTGACTGGAATATTACACAATGACTTCTACAATGTTTTTCATTCAATTCATATATGGTCCAAATTGGACTACAACTTGAATAGCTTCATAGGCCTTAACCTACTCACTGTATCAAATTTCAGCGAAATCGGGTAATAAATAAAGCTTTTATTGGTTTCGGACCCTTTATCGGCAGATCGGTCTATATGGCAGCTATATCTATATATAGTCCGATTTGAACCACATTTAGGTCGGGTGTCAGGAGACTAAAAATAACTCACTGTCTTAAAGTTTAGCGAAATCGATAAAAAAAATATAAATTTTATGGGCTACAAACCCTTTATCGGCAAATCGGTCTATATGATAGCTATATCTTAATATAGTCCAATCTATACCATATTTGGTTTGGATGTTGGGAGGCTTAAAACTGCGCACTAATCCCAATTTCAGCGAAATCGGATAAAAATTAAAGCTTTAATGGCCTTCAGACCCTTTATCGGGAGATCGGTCTATATGGCAGCTATATCTAAATAAAGTTCGATCTGAACCATATTTAAGTTAGATGTCGGGAGGCTTAAAATAACCCATTATCTTAAATCGGGCAATAAATAAATCTTTCATGGCCTTCAGACCCTTTATCGGGAGATCGGTCTATATGCGCATGTAATACTGTGGAATAGCGAAACAGTCGGCAGGATGACGAAAATTCTATGGGAAGTTTCAGATTGTGAAAAGTCGAGACTATTACTGAAATGAAGCAAGCAGGAGGTCAGTAAAGATCTCGGTATCATAGACACAAAGAACTACAATCTCTCAGTGGGACAACGAGCCCACTTAAATAATCGATAATAACGGTGGAGGATTAATATCCGCACGCTCTTTTCAACCTAACCTAAATCTAACGACAACAAAACAGTAGACCTTTTCAAGTCGAAATAAGCCCATATAATTTTGGAGTGTTCAAATCAAATAATCTCGCAAAATATGTTCAGCCACAAACATCCCACGATGAAACGTTAATGTGTTTTTTTGGGCATCATGTGCAGTGATAGGACAATGTTTTGGTGTCACAAAAATCGGGTTATGCATCCTTTTCTCCCCAGCCAATCTTATTTTTAATTTAATAAAAGCTGTAATACAATTCATCTTCTTTTAGTGTTGTCATCTCTTATATCCCCTTCCATGAAAGTAGCGGTTTTCCTTGCACAAAAGAAGAATCACATTTCGTCAAAACTGCATCCCATTTCGAGCAAACTCTCAAACATAGCAGTCTCTTAGGCATAAGCACATAAATAATTGGGCAACTTAATTGATTTCTAGGTTTTTGTTCCTCATGTCATGCCCCATCAACTGTCCCACTCTTTAACTGATGATCCGTTTAGTTTCGCCTGCTCCAAATTGCTGTGAGAATTCTTATGCCAAATTAATAATAAACACTTGTTTTCCTCTCAAGTTCAGCCATGAGCGCTATCATATATCATTTATGTGTGTGCATCCTTAATGAGGCCCACTGCCCGAAAGGGCTGGCCCTTGGTGAGTCCGGAAACAGTTACCAGAAATTGAAAGTCAGAAATGAAATTCACGACCATACCCACACTCACGTGGGGGGGGAAGGGGGCTGAGAATTCCCTATTGCGAAATAAGGTAGTATTTTTATCGTTCGTCTTTGTCTGTATTGTTGTTGTTTTTATCTTCCTTCAATATGTTAGCCAATGTGGCAATGTGTGTTCCCCTGATGATATTTGGAGCTAGGGGAGCAGAACAGTTGTGAATTTACACTAAGCTCCATGGAGGCAAAATACAGCCCCCCCCCCCGCCAAACTTCCCAGGCAGGCCATACAAAAAATAAAAATTATGTATCTTCTACGTGTGCTGATAATGGTCCTTCAGCCTGGCAGCACCTCTCCCTTCGGGGGGCCCACACCACAAGAACCTTGTCTAGGCCATATTTACCATCGTTTTTTTGTTTAACTGCTTCTGCTTCTTCGTTTGCATTGCCGCAGCTTTCCTTCATGCGGCCTTCTCCATCCTGCCTCTGTCTTTGGCCTCTATTAAAGGTCGGAAATGAAAGTGAGCAAAATTGGAGAAGATACATTTGTTTGATTTGTATTTTGTGATAACAGCGCTTGGCTGTTATTTGGCTGCCATTCTTGGGTTTGAAATGGTCACGCCAAGCTGAAAATAGCGAGCGAGGGAGAAAGAGAAAAAACAAAAAGATGTTTATTTTGGATACTTTATTTCCATTTCGTAGCAGAGTGACAGTTGTTGCATATTTGTTGTTCATTATAATCATCCGTTTATAAATATCCTTACTTTGGAAGACTGGCCACCGCCAGGGAGGCCAACAAAGTGACCCTTTGGCTGGAGTGGGTGTGTGGGTGTGTGCGTATCTCTGTGCGTGGGAAGTGTGTAAATTTTTGGTTGATTCCTTTTCGTCCTTGCAGTCCTTGCTCCTTGCCATCATTGTGAATATTGGGTTTTATTCGGTTTGAGTGATAATTGTGGAATGTTTTCACTTTGAATTCATTAATTTAAAAAAGTCCCAGTTGTGTTTATTATGCCGCTTACTGCAACGACTATGCTGCTCATGTTAATGCTGATGGACCTCTTGATTCAGCTCAGCAACGAGGCTTGGGGTGAGAATTATGGTGATAGATAGTAATTTTTTAGTAAAATCCAAAATTCCTCGAAATCTCCTGTTTTCTCTCTGCTAAGTTTTCCGCCCGCCCATATTTTGACATCCTATGTTAGGAGCATCATAGAATGTCCTCCTATTACACTGATTGCCTGGGTGCAAATCCTGGGGAGAATTTTAGAAAAATTTTGACATTAAAATTGGTAGCGTCATATAGTGTCCGCCATGACACTGATCGCCTGGGTTCGATTCTTGGCAAAATAATCTGAAAAATTATCAGTGCTCGTAAGCCTCTCCCAATGCTGGCGAAATTTCTAAGGTACTTTGCCATTTTAATGCCATAGCAGACGATGTAAAACTTTTCCCAAAGAAGTTTTGCCCTTTGGCACTCCGTCCAGACTTACCCATAAGAGGGAGGTCCCTTATCATCGGGTTTAAACTAAAATGGGACAACATTCATTGATACGAGAGAAGTATGCCAACAGTGCCTTAATGTAATGTTCGTGGGCAAATTTGCAATTTGTTGTATATGTTAAAAATTTCATAGAAATTTTGTCTTTAGAGAAAATGTCATGAATATTTTGTCTTTAGAGAAATTTCCAATTTTGTGAAAATTTTGTCTTTAGAGAAAATTTTGTGAAAATTTTGTCTTTAGAGAAAATTTTGTGAAAATTTTGTCTTTAGAGAAAATTTCGTGAAAATTTTGTCTTTAGAGAAAATTTTGTGAAATTTTTGTCTTTAGAGAAAATTTTGTGAAAATTTTGTCATTAGAGAAAATTTTGTGAAAATTTTTTCATTAGAGAAAATTTTGTGAAATTGTTGTATTAAGAGACAATTTTTTCTTTAGAGAAAATTTTGTGAAAATTTTTCTTTAGAGAAAATTTTGTGAAATTTTTTCTTTAGAGAAAATTTTGTGAAAATTTTTTCTTTAGAGAAAATTTTTTCTTTTGTAAAAATTTTTTCTTTGTAGAAAATTTTGTGAAAATTTTTTCTGTAGAGAAAATTTTGTGAAAATTTTTTCTTTAGAGAGAATTTAATTTTGTGAAAATTTTTTCTTTAGAAAAAATTTTGTGAACATTTTTGCTTTAGAGAAAATTTTGTGAACATTTTTTTCTTTAGAGAAAATTTTGTGAAAATTTTTTCTTTAGAGAAAATTTTTTCTTTAGGCAAAATTTTTTCTTTAGAGAAAATTTTTTCTTTAGAAAAAATGTCATAGAAATGTCGTCTTTAGAGAAAATTTAGCGGAAATTTTGTCTTTGGAATCAAAATTTTACCAAACGTAGAATAGAAGTCCAAGCGCCTCGATCGTCAACGCTTCTTTTCCAATATCTTGCACCCAGTTTCGAGATGTCACTATCCGCCTTCAGAAGACAGCTTTACTTAAGCTCATTCTTTCATTTTGACAACAAGACCTAGGTAACACAACCGTTGTATATTGATGCGTTCAACTATGCCATGGTCTTCTTACAGCTCAAAAAGACTGCTCCTTATATTAACGAAGAATTTTTCTCCCAAACACTCCAAGTACCGACTCATCTGGTTTCGCCTTGGAACCGTACAAAAGCACGGTCTTTTGTAGTGTAATTTTCGTCTGTCGAGAATTGGCTTTACTCCTCACATGCTTGCTCAATTCAAAGTAGCATCTGGTTGCCAATATTATTCTTCGTTTTATTTCATTTCTGGTGTCATTTGTTTAGGTTACAGCGTTGCCGATGTAGATAAAGTTGCTGACTATCTCAAAGTTGTAGTTTCCAACTTTCTTCATTTTCTTTATCTGCTCGGGTTTACAGGGCTTTGTGGGAGTTGATATCATCCACTTTGTCTTATCTCCATTCACCGCCAAACCCACTTTCGTTGATACTCTTTCGATACATTCAAAGACTGCAATTGCTTCTCCCGGTGACCCGCCTTTAATGTTGTCGGCATTGGCGAGAAGCATATACATGTTCTCTTGGGAGGAGTGTGCCATGCCTATTCACAACTGCTTCTGGTATTATCTTCACCAGCGGGATATTAAAGAGATCACATTATAGGCTATCTCCTTGTCTGAAACCTGGTTTGGTATTGAACGATTCGCAGAGGCTCTTTCCTATTGTGGAACCAGCAAGTTAGTCATCCTGCAAAACGCATCAGTTTTGCATGAATACCAAACATAGAAAAAGTTGAAATTCCTTTGGAGATACAAAGCTGTAGAAGGCGGCTTTGTAGTCAACGAAAAAATTTTAAGTGTGTATTTGTCATTCTCGAGACTTTTCCATGATTTGGCATAGTGTAAATTTCTGGTCTATAATGGGTTAATCTGGGCTAAAGCCACGCTGATAGCGCCCAATTATTTCGTTGACAAAAAACTTTTATCTTTCACACAATACGCTCGATAGTATCTTGTATGCGGTAAGGAGGAGACTTATACCTCTGTAGCGGGCTCATACCATCTTGTTCCCTTTCTTGTGTACGGGACATAGTATGGTGAGGTTCCAACTATCGGGTATGCGTTCTTCTAGTTAGATTGCACAGACGAGCAGAGGCATAAACCTTATCAGTGTGTCGCAGCGGTCTTTAACAGTTCAGCCGGCAACCCATCGGCTCCTGCTGCCTTATTGTTTTTCAGCCAGGTCACTGCTACATGGACCTCGTTCTGACTAGGTAGCGCACATTCTTTACCATCATCAGAGATTGGTTCTGTAGTATACTCATAGTAACCATCATCGGATACCAGCGGCTGGGAATAGTCTCCTTTCCATATCCTCTCGGCAAAAGGATGTGCCCGCACCAAAGCCATCGGTTAGATGCTTAATTCTTTGGTAGAATTTTCACACTTCATTCTGGCTCCTGAACATCTCGATTCGCTCACACTCATATCTTCCCATTTCCTTCTTTTTCTTGAAGAAGAGACGCTTTTCCCCTTTCCCCTTTTCTCCCGACACCTCTCCTTCATCTGGGGCGTGGCTACTGACTGTAAGGCTGTCCTTTATGCCGCATTCTCGGTTTAAGCAACATTTTGAGACTTTTAGTCGTATCATGGGTTCCTTGGGGGAGGTTTTCGGTACCCAGCTTCCGTCCAGTTCACCATTAATTAATTAATGTGATCTTTAAACCCGTTTTGCTGTAATTGTATCCTGAGGACCAAAACTTTAAAATTTATACCGATCTTCGGATTTAAGGTCGTAAGCCATAAAAGCCAAATTTAGTACCCGATTTCGCTGAAAATTAGCACAGTGAGTTGCATTAAGATCCTTGACATCCGTGGCGAATATGGGTCTCCAAAAATGGTGAGATAGAAGCGATTTTCGCCGCACTGGACCGCGCGGGAATTCATCACTTAATCTCTCAGTGCACCAATAATACGTTTTATGGCTGGATTATTAATGCAAACCTGGGAGATAGTGTGGTCAGAAAGACGTGTGAACGGAGAAACGCCTAATGGAGGGGTGTTCTTGCCGATTGTATGGAACCTCGTGATTAATGAAATCCTTATGGATCTCGGTGGGGACGGTACGAGGATTATCGCCTATGCGGACGACGTCGTGCTGCTGGTCCGAGTCATATTTCTGTCGACGATCAGCAAGATCATGGAATGGTCACTGAGGGGGTTGTCACGATGGGAAATGGGTTGAGGACCAACCCAGGAAAGACGGAGCTGCTGTTCTTCACGCGTAGATATAAAATACCGTTGTTCAGACTCCCGTCCTTGGGCGGGGCCACCCTGGAGATGTCAAAAGAGGCAGAGTACCTAGGCATAGTCCTCGATTCGAAACTGTCCTGGAAGAGGAACACCGAGGAAAGCAGCAGTAAGGCACTGTGGGCTTTTTACTCCTTCAAAAGAACGTTTGGTAGGAAGTGGGAAGTAACTTCCAAGATGATTTATTGAATGTATGCGGCCATGATTAGACCAGTACTAACCTATGGAGCACTGGTATGGTGGAGTGCCGTAGAGAACAGGACGTTTGCGAGGGAATTCAAGAAGATGCAGAGACTGGCCTGCGTCGGGGTCACAGGGACCCACCCCCTTAACCCAATTTTCCAAAACGCCTTATCTTGGAGATGGGTGCAACGATTTAAGCGAAATTTTGTATGCCGCCTTATGGTACCCTAAAAACACGAAATTGGTGTAAAATGTTGGCTTTAATAACCTGGGGGGACGCCCTATCTTCGAACCCACCCGAACGGACATGTTTACCGATTGGGACGATATGGGTATCAAAAGAAACGTATTTAGAAGCAGAGTACGAACATGGTATACAAATTTCACCACAAGTGTCGGAGGGTACCCCACTCCCAAAAACACCACCCAACAGGACACTTTTACCGCTTTGTTTACCCCCCAATTTAAATCGAATGTTTTGGATTTACTTAAGGAAAAACTTAATTTGCCCTAATGCCCGCTTAAAGAAAAAACCCAACACGACGAAAATAGCTCCCAAAAGTTTCGTTTTTGTTCTCTATGACTGTTTGGGGGATATTATCGTAGAAGGTTTGGGTTACAAAACTTCACACAGTTAAAATTTCCCTGAATCGCTGCACTTATCTCCAAAATATTGCGATTTTTGAAAATTATGGTAAGGGGAAGGGTCCGACCCCCTTCTTTCATTTTGTCTTTTTATACCCACCGCCGTACAATAGGGGGTATATTCATTTAGTCATTCCGTTTGCAACACATCGAAATATCAATTTCCGATCCTACAATGCCCGATATTGCGGATCGTCGTAAAATTCTACGACGATTTAATGCTGTCCGTGTGTCTGTCCGTCCGCATGTTGTAATCACTCTAGAGCCTTCAAAAATTGAGATATTCAGCTGAAATTCGGCACAGATAGGTCTTTTTGATGCATGCTGGTTAAGTTCTTGAATGGGCCAAATCGGACCATATTTGGATATAGCTGCTATATAGACCGATTTTCTGATAAAAGGACTAATGCCCATAAAAACTTTGTTTTTCATCGGATTTTTATGAAATTTGAAACAGTGAGTAGTTTAAGGCTTCCCGACAAATGACCTAAATATGGTTCAGATCGGACTATATTTAGATATAGCTGCCATATCGACCGATCTCCCGATAAAGGGTCTGAAGACCATAAAAACTTTATTTATTACCCGATTTTGCTGAAATTTGTAACAGTGGGTTATTTTAAGCCTCCCGACATCTCACGTAAATATGGATCAGATCGGACTTTATTTAGATATAGCTGCCATATAGACCGATCTCCCGATAAAGGGTCTGAAGGCCATAAAAGCTTTAGTTTTTATCCGATTTCGCTGAAATTTGCAACAGTTGGTTATTTTAAGCCTACCGACATCTCACGTAAATATGGTTCAGATATGACTTTATTTAGATATAGCTGCCATATAGACCGATCACCCGATAAAGATCTGAAGGCCATAAAAGCCTTATTTATTACTCGATTTCGCTGACATTTACAACAGTGGGTTATTTTGAGCCTCCCGACATCTGACTTTAATATGGTTTAGATCGGACTATATTTAGATATAGCTGCCATATAGACCGATCTCCCTATAAAGGGTCTAAAGCTCATAAAAGCTTTATTTATTACCCGATTTCACTGAAATTTGCAACAGTGGGTTATTTTAAGCCTCCCGACATCTGACCTAAATGTGGTTTAGATCGAACTTTATTAAGATATAACTGCCATATAGACCGATCTCCCGATAAAGTGTCTGAAGACCATAAAAGCTTTAATTATTACCCGATTTTACTGAAATTTAAAACAATGGGTTATTTTAAGCCTCCCGACATCTCACGTAAATATGGTTCAGATCGGACTTTATTTAGTTATCGGCCATATAGACCGATCTCCCGATAAAGGGTCTGAAGGCCATAAAAGCTTTAGTTTTTATCCGATTTCGCTGAAATTTGCAACAGTTGGTTATTTTAAGCCTACCGACATCTCACGTAAATATGGTTCAGATCGGACTTTATTTAGATATAGCTGCCATATAGACCGATCACCCGATAAAGATCTGAAGGCCATAAAAGCCTTATTTATTACTCGATTTCGCTGACATTTACAACAGTGGGTTATTTTGAGCCTCCCGACATCTGACTTTAATATGGTTTAGATCGGACTATATTTAGATATAGCTGCCATATAGACCGATCTCCCTATAAAGGGTCTAAAGCTCATAAAAGCTTTATTTATTACCCGATTTCACTTAAATTTGCAACAGTGGGTTATTTTAAGCCTATCGACATCTCACGTAAATATGGTTCAGATCGGACTTTATTTAGATATAGCTCCCATATAGACTGATCTCCCGATAAGGGGTCTGAAGCCCATAAAAGCTTTATTTTTTACCCGATTTCGCTGAAATTTTAAACAGTGAGTTTTTCTGAGCTTCTCGATATCCGACTTGAATATGGTTCAGATCGGTTTATAATTGAAAATAACTGCCAAAAAGACCAATATTTTGTTCTACAAAATCTAACAGTGACATATATATATTGGGTTGCCCAAAAAGTAATTGCGGATTTTTTAAAAGAAAGTAAATGCATTTTCAATAAAACTTAGAATGAACTTTTATCAAATATACTTTTTTACACTTTTTCAACGCCGACTATATGAAAAATCCGCAATTACTTTTTGGGCAACCCAATATTAGACCACTCAAAGTCCGTGCCGAATTTGGGTTCATAAGTTATACAATTTTCACCGGATTGTGACGAAAAGGGGATTTACATATATACCCGAGGTGGTGGCCTTTTTACTTGTTTGCCTTTCATTCATCTCATCTTCACATTTGCCAGGCAGAAAATTTTTCTGCCGAAAACATTTCTCAGTTTCATACATTCATATTTCACTTTCATGCCTCAGTATTGTGAGAGTCCATAAGGAAAATTTCCTCAGTAAGTAATTTTCCACATTTTTAAAACCGCCTTTTTGTTTGGGTAAATTTCGTTTGTGTGAATTTTCTAAAATATACGGCTTAAGGGGATTTACAATTCGGTAGACGCATCGGTCTTGTTGGACACTTTGATACTGTAGATATTTGGGAAGGCTAACAGACGGACACTCTGTGAGTGTCCTTTTTGCCATGTGTATGCAGTAGTTGGCTGTTGTTGTTGTTGTTGTTGCTGTCGTTGTCCATATCCTTGAACGACTGATGCTATGTGGCACTCAGTCAGGGTAAGAGCGAGTGAATTTGTGAGTTACAGCAATACTCATTTAGATAATAATCCTTTTTAATGGTTTACAATAACAACAACGACACTAAAAACCGGAATAACAAAACAGAGGCTCTTAGGTGGCACCTAATTGTGTTATGGTGCGGTATGGTGTAACAGCAGGAGCAGCAAGGATGGTCGACTGAATGGCCAGCCAGCTAGCCAGTAAGCAAAACAATACAAACAACACAGCAAATAACATGGTGGAACACCATGAAAAATATGTTTTAATAAAACACATTAAATATTACTCACACACCAATTTGTAGCTCCTTTAGAACCTTTTTTTTATTATTTTTATTCCCATGCTGAGACTTGGGCGGACTACCTTAACTAATGCTAGACCTTCGTGTAACGAAAACAATGTGAAAAAAAATGAAATGAAAAATAAAAAATGTTTAGGAATTTGCATAAAAAATTCATTTGTAAAGAAGGATTCACACAAAAGGGGGAATCCTGCTCATTTAGTACCTTCACCAAATACAACAACACACACATACACACATAAGCAGTCACAAGGTAAAGGAGCCTGAACTGATACACGAAAAACGAGTTAATGAGAGATAAATCTAAAATACCCCAAAGTATTATAATACATTTAAGATCCAAGCCAAATGACAACAGCAACAACAATGACAGCAGTTATACTCGAACAAACACCTACATCATTATGAACAAGGTTGGCACGGGGCCACACTCCGCCCCATATACCCAGGAGCATGAAAACAAAAGCCCTGCCCGTCCGCCCACAATACAACTCCAAAGTACAATGCTAATGGCTTTTTAAAGAGCAAAATTTTGTGCAAATGGCAATAAAATTACTTTTGAGCGAAAGCCAGGTACGAGACGACACTAAAATAGATCATAAATTTCAAGAAATATTGTTTTCACAGGTGACAATTTTCGATGCAGGAGGAGTACAAAAAACAAAAAAAAAACAAAACCACCCAGAGCAGCAAAAGTTTGGCATGAAAATTCGAAACACGTTCTAAATGTTTTCAGATTTCGATTTTAGCTCGTTGTAAAGGTTTAAAGGATGGTCACATTTGGCTATGTGATTTTCATATGCCTTCAAGGTATTTTGCCCAATAAAATGTTCCCGTTTAAGTAGGTCATCTACATTTACAATTGCTATAATGTATGCAAGGAATAACCCAATTTTTCCAATTGTCATTATGGCCGAGATAGTAGTAGTAGCACCTGTTACATGGCAGGAATACAGAAAATATCAGGAGATTAAAAAGTGCTTTAGAATCGATGTCGGAAACGACGGCATGTTATAAATGCTCGTTGCATAAAGGACTGGTATAAGAAAAGGGAATAAACCAAACCATTGGGAAAACCACAACCGCCATATTGGTTCACGTAACTGGTTGGTTTTAGGAAGGGACTCAGAAGACCCTTCAATAAGGCCAAAGTTGCAAGCGCTCCATATCACTGGGATATCTTAAACACAGAGTTCAAATATATAATACAGCTCAGAACATATCCTAGATGCTATTTTGTAGCTTCATGGAAGACACATCGGAGATCTCTAGGCTACGGAAGATTCTTTTGCAGGCTACGTTAGATCCTATCACACCTTGGTACATAAAGAAATCAGAGAATGTGTGGACAATATCTTAATATAACCTCCACCATAGGATGGGGGGATGGGGGGGATGTCCGTCCGTTCGTCCGTCTGTCTGTCGAAAGCACGCTAACTTCCGAAGGAGTAAAGCTAGCCGCTTGAAATTTTGCACAAATACATTTTATTAGTGTAGGTCGGTTGGTATTGTAAATGGGCCATATCGGTCCATGTTTTGAAATAGCTGCCATATAAACCGATCTTGGGTCTTGACTTCTTGAGCCTCTAGAGTGCGCAATTCTTATGCGATTGGGATGAAATTTTGCACGACGTGTTTTATTATGATATCCAACAACTGTGCCAAGTATGGTTCAAATCGGTTTATAACCTGATATAGCTGCCATATAAACCGATCTTGTCTCTTGACTTCTTGAGCTTCTAGAGTGCGCAATTCTTATCCGATTGGGATGAAATTTTGCACGACGTGTTTTATTATGATATCCAACAACTGTGCCAAGTATGGTTCAAATCGGTTTATAACCTGATATAGCTGCCATATAAATCGATCTTGGGTCTTGACTTCTTGAGCCTCTAGAGTGCGCAATTCTTATCCGATTGGAATGAAATTTTGCACGACGTATTTTGTTATGATATCCACCAACAGTGCCAAGTATGGTTCAAATCGGTCCATAACCTGATATAGCTGCCATATAAACCGATCTTGGGTCTTGACTTCTTGAGCCTCTAGAGTGCGCAATTCTTATTCGATTTTAATGACTTTTAGCACGACGTGTTTTGTTATGATATCCAACAACTGTGCCAAGTATGGTTCAAATCGGTCCATAACCTGATATAACTGCCATATAAATCGATCTTGGGTCTTGACTTCTTGAGCCTCTAGAGTTCGCAATTCTTATCCGATTGGAATGAAATTTTGCACGACGTGTTTTGTTATGATATCCA
The DNA here is from genome assembly GCF_963082655.1 of Stomoxys calcitrans. NCBI lineage: Eukaryota > Metazoa > Arthropoda > Insecta > Diptera > Muscidae > Stomoxys > Stomoxys calcitrans. The sequence goes on along the minus strand of NC_081554.1, from coordinate 49,066,845 downwards.
ACAACTGTGCCAAGTATGGCTCAAATCGGTCCATAACCTGATATAGCTGCCATATAAACCGATCTTGTGTCTTGACTTCTTGAGCCTCTAGAGTGCGCAATTCTTATCCGATTGGAATGAAATGTTGCACGATGTGTTTTTTTATGATATCCAACAACTGTTCCATGTATGATTCAATTCGGTTCATAACCTGATATAGCTGTCATATAAACCGATCTTGGGTCTTGACTTCTTGAGCCTCTAGAGGTCGCAATTCTTATCCGATTGGAATGAAATTTTGTACGACGGATTCTTTCATGACCATCAACATACGTGTTTATTATGGTCTGAATCGGTCTATAGCCCGATACAGCTCCCATATAAATCGATCTCTCTATTTTACTTCTTGAGCCCCCAAAGGGCGCAATTCTTATTCGAATTCGCTGACATTTTACACAGGTCACCAACATATAATTTAATTGTGGTCCAAACCGGACTATATATTGATATCGCTCTAATAGCAGAGCAAAGCTTTTCTTATATCCTTTTTTGCCTAAGAAGAGATGCCGGGAAAAGAACTCGACAAATACTATCCATGATGGAGGGTATATAAGATTCGGCCCGGCGGAACTTGGCACGCTTTTACTTGTTAAAAACTTGAACTGGTTGTAGATACAAATTTCATGGGAATGGTATATACCGGCAGTATAGAGGGATTCAACGGTCATTTTTATTATAAAACCAGGAAATTTTTTCCCGTGTCTTCCGAACAAGCTTCGATTAACCAAGTTTATTGACAACAGTCCTCTGGCTTTAACCGCCGGATCGTCAGCTCTTTCAATCCCCCTTAGAACGCTACGGTCCGGCAGCCAAACGATGCGGATCGTGCCATCCTCAGAGAAGTCGTTAATCTCCTTCTTACACTCCAAGACTGTAGGTGACCTTACGGTGCTGGTTGTTATTGCCCTAATGGTATGTTTGCTGTCCATACAAATTCTTAAACTCGAAGTCGTCGAGTAAACGCCATACTACCTAACGCATTTTGTGACCTCCCGGGTCTCCTGAGATGACACTAGAGGTCGAATGCGTGGTACTGTCTTGGATTGATGGAACCCTGGAATTGCCATCTGACATTCATAATTGCATAATTCGGTCCTATGGTTCAGTCATTTGGAAACAGATCTCAGTCCCTGTGTTCTCAATGTAAACCCCTGGTCCACTCTGTCCACCAGCATTGATCCATCCGTATAGCATGAAATGTCAGATGGCAATATCAGAGTTCTAACAATCCAGGACTGTGGCGCTGGCAGAAATGCCTTGCATTCGACCTCAAGTGTCATCTCAGGTATGCGATCGGAATCCTCTACAACTTCTTCCAGGTTTTCTATTGTCGCCTCGATTATAACGCGAAGGTGTGGTCTGCTCCTATCCTCTATCCATTCAGCCTCACACTTAATCTGAATGTCTAAGGGTTGTATATCTATAATGATCTTCAGGGCCCTAGTGGAAGTGGTCCCTATAACAATATTGTCCCTATAATAATATGGACCTGGACGTACAACAGGACCTTTTGCATTATCTGTATACTGAACATTTCTCCATCTTAGTCCACTAAACAACTGAGGCGAAAGTACGTATGCGATCGGAATCCTCTACAACTTCTTCCAGGTTTTCTATTGTCGCCTCGATTATACCGCCATGGGGTTGTCTGCTTCTATACTCTATCCATTCGTCCTCACACTTACTCTGTATGTCTAAGGGTTGTATATCTATAATGATCTTCAGGGCCCTAGTGGGCGTGATCCTCATTGGACTTACAACAGGACCTGTTGCATTATCCGTATCTTAGACTTTTCTCCAACTTAGCCCACTAAACTACTGAGGCGAAAGTAGGTATTGCTCTAATGTCAGTGTCAGTGGACTATCCTCGGTTTCAGGCTCCACTTCGAGCCTTACGGCCCATCAACATAGTGCCCAACAGCTATGAGACTTCTCGGTATGCTCCCGAATGTGATACTTCCAGCTGAGTTTCTTGACCAGGATCACTCCTTAGTATTTGTCTAGGATGTCCTACTCTTCCGTCCGTCCGTCTGTCGAAATCACGATAGCGGTCGAACGCGTAAAGCTAGCCGCTTGAAATGTTGAACAGTTACTTAATTTGTGTTGTAGGTCGTTGGAGACTGCAAATGGGCTATATCGGTTCAGATATAGATATAGCTCCCATATAAACCGATCTCCTGATTTGACTCTTCCATCCGTCCGTCCGTCTGACGAAATCACGATAGCGGTCGAACGCGTAAAGCTAACCACTTGAAATTTTGCACAGATACTTAAAATTTTAGGTCGTTGGGAATAACAAATGGGCTATATCGGTTCAGATATAGATATAGCTCCCATATAATCCGATCTCCCGATTTAACTTCTTGAGCCCCTGGAAGCCGCAATTTTTGTCCAATTTGGCTAAAATTGGATATGTAGTATTTTGTTATGACTTTCAACAACTGTGCCAAGTACGGTCCAAATCGGTCTACAACCTGATATAGCTCCCATATAAACCGATCTCCCGATTTGATTTTTGAGCCCTTACAAGCCGCAATATTTGTCCGATTTGGCTGACATTTTGCATGTGGTGTTCTATTACGACTTCCAACGACTGTGTTAAGTACGGTCTGAATCGGTCTATAACCAGATAACCAGACTTCTTGAGTCGTTACAAACGGCAATATTTGTCTTTAGCAGAATCCATGGCGGTGGGTTCCCAAGATTTGGCCCAACCGAACTTAGCACGCTTTTACTTGTTATATCTATCACCGAAGGATGGACATAAAAATCTAAGACGTCCGTCTGTTGAAATAACGCTACGGTCTGTAAGAATAGAGATATTGCGCTGAAACTGTACACAGATCGAAGTTCGAAGATGGGCTACATCGGACTATATATAGGCCCCATTTAGACCGATCCTCCGATTTATGGTCTTAGGCCCATAAAAGCCGCATATATTATGCGCTTATGCTGAAATTTGGCATAGTGAGTTGTGTTAAGCATCTCGATATCCTTCTTCAATTTGGCTCAGATCGGTGCAGATTGGATATAGGTGTCTGTAGACCGATATCTCGATGTAAGGTTTTGGGCCCATAAAAGGGGCATTATTGTCCGTTGTCATCGAAATTTGGGACAGTTAGTTGTGTTAGGCCCTCTGACATCCTTCTTCGATTTGGCCCAGATCGGTCCAGATTTGGATATAGACCGATCTCTCAATTTAAGATTTTGGACCCATAAAAGTCGCATTTAACGTCCGATGTCGCTGAAATTCGGGGCAGTGAGTTTTTTAGGCCCCTCGATATCTTTCCGAAATTTGGCCCAGATCGGTCCAGATTTGGATATAGCTGCCATATCGACCGATCTCTCGATTTAGGGTTTTGGACCCATAAAAGTCGCATTTAATGTCCGATGTCGCTGAAATTCGGGGCAGTGAGTTTTTTAGTCCCCTCGATATCTTTCCGAAATTTGGCCCAGATCGGTCCAGATTTGAATATAACTGCCATATAGACCGATCTCTTTATTTAAAGTTTTGTGCCCATAAAAGACGCATTTATTGTCCGTTGTCGCCGAAATTTGGGACAGTGAGTTGTGTTAGGGCCTTCGACATCCTTCTTCAATTTGTCCCAGATCGGTCTAGATTTGGATATAGCTGTCATATAGACCGATCTCTCGATTTAAGATTTTGGTCCCATTAAAGGCGTATTTATTACCCGATGTCGCCGAAATTTGAGACAGTGAGTTGTGTTAGGCCCCTTGACATCGTTCTGCAATTTGGCTTAGATCGGTTCAGATATGAATATAGCTGCCATATAGACCGATCTCTTGATTTAAGGTTTTGTGCCCATAAAAGATGCATTTATTGTCCGATTTCATCGAAATTTGGGACAGTGAGTTGTGTTAGAATCCTCGACATCTTTCTTTAATTTGGCTTAGATCGGTTCAGATTTGAATATAGCTGCCATATAGACCGATCTCTTTATTTAAGGTTTTGTGCCCATAAAAGACGCATTTATTGCCCGTTGTCGCCGAAATTTGGGACAGTGAGTTGTGTTAGGGCCTTCGACATCCTTCTTCAATTTGTCCTAGATCGGTCTAGATTTGGATATAGCTGCCATATAGACTGATCTCCCGAAATAGGGTCTTGGTCCCATAAAAGACACATTTATTGTCCGATTTCATCGAAATTTGGGACAGTGAGTAGTGTTATGTCCTTCGACATCCCCCTCCAGATCGGTTCAGATTTGGATATAGCTGCGTTACGATCTCTCGAGTTAAAGTCTTGGCCCCATAAAAGCCGCACTTGTAATCCGATTTCGCTGAAATTTGACACAGTGACTTATGTTAGGCTTTTCGACATCCGTGTCGTATTTTGTACTTATTAGACCACTTAATGTCCGTACCGAATTTGGTCAAAATTGGACCATAATTCGATATAGCTGCTATGGAGGCATAAATTATGCACTTTTCACCAGATTATGACGAAAGTTGGTTTACATATATACCCAAGGTGGTGGGTATCCAAAGTTCGGCCCGGCCAAACTTAACGCCTTTTTAATTGTTTCATCTTTGCGGCGTCATTAACACTATCAAACTGTGTGCAGAAAAGCTATAAGGAGGCGTGTTGTGCCCCTCTGATCATCTTATTGTATTCCGTGACCTTTAACGACTTACTCCGTTGTAATGTCTGCGAACCTCTTGTATTCCTTGACCTTTAACGACTTGCTCCGTTATAAAGTCTGCGGAGTTGCGAATCTCTCCGGTAATCCAGGGTTTTTCATGGGTTGATGATTTCCTTTATCGAAGAAGACAACTATCTTCGATAGAACACACTGTTGGAGTCGTAATTCTGTAGACGTTGTCATCGGGGGCCACCGTGGCGCAGAGGTTGGCATATCTGCCTATGACGCCGAACGCCTGGGTTCAACACCCGGTGTGAACATCAGAAAAATTTGCAGCGGTAGTTATTCCCTTAATAATGCTGGCTACATGTGTCTGGTATCCTGCCATATTCAAACTTCTCTGCCAAGTGGTGTCGCTATGAGGCACGCCGTTCGCAGTAGGCATAAAAACGGGAGCCCCTTATCATTGAGCTTAAACTTTAATCGGACTGAAGTCACTGATATGGAGGAAGTATCCCCTGTTCTTTAGTGGAATGTGCATGGAAAAATTAATATTGTTGTCAAAGTCTTGTATGCTTGGACAAATTTCCTCCGAGTGCAACTACATATTTGCATATAAAGGGAGCAAAAGCTTTTTTTCTTATTCATCACTACTTTCTTTGAACACTTTTTCAAAAATAATTCCGAGTCGTATGCCATGATGCCGAAGAACGCCTTCATCCTTGGCTTATTCGTCTTTTTACTAAACTAAAACTTTTTTTTTTGCTTTTAAGTTAATTGATTTTCGCTATTCAAAACCAAAAACGTTTTAAGTAGTTAATCGAACAATAAAAACTGGAACCCGGATATCGAAAGAGTGATAAACAAGAAACTCTTGGTTTTTGTTAGTTTCTGTTCTTGTACCTCTGTGGCCATAGCATCAACTTCGCTGACAATATGGATCCGCCCTTTTTTGAAAACCTCTGTCAGTTTTGTATCTTACTTTGTTTCATAAATTACTTAAATCTTGGCTCAACTGCTATTAGGGAACAAGTTAATAAAACCATTGAGTCATTGGTAGGTTAACTCGTACGTGTATACAGACAAATCGATGAGATGATGACTCAGCGATTTTTTTGATGTCTACAAAAAGGAAACGACACCATCATAGCCTTACCCAAAAACCCAGATAAGTTTTAATTGAGGAGTTGTAGGTATTGAAACTAGGCCACGTTTATCTGGTGTCTACAAAAGAAATCGTCGTTAGTGTTGGTGCCATAGAAGCAAAGTCAAAAGGAATGATTTAAGGTGCATCCTGATTATCTGGATAGCACGTCAACTAGGAAAATAATATTTCATACAATTTTTCTTGAAACGACCGAATGATATGATGAAAGAGTGATAGTGCTCCTCGTTGCTGACAGTTTTAATGTAGTCGGAGTTGCATTTATATTTCATTATTTATTTTATTGGAAGAGTGATAAGGCTTTTAGTTCCTGGCAGTTTTATAAAAGTCTCAATGGTTTTTATACCCTCCACTATAGGATGGGGGTATACTAATTTTGTCATTCTGTTTGTAACTCCTCGAAATATGAGTCTGAGACCCCATTATATATATTCTTGATCGTCATGTCATTTTAAGTCGATCGAGCCATGTCCGTCCGTCTGTCCGTCCGTCCGTCTGTCTGTCGAAAGCACGCTAACTTTCGAAAGAGTAAAGCTAGCCGCTTGAAATTTTACACAAATATTTCTTAGTAGTGTAGGTCGGTTGGGATTGTAAATGGGCCAAATCGGTCCATGTTTTGATATAGCTGCCATATTAACCGATCTTGGGTCTTAAGCCTCTAGAGGGCGCAATTCCCGTCCGATTTGACTGAAATTTGGCACGTGGTGTTTTGGTATTACTTCCAACAACTGTGCTAAGTATGATTCAAATCGGTCTTTGTTTTGATATAGCTGCCATATAAACCGATCTGAGATCTTGACTTCTTGAGCCAATAGAGCGCGCAATTCTTATCCGATTTGGCTGAAATTTTGCATCAGGTGTTTTGTTATGACTTCCAATACCTATGCTAAGTATGGCGTAAATCGGTGTAGAACCTGATATAGCTGCCATATAAACCGATCTTGAGTCTTGACTTCTTGAGCCTCTAGAGGGCGCAATTCTCGTCCGATTTGACTGAAATTTTGCACGTAGTGTTTTGATATTACTTCCAATAACTGTGCCAAGTATGAAAATCGGTCCATGTTTTCATATAGCTGCCGTATAAACCGATCTTGGGTATTGACTTCGTGAGCCTCTAGAGGGCGCAATTTTCGTCCGATTTAACCACGCTAACTTTCGAAGGAGTATAGCTAGCCACTTGAAATTTTGCACAAATACTTTTTATTAGTGTAGGTCGGTTGGTATTGTAAACGGGCCAAATAGGTCCATGTTTTGATATATCTGCCATATAAACCGATCTTGGGTCTTGACTTCTTGAGCCTCTAGAGGGCGCAATTCTCATCCGATTTGTCTGAAATTTTGCACGTAGTGTTTTGGTATTACTTCCAAACAGTGTGCTAAGTATGATTCAAATCGGTTCATAATCTGGGATAGCTGTCATATAAACCGATCTGGGATCTTGACTTCTTGAGCCTCTAGAGGGCGCAATCTTCATCCAATTTGGCTGAAATTTTGCATGAGGTGTTTTGTTATGACTTCCAATAACTGTGCTAAGTATGGCGTTATTCGGTATGGAACCTGATATAGCAGCCATATAAACCAATCTGGGATCTTGACTTCTTGAGCCTCTAGAGGGCGCAATTCTTATCCGATTTGGCTGAAATTTTGTACAACGGTTTCTCTCGTGACTTTCAACATTCCTGTGTAATATGTTCCGAATCGATCAATAGCTTGATACAGCTCCCATACAAACCTAACTCCCGATTTTCCTTCTTGAGCCCCTACAGGGCACAATTCTTATCCGAATGAACTGAAGTATTACACAATGACTTCTACAATGTTCAACACTCATTTATGGTCCGAATCGGACTAGAACTTGATAGAGCTCCAATACCATAACTGTTCTTCATGTAGCAGTTCTTCCAATAGCATAACAGTTCTTCTCCATGGTGGAGGGTATATAAGATTCGGCCCGGCCGAATGCTCTTACTTGTAATATTTTGAACTTGGTTTTCTTTTGTCGTGTATGTTGTGATTTTGTGGTGAATAAAAAACCTAAGGAAGGAGGTATCGGTCTGTAATCAGACTAGGTTAGGTCAGGTTGAAAATAGGGTGCGGATATTAATCCGCCCCATGCCAATATGGACATACACCTAAGCCAGTAATTGGCGTGTTGTACGCTCTAAATACTGTACAATAACCTCTAAAAAGAAAATCAAAGTTATGAATTCCATGCTACTTCCTTAATAATTTTCCATAACACGCCCTTAAATTGGTTTGAGTCTGGTATTTTATCCCCACTTAAGTACCGGTGTCTGTTAGCCGCGAAAGCCGGGTTGTGACGTAGGAAATGCTCTAATGTCTCATCATTTACCCGCATGCCTTACACATACTATCACTTGCCCCACCTACTTTGTATACATGACCTCGTAGTCCTATGTGTCCCGTTATGATACCGAAAGCTATACTGACCTCCTATTTACATCCTTTCCTCGTCTTTGCACGATCCGGATCTCTCCATAGGATTTTCGCCGTTCAATCTACTGTTCCACAGTGTCACATGCGTTCGTCGAACACGCCCTTAACTCGGACTGCGTCAATCCGAAAGCCTTCGGGTTAACTAAGTTAATTGATGGCAGTTCTCTGGACAAATTGTCTGCTCTTTCATTCCCCCATGCTCCGCTATGACCCGGCACCCAAACTATGCGGATTGTGTCATTCTCAGAGAAGGTGTTAATCTTCTTCTAACACTCCAAAACTGTTTGTGACCTTACCGTCCTAGCTGTTATTGCCCTGATGGCCAGTTTACTGTCTGGAAAGATTTTTATACTTGACGTCCACACGTATGAACACCACACGACCTTAGTAACATGAACATTTTCGTCCATTGTGGTATCGCAGGTTCCTTGTGTTTAACCATCCAAATCGCTTTGAAAATGCCTACAACTTGCGAATGTTCTCATTCGAGATTTTTGGGACAAGTTCTCAAAGAAATGAGAACCTTAATGTGAACAGAGAACGGCAAGCGGTGGTATTTTTCTGATTAGCGGTATACTCATAAAAATGCGCTGCTAGTATCTAACACCACCGCAATCAATGGGGTGTTATGCTCATCACACTCATATGGGTGGTCATCGTATGAATACCAGTACATTCATTTTCATGATTCATGACGGTGTTACTAGTGAATGTAATACGGGAATGGAAACACCGCATCAATACAACACATAACTCGAACCATAATTGCGGTATTTATTTTTCGTTCGTATCTCCTGCACAACAAAACAAACTTATATATAAAAATCAATTATTTTATTTTATCAGTTTGTTTCGTATAAACTAAACTCAAAAACGGCTGAACTAATTACCTTGAAATTTTCAAAAATTGTTTCGGTTGGTCTGGATGGAAACATAGGCTATATAATCTTTTGATATCGGAAGGGGTGCGGACCCTACCCCTTACCCCAAAAGTACGACCGAAAAATACAAGTAAACCAATCGGGACTATATGGGACTCTTATGAAAGGTATTTAGGAGTAGAACCCGAATTTCATATTAAAAATAGGGTCGACGTAACCCGGGAGTGCCGCCGCAGCCCCAAAACCCTCTGAAATAGGTTTATTGAACCATCATGACAATATGGGACTTAAATGAAAGGTATTCGGGAGTAGATTACGAATATGGTCAGTATGAAGGAATATACTTTATAATTTGTTAATATCGGAAGGGGGCAGACCCTTCCCCGTTACCCCCAAAAACACCAACTTAAATCAAAAGTGTACCGATAAGGACCAATATGGGTATCAAATGGAAAGTACTAAAGAGTAGAATACGAATGTGGTATTAAAAATAGGGTCCAAGTGGCCAGGAATTCGTCCTAAGCAGGAATAACTCCTCCCAGCAGACAAATTGAACGTGTCTATAAATATGGGGCTTAAATGACAGGTATTCGGTAGTAGATTACGAATCGGGTCGAAGTATAGGAGGTTTATTATGCGATGTACAATACATTAACGCCTGGCGTGCCGCAGTGCGACATCTCTTTGGAGAGAAGTTTTTAAAAGCTAATGGTAAGGGGCCTCTTTTTCACGTCAGGATTCAAACATAGGCGTTCAACATTATAGGCGGTCATGCTAACCTGTGAGCAACGGTGGTCTCCCTCATAAACCACGTCCCCGATGTCTCATTATTTTCACAACCCCATGAAGTCAAATGTTTTTATACCCTCCACCATAGGATGGGGGGTATACTAGTTTCGTCATTCTGTTTGTATAACGTATATATATTCTTAAAGTATATATATTCTTGATCGTCGCGAGATTTTATGTCGATCTAGCCATGTCCGTCCGTCCGTCCGTCTGTCTGTCGAAAGCATGCGAACTTCCGAAGCAGTAAAGTTAGCCGCTTGAAATTTTGCACAAATACTTCTTTTTAGTGTAGGTCGGTTGGTACTGCAAATGGGCCATATCGGTCCATGTTTTGATATAGCTGCCATATAAACCGATCTTGGGTCTTGACTTCTTGAGCCTCTAGAGTGCGCAATTCTTACCCGATTGGGATGAAATTTAGCACGAAGTGTTTTGTTATGTTATCCAATAACTGTGCCAAGTATGGTTCACATCGGTCGTTAACCTGATATAGCTGCCATATAAAACGATTTTGGGTCTTGACTTCTTGAGCCTCTAGTGTGCGCAATTCTTATCCGATTGGAATGAAATTTTGCACGACGTGTTTTGTTATGATATCCAATAACTGTGGCAAGTGTGGTTCAAATCGGTCTATAACCTGATATAGCTGCCATATAAACCGATCTTGGGTCTTGACTTCTTGAGCCTCTAGAGGGCGCAATTCTCATCCAATTTGACTGAATTTTTGCACATAGTGTTTTAGTATCACTTCTAACAACTGTGCTAAGTATGATTCAATTCGTGCCATTACCTGATGTAGCTGTCATATAAACCGATCTTGGGTCTTAACTTCTTGAGCCTCTAGAGTGCGCAATTCTTATCCGATTAGAATGAAATTTTGCACCACGTGTTTTGTTATGATATCCAACAACTGTGTCAAGTATGGTTCAAATCGTTTCATAACCTGATATAGCTGCCATATAAACCGATCTGGGGACTTGACTTCTTGAGCTTCTAGAGGGCGCAATTCCTATCCGATTTGCCTGAAATTTTGTCCGACGGATCCTCTCATGACCATCAACATACGTGTTTATTATGGTCTGAATCGGTCTATAGCCCGATACAGCTCCCATATAAATTGATCTCTCTATTTTACTTTTTGAGCCCCCAAAGGGCGCAATTCTTATTCGAATTGGCTGACATTTTACACAGGTCTTCAACATATAAATTAATTGTGGTCTAAACCGGATCATATCTTGATATCGCTCTAATAGCAGAACAAATCTTTTCTTATATCATTTTTTGCCTAAGAAGTGATGCCGGAAAAAGAACTGACAAATGCGCTCCATGGTGGAGGGTATATAAGATTCGGCCCGGCCGAACTTAGCACGCTTTTTTTTCTTTGGTCGACCCATTTCACTTCAAACAAAGCACTGGAGAAGCTGCTGTTTGTTATATTAATTTTGTATTCCCTTTGACTGCTTGCATATGGCTGATTGCTGCCCAATTGCTGTTGTTACCTTTCTTTCCACTGGCCCATCCTAAGTGTTATTAGCATATATCACTCTGATGAATGTTTATAAATCATCAATACAATTTCTTTTCATTCTTTGTCCGTGTTTTTTTTTTTTTTTGTTTCTGTTCATCCACTTACAGATTTCAACAACATTTCGCATTCACGGTCTTACCAGCCAGACATCATCCCAGTGCAGAGTGTCGGTCCGTCGTCCATCTGTGAATAATACCCCATAGTAGTTCAGTGAAAGAAACAATAATCCCCCAAAGAAATTGAACCGAAAACAGCATTTGGCAGCGGCAGCATAGAAGTGCCAGCAGCAGCATCATCTACAGCATCATGCACAGCGGCTGTTGGAGAAGCAGAACAAAATCAATATAACATAGCATGGAGATGATTTGGCAAGCAAAAGTGGCATAACCAGAAGCTGCATTTTCTTTGTCGCCTGTATCGCTCTCTCTCTCTCGCGCTCTCTCTTTGTTAATGTAGTCTGCTGGTTGTCACTGAATTTGACTCTTGATTGGACTTTGGTGGTTAGTGATGCTTTCTACTGCCTGCTGGAAGTGCTTCCAAATTGGTGTCACTGTATTTTTCACAACCCACCAATTCACAATCGACCCAAAGGAATCTCAACAATTGTGAAGATGTGAAGGTAACATGAAAATTGTTTTTATCTATTTATGTATATATTCTGATCATTGCATGTTGGCTTATCCTAGTGTCAATATAGTCAACTAAGGCTTAGAGTTCCTGGAATGCATTACAAAGCTCATATTATAGACGTTTTTACTTCAGATTAAAAAATGTAAGAAAAAAATTATGGTCAAAGGGAAGGGATTGGTCTGGTCATCCATTTCCGAGATTCTAGGTTCGGTTCGGTTTAAGTGGCAATTTGCACTCAGACTCACTTAGAAATTTTTGGTGATTCCAGCTTAGGTTAGGTTGAACAGAGGGTACAGAAGTTAATCCGCCCACGACACTATGGACATACACCTAGGCCAGTAATCGGCTTTTAGGCGCTCTAAATACTAAAAAGTAACCTCGAAGAGTGCTAAAAGTTGCTAAAAATCACTCAGAGTTACCATCGCAGTCAGCTCGTCATTCACCTCACGCGTATTTGTAGTGAACAATGTGGCTGAAGATTTGGTTTCAGATATCTTCAGATTTCTTGCAGCAAAAAATGAGGAAAGTTTGTTGAGGTAGACATTCAACCTATCTCAGATGTCATCAATGGGTGGGGGCCTGATGCTATGATCGTACAATCGTCCGTATATGATATGATCTCTATGCCCTCTGTAGAGGGTGGAATGGAGAATAGGTAGAGGTTAAACAGTGCGGGAAATATCACCCCACCTTGGGGAACTCCCCGTTTCACTCTACGGTGCTTCGACTTCTTATACCTAAATTCCACAAATGACTAGCGACCACACAGATAATTGGCGACCCAGCGTTTCAGGTCTGACTGGAGGGACGAGTTGGCGATGTCCTCAAATATTTTGGCATGCCTTCAATAGGTCCAGTGCCACGAGGACCGTCCTATCACATAGCCTAGGCTGATTGAAGCCACATTAAATTCGTGCGGTGTTGGCATGAAGAGCAGTTGTTGTGCTATGCAGTCTTCGGAATCCATGTTGATGCTCGACGAATGGAAATTCTACTACGAGGCACGGGAGGAGTAATGCCTCAAGCGTCTTTGCTACTGATGAGAGAAGGGAGATCGGTCTGTACGACTCCCCCAAACTCGGGTCCTTTACAGGCTTCAGTAGCGGGATCACTCTGCCCATTTTCCAGACATCGAGAACTATAAGAGTGTTCAAGGACAGATTGAGGACAGTGGAAAGGTCCTCAACTCCAGGTAAATCCAGATTCTTCAGCATCAATGTGGAGATTCCGTCGGAGCCCAACGCCTTAGATGGTTTGGGGCGTCGGAAGACATTCCTAACTTCGTCCATGGTAAATTGTAAAAGCTGTCCTTCGGCTCGGAGACCACATATATGGCGAATCGCTGCCCTCCTTGCCCTATCACTCTCAAAATACACAATAAATTGACGGTTGAACAACCTGGCGCATCTCTTCGGACAAGTCAAGATTATGTCGCCAAAAGTGACTCAAGTCCTGTCATCCCGTCCACCGGGTTTTGAGAGTGACTTATCAGCTTGCCTACTCCTATGCCTAAGTGACATTGCTCCAAGTGTTCCAGCCACAAATTCCGCTTATGTTCGTTGACTACCCTGTTTATTTCCTGATTCAGCTCGCAGATTCTGGGGTTTGTGGGGGCCGCACTTGAGGTATTCGATCGGCTGGTATAAAGCGAACGGCTGCTGCGTTAATGATGTCTCGGAATTTCCTCTCGGATACTAGCATATCCGAGGTGGATGCCAGTTCACTGAAGCTGCGATTGGTGTACTCTCTGAAGCCAGCCCAATTGGCCTTTTTCTGATTGATAAACGTCCGGCGGTCAGAGGTTAGGAAGTCGGATGGTCGATCGATGGTGAGAATAATGGGGAGGTGGTCTGACCCCAAAGAGATGACGGCATGCCAGAATACGTCACTCAGGCGATCAGGGGATACAATGGAAATGTCTGACGAGCTGCTGCACCTCTTCGTAATCCTGGTGGGGGCATCCTCATTCACCGTGCAAAACTTGGAGCCTTCAATCTACTCTGCCAAAGCTATGCTCAGCTGGTCGTTACCTAGAGGAGAATGCCGTGAAATGTGATGCGCATTGAAGTCCCCTAGAACCAGACGATTATGGCCAGATAGTAACCCACGGGGTTTTAACCTTGGCCATTAATTGGGACACAGCTACCAACCGGGGGTATGTACACGTGGAATAGCTCTATCTTGGCAGTACCGGACCTGACTTCTATCCCCATGCACTCCATGTAGGGCTCACTAGCGTCAGGCGCAGGCAAGATGGGTCTGTATAGCACGGAATGGTGTATCACGAAGGCCAATCCCCCACCTCCATTCCTTGTGCGATCCTTACGTAGCACATTGCATCTGTGACAACTGTGCAAGCTGCGGGTTTTGGTCCGCTTTGTCTCTTGGATCGCTGCGACCCATATGTTCTTCCGACTCATTAAATCCACAATCTCGTCGATCTTGTCACGGAGACCGTTGCAATTCAGTTGCAAAAATGATACACTGGCTTAGTAATATTGAGGCTGGGATGCTGCTGTTGCGTATATTGCCGCACGGGAGAGGTCGCGGGGGTCGCATAGTTCGACGACAAGGACGCAGAAGGCGACGACGACGAGGCTTGTGACCCACTGCTGTCTATGTTCGCACAGCACCTTGCAACATGTTCAGCTGGGAAATGTATTCACTCCATGGACCGATTACACCTCCCCGACACCGACCGATGATGGAGGCGGTTCTGGCAAACCGAACAGAATCAGGGTCCGGGGTTCTTTTCAATCCGGGCACGAACCACAAGCGTGCGAAGAAGGCACTCCGGGATGTGCCTCTCCCATGACACTGAGGCGGTAGCCCTTGCCGAAGAAGAATTTCATCGGGTCAATCCGGTGGGTACAACCGGCTGCAATATTTTGATATAGCTGCCATATAAATCGATCCTGGATATTGACTTCTTGGGCCGATAGAGGGCCCAATTATTATCCGATTTCGCTGAAATTTTGCATTAGCATTTTTTTTTTAATTTTTAACAACTGAGCCAAGTATAGCCCAAATCGGTCCATAACCTGGTGTAGCTTCCATATAAACCGATTTCGGATCTTGACTTCTTGAGCCGCTAGATAGCGCAATGATTATCTAATTTGGCTGAAGTTTTACATGAAGTGTTTTGTTCTAACAATCAACAACTGCGGTCTTAAATGGTTCATAACCTGATATAGCTGCCATATAAACCGATCTTGGATCTTGACTTTTTTAGCCGCTAGTTGGCAATTCTTATCCGATTTTTCTGGAGTTTTACACTAAGTGTTTTATCTTAACTTCCAACAACTCTGCCAAGTATGGTTTAAATTGGCTTATAATCTGATGTAGCTCCCATATAAACATATCTCGGATCTTGACTTCTTGAGGCGCTAGAGGGCGTAATTCTTCTCCGATTTAGCTGAAATTTTGCTAGAATTGGTTAAAATTTTGCATTTAGTATTTTGGTTTAAGCATCAAAAATTGCGCCAAGTATGGCCCAATTCGGTTCACAACCTGATATAGCTCCAATATAAACCGATCTCCCGATTACTCTTCTTGAGACTCTAGAGGAAGCAATTCTTATCCGAAATTGGCTGAAATCTTGCACAACGACTTCTTGTATGACATATAACATACGTGTTAAATATTGTCTGAATCGGTCCATAACCTGTTATAGACCGATCCTGGATATTGACTTATTGTGCCGCTAGAGGGCGCAATTTTTATCCGATTTGGCTGAAATTTTGCACGTTTTGTTTTAACTTCCAACAACATTGCCAAGTATGGTTCAAATCGGTCCATAACCTGATCAAGCTCCCATACAAACCAATCTCGGCTCTTGACTTCTTGAGCCGCTAGAGGGCGCAATTATTATCCGATTTGCCTGAAATTCAGCATGAAGCGTTTTGTTTCAACTTCCAACAACATTGCCAAGTATGGTCCAAATCGGTCCATAACCTGATCAAGCTCCCATATAAACCAATCTCGGATCTTGACTTTTTGAGCCGCTAGAGGGCGCAATTGATATCCGATTTGGCTGAAATGCTTTTCATGAATTGTTTTGTTATGACTTCCAACAACTGTGCCAAGAATGGACTAAATGGGTTCATAACCTGAGCATATCAACCGATTTCGGCTCTTGACTTCTTGAGCCGCTAGAGGGCGCAATTATTATCCGATTTGGCTGAAATTAAGCATGAAGCGTTTTGTTATGACTACCAACAACTGTGTCAAGTAAAGTCTTAATCGGTTCGTAGCCTGTTATAGCTCCCATGTAAACCGATCTCCCGATTGCACTTCCTGAGCCTCTAGAGGGCGCAATTATTATCCGGTTTGGCTGAAATGATTTCCACTTTGGTCTCCAATAGCCAAACCATGTATGTTCCCAATCGGTTCCTAACTTGGTATAGCTCCAATGGCATAGTAAATCGTCTCCATTATCCTTTGTTTGTCCTTAAAGAAATATCGGGCAAAAAAGTTGACAAATGCGACCCAGATTTGGGGGTATATAAAATTCGGCCCTGCCGAACTTGGCACGCTTTTCATTTCTTCATTGTTCATTGACCTCTGAGGGATATCCTTTCAATCAAACCACTTGCATGTATTGTTGTAGTTTCCTCTGCAGCCTTTGAATGCCTTGCCATCATTTACAAGGGTTTTTATTCAATTTCCGAGCAAAACACCTCACACAAATGTTTTGCACTTTGTTTTGGACTTAATCTAAAATCCCATGGAAAGAAAGCAAAACGAAGAACGAACGGTATTAAAAGCATTTGTTAATATCAAATATTTTTCAGAAATTGTCCAATTTATTTTCAAATTGATCACTTTTGTACACTGCATCGGAGTACTTTGTGTCGTTTTTCTTATTTTTCGTCTTGTTCCTTTGTCGTTTGTTTTTTTTTTCTGTCATCTTCTTTTGTTCTTTATTTGCATTGGTGTTTGTTCTACAGCACTTCCATCTGCTGCTCCATTGAGAGCGAGAGAAGCCACTTTCCAGGGCCAACAAAACCAAACAGCCATCCATCCATCCATCCAAGAAGGCCAATCGACCAAACGACCGACCGTACTTTAAAGCGGCTAAGCGAGTAAGCATCCATCCAAACTGGAATCGCACACTGGTGCCCCAAAGAAAACACTAAAGAACAATCGAACGGTCTGACGGTCGGTCGGTTTGTCGTTTGGCTGGCCGTCTTAGCTGGCTTTTGGTTATTCCAAGTTGCTGCTGCAACAGAATGAGGAACCTAAATTGGTCCAAAGCAATTGTTGTCATTTATTATTCCCTCTTTCTCTGGGCATTTTGGACTGGTTGTTTGGTTGGTGGGATATCTTCGAAATACTTTAACTTTATCAGCGGCATAAATAAACAAAACGAGAATGAAAATATGCAACCCACCATTTAAACAGTGTTGCCATAAACAACATTTCAGCTAAATAACAAATTTCTATAAAATATGCTGTAATTTTTCTTTAAATTAAAAAATTTGTTGTCTAAAAAAAAGATTTCAAAAAACAAAATTCTCTATAGACAAAAATTTTTAAAAAAAATTTGAAGTTGGCAACCCTGTACCAACAGCGCCAACTTCGAAGATGAAGAAACTCAGCCATGCCACAGTTTTTCCTTCCTTGTGGCAGGGCATAGAAATCTGAACATTGGGAAAAAGGCAAACATTTCGTTAGGAAAACACACTTTTCATTGCCAGTTGGTTGGTTAGAGGGCAAGCCCGCAGAGAGTAGGGGCATGACTGAGAGCAGAGATGTTGAACCTAAAGTTCTCGACGACAACCAAATAAATGGAAAGCACTCAGTGTGAAAACCCTGAAGACGTTTAGAAAAAACGGCTCGCACTATCAGCCAAGTAACCTAAGTAAAGTTTAGCCGTTTAGTCTGTCCTTCCGTTCATCCATCTATTTGTCGGCTTGTCCGTTTGTCAGTGAATGCATGAATGGGAATGAAGATTTCCAAATTGAAAGAAAACAAAACGCATTTTTACGCGCCGCTCAATCTCCTTCAGTGTT
Organism: Stomoxys calcitrans; assembly: GCF_963082655.1. Lineage (NCBI taxonomy): Eukaryota > Metazoa > Arthropoda > Insecta > Diptera > Muscidae > Stomoxys > Stomoxys calcitrans. Next base: position 49,048,741 of record NC_081554.1, on the reverse strand, counting down.
TGTACCGCTCCCAAAACAAACAGAAATTACAATCTATGGCGTTGGCAACCAGTGTTGACATTGAAGGCACAGTGGGTCTAGAAGATGTATTGGGTTGCCCAAAAAGTAATTGCGGATTTTTTAAAAGAAAGTAAATGAATTTTTAATAAAACTTAGAATGAACTTTAATCAAATATACTTTTTTTACACTTTTTTTTTTAAAGCAAGCTAAAACTAACAGCTGATAACTGACAGAAGAAAGAATGCAATTACAGAGTCACAAGCTGTGAAAAAATTTGTCAACGCCGACTATATGAAAAATCCGCAATTACTTTTTGGGCAACCCAATAGTACAAGGAAAATTTAAGCTCAGCGTTGCCATGACACCTACATATTCCAAATGGTGCTTAATTGCCTTCATTTAATATGCCCCGCCGTTTTGGCCCCAGTGTTGTCGTAATCCTGAGCAGGTTCTTCTCAAACTTATCAACAGTAGATCCTCCTTGCTTATAGGGCCCACTTAAGGTTTATTCCTTCTACAGTTTGTTTCTGGAGGCCACCGTAGCGCAGAGGTTAGCATGTCCGCCTATGACGCTGAACGCCTGGGTTCGAATCCTGGCGAGACCATTAGAAAAAAATGTTCAACGGTGGTTTCCCCCTCTAATGCTGGCAACATTTGTGAGGTACTATGTCATGTAAAACTTCTATCCAATGAGGTGTCGCACTGCGGCACGCCGTTCAGACTCGGGTATAAAAAGGGGCCCCTTATCATTGAGCTTAAACTTGAATCGGACTGCACTCATTGAGATTTCAGAAGTTTGACCCTGTTCCTTAGTGGAATGTTCATGAGCAAAATTTGCATTTGCATTATAGTTCGTTTCTGGAATAGCTTCCAGTCGATGGTTATGCCTAGGTATCGATATTTACCGTTCACCCCATTTAAAGATAGGTGTGCACCTGATTTTCCGTATCTGCATAAGTTGCCCTAACTAGAAAATTTACCGTAAATTGAAATATTCGTCAAATTTTGATTTTCGTACGAAACTAGTTTAAGAAATAAGATTTCCAAAAGTTGCTCTTTTTATACCCGCCACCAAGGATAAGGGTATACTAATCTAGTCATTCCGTTTGTAACACCTCGCGATATTCGTCTAAAATTCATTTTGTGTTTGCTTGTTTGTTTGTTCCGTATAGTCTCAAAAACCGCTGAACCGATTACCTTGAAATTTTCACAGATTGTGTAGGTTGGTCTGGAAGGAAACATAGGCTATATAAATTGTTGATAGCGGGAGGGGGGCGGACCCTCCCCCTTACCCTAAAAGTACTGCCCAAAAATAAAAGTGGACCGATGGGGACAATATGGGATTCAAATGAAAGGTATTCAAGAGAAGAGTAAGAATTTCATAATAAAAGTAGGGTTCAAGTGCCTGGGGGCCGCCCCAGCCCCAAAACCCCTTAAAATAGGTTTATTTGACGATTATGACAATATGGGACTCAGATGAAAGGTATTCGGGAGTAGATTATGAAATTTTCACAGATTCTGCAGGTTGGTCTGGAAGGAAACATAGGCTATATAATTTTTTGATATCGGGAGGGGGGGGGGGCCCTTCCCCTTACCCCAAAAGTACTGCCCAAAAATAAAAGTAGACCGACCGGGACAATATAGGATTCAAATGAAAGGTATTCAAGAGAAGAGTAAGAATTTCATAACAAAAGTTGGGTACAAGTGCCAGGGGGCCGCCCCAGCCCAAAAATTGGTTTATTTGACGATCATGACAATATGGGACTCAGATGAAAGGTATTCGGGAGTAGACTACGAATATGGTCAGGAAGTAGGAATAGGCTTTATAATTTATTGATAACTGAAGGGGGCGAACCCTCCGCCGTTATCCCAAAAATATCATCCAAAATCAAAAGTTGACCGATAAGGACAATATGTTTATCAAATGAAAACTGTGCAGGAGTAGATAACGAATCTGACATTCAAATTCATGTCGAAGTGTAGGGGGTCACCCCACCCCAACAAAAACGCCCAAAATGGGTACATTATCCAATCACTGATATATAGGACTCGGTTTGTTTGTTCCGTATATACTAAAAGCAGAACCGATTTTCTCGAAATGTTCGCATATTGTGTAGGTTGGTCTGGAAGGAAACATAGGCTATGTAATTTTTCAGTATCGAAAGGGGGACGGACTCTCCCCCTTATGCCAAAAACACAACTTAAAATCAAAAGTGAACCGATCGGGACAATATAGGTATCAAATGAAAGGTATTGTAGAGTAGAATACGAAGATGATATTAAAATTTGAGTCTAAACACCCATCAGGTCGCCTCAACCTCAAAAATCCCCCAACAGACATATTGGATGTTTATTTCAATATGAGGCTGAAATGAAAGGTATTCGGGAGTAGATTTCGAATCTGGCACACAAAACCAGATCGAAGTATAGGGGGTCACGCCACCCCTCAAAAACGCCATTAGACCCATTATGACTATATGATACTTGGCTGAACCGATTTTCTTAAAATTTTCATAGATTGTGTACGCTTGTCTGGAGGGGAACATAGGCTATATGATTTTTAGTTATCGGGTGGAGGCGGACCCTCCCCCTTACCCCAAAAATGTCACCCATATCCGAAAGTGGTTCGATGGGCACAACAAGGATATCAAATGAAAAAAAAGAAGATGGTATCAACCTTTGGGTTCAAGTAACCAGCGGTGCGCCCCCAACCCCAAAAACTCCTCTAAACAAATATATTCGAAGTTCATATCAATTTGGGATTCAAATGAAAAGTATTAGGCAGTAGATCACAAATATGGCATAAAACCTTAGGTCCAAGTAATGGGAGGTCGCCCACCCCCAAATGGGCATATAAGACGACCATAGCTATATGGGAATCAAATGAGCGCTATTAGGGAGTAGATTACGAATATGACATTAAAATTTGCGTTCGAGTCTAGGTGGTACTTTTCCTCCTAAATAGACGTCAAATGAGTTATTTGACCCATTATGACAATATGGGACTCAAATGAAAGGTATTTGAAAGTAGAAAACGAAATTGATATCCAATTTTGGAGCCAAGTATTTTGGGGTACGCCATAAATACAAATTTTGCCCATGAACATTCCACTAAGGAACAGGGGCAAACTTCTCACATATCAATGAGTGCAGTCCGATCCAAGTTTTAAGCTCAATGATAAGGGGCCTCCTTTTTTAGCCGAGTCCGAACGGGGTGGCGCAGTGCGACACCTCTTTGGAGAGAAGGTGTACATGGCATAGTACCTCACAAATTTTGCCAGCATTAGGAGGGGAAAAACACCTTTGAAAATTTTTTCTGATCTCGCACGGATTCGAACCTAGGCGTCCAGCTTCATAGGCGGACATGCTAACCTCTGCGCTACGGTGCCATCCGGGGTACGCTCTAAAGCACCCCCTAAACTGAACTTCATTTCTGTTGGGAATAAGGAACGAATTTGAGATCTATGTTCAGTGCAAAGTGCCGGTGGCCGCCCGATTTGACTTCTTGAGCCCTTACAAGCCGTAATTTTTGTTCGATTTGGCTTAAATGGACCACGTAGTGTTTTCTTTCGATTTTCAACAACTGTGCCTAGTACGGTCCAAATCGGTCGATAACATGATATAGCTCCCATATAAACCGATCTCCCGATTTGACTTTTTGAGTCTTTACAAGTCGCAGTTTTTGTCCGAGTTGTGTTCTGTTAAGACTTTCAATAACTGTACCAAGTACGGTCCAAGTTAGTCTATAACCTGATATAGCTCCCATAAAAACCGATCTCCCGATTTGACTTTTTGAGTCCTTACAAGTCGCAATTTTTGTCTTCCACTTCCACTTGACTTCCAACAACTGCTCCCATGTAAAGTGGTCTCTCGAATGCTGAATCCATGGTGGTTGGTTCCCAAGATTCAGCCCGGCCAAACTTAGCACGCTTTTACTTGTTAACTTTTTTCCTTGAGATTTTTATCGCAACTTAGTAAAATTTTGTTCTCTTAAAAAGTCCTCCACTATGCCCCCTGTGCCAATGTCTCCCTCTTGCATTGTGGTTACTAGCTGGGTACACCACTGTGCCCGCTGTCGGCAGTAATAACAAAATAGCGGCAATAAACAACATAAAACGTAAAGTGCGATACGTTGCGATGTGATGCCAACAAGATATGGGACCAAGCCATGCCACCAAAAATCCCATTGGAGAAGAACGTTGGGTGACCAAACAGCCAAACAACCATCATACCAAACTACCAACAAACAAACGAACGACCGACTGAACGACCTGTGCGCTGGCAGGCCAAGCGACCCAAAACGCTTACGAGAAAATATTTTAGTGCAAACATTAGCAGCATAGTCACAAGGAGCATTGTTTCATCTTCTTGCCGAAGACGACGACGACGACAAATCGAAAGAAATTCTATAAGCGCACGTTTCAATATCTTTCGTGCCGTAAGTCCCAATTCGTAGCTGTAGCTGCTGTTTGAGTGTTTTCTTAGTTTACTCTGCTTCTTCTTCTTCTTCCTCCTCTATATTTTCATCTTCTTAAGGTGGTGCTGGAGATGGTGGAGGTGTAGTTGCTGCTTCTGCTGATGATGATGGTAATGTTTTTTCGTTTGTTTTTATTTTCTATTTCTTCATCTCACTGTTCCTCTTCTTCTTCTTGTTCGTTGTATGCTCTTGCTCTACGTTTACTTCGTTTTTCTTTTTTTTGTCTTCTACGTCTTCTAAACAAAAGATATGAACGCAGAATTAAAATAAATAACGATGCAAAACAACAACAACAACAACAGCAAAAATATAAACGCCACAAAACGAATGCCTGCCATTGCCGCCTCAGTGAGAAATGAGAAACATATGAAATGACAGCAACAACAATAACCCACCCATAAGCCTTAGTCAAAGTCAGAGTTGCCACAGGTAGCGATATATGTATGGGTTATGAGTAAGATTTTGTAAAAACCCAGAACGAAAATGTTGTTATGCTTAATGTCTGGGATGTTTGTTTTTTACCGTTGAAAACTTTTTTTTTATACCCACCACCGAAGGATGGGGGTAAATTCAGTTTGTCATTCCGTTCGCAACACTTCGAAATATCCATTTCTAACCCTTTAAAGTATATATGTATATACTTGATCGTCGTAAAAATCTAGACGATCTAGCCTTGTCCGTCCGCCTGTCTGTTGAAATCACGCTCAAGTTTTAAAAAATAGATATGAACTTTTTTTTTTTGTCCATAGGCAGGTTAAGTTCGAAGATGGACTATATCGGACTATATCTTGATATAGCCCCCAAATAGACCGGTCCACCGATTTAAGGTCTTAGGCCCATAAAAGTCGCATTTATTATCCGATTTTGCTAAAATTTAGGACAGTGAGATGTGTTAGGTCACTCGACATTCTTCTTCATTTTGGCCCCGATCAGTCCAGATTTTAATATAGCTGCCAAAACCTTAAAGCTCTCAATTTAAGGCGTGTTTATTGTTCGATTTCGTCGAAATTGGGGATAGTGAGTTGTGTTAAGTTCTTCGACATCTTTCTGCAATTAGGTTTCGATCGGTCAAGATTTGGATATAGCTGCGATATAGACCGATCTCTCGATTTAAGGTTTTGCGCCCATAAAAGGCGTATTTATTGTTCGATGTAGCCGAAATTTGGGAGAGTAAGTTGCGTTAGGACCCTTGACATTTTTCTCCAATTTGGCCCGGATCGGTTCAGATTTGGATATAGCTGCCATATAGACCGATCTCTCGATTTAAGGTTTTGGGTTGATAAAAGGCGCATTTATTGTCCGATGTCGGCGAAGCTGTGTTAGGCCCTTCTATATCCCTCTTCAATTTGGCCGAGATCGGCTTAGATTTGGATATAGCTGCCATATAGACCGATCTCTCGATTTAAGGTCTTGGCCCCATAAAAGGCAAATTTATAAATCGATTTCGCTGAAATATTACACAGTGACTTATGTTAGGCCTTTCGACATACGTGTTTGCTATGACTTTCAACATCCAAGAACCGGTATCCCATTTGACACAGAAGTGAAAAGGCTAAATTTTTTAACGATTAAACCAAATTTAAATTTTTTAACGATTAAACCAACCGGGATTTATGATTAATTCGGTTTTAAACAGGATGTATGACCCATATGAAAGCGCCTGATTTGCCTACGATAATTTGTTCAAAGAACTTGGGCAATTGGTTCGTGGAGGAATGTGTAAAAAAATGTGGCCAGGCCGAATCTTATACACATTATACACATTTTGTTAACAGAAACCTAATTTTGACTTTGGTTTTATTTTTTGTTTTGAGAATCCCGACCAACCCCCATATCTTAAGATTGAGTTTCCCGACTTCCTGCTCTGCGGACATGACAAGCCTAAATTCTCTCGACGTTTGTAAGAAACAAAAATAAGATGTCAGCCATGTAAAAACTTCTCCCCAAAGAGGTGTCGCAGTGCGGCATGCCGGACTCAGCTATAAAAGGGAGGCCATTGAGCTTAAACAAGTAAACCAAAATTTCAAGCAAATCGTGTAAAAATTGCCTTCTCCAGTGGCTCAGAGTGTCAAATTGGGTGATAGATTTATGTGGCAGCTTTATCAGGTTATCAACCGATTTAGACCATGCTTGTTGGAAGTTATACCAAAACGACCTATGCAAAGTTTCAACCAAATTGGCAAAGTTGTTGCAAGTCATACCAAAACACCACTAGCAAAATTTCAATCAAATCGTATAAGAATTCCGCCTTTTAAAAGCTCAAGAAGTCTAATGGGTAGATCGGTTTATATGGCAGGTACATCAGGTTATGGACTTATTTAGGCCATACTCGGCACAGCTGTTAGAAGTCATTCTTTAACGATATGTGCAAGATTTCAGCCATATCGGATTTGATATTGCGCTCTTTAGACGCTCAAGAAGTCTAATCGGAAGATCGGTTTATATGGCAGCTATACCAGGTTATGAACCGATTTGAACCAGCACAGTTTTTGCAAGCCATAACAAAACAACTCGTGCAGAATTTTAGCAAAATCGGATAATAATTGCGGCCTCTAGAGGCTCAAGAAATCAAGACCCAACATCGGTTTATATGGCAGCTGTATCCGGTTATGGGCTCTTCTGCGTCATTCGTGGCACATATGTGCAAAATTGCAGCCAAATCGGATACGAATTGCTCCCTCTAGAAGATCAAGAAGTATTATAGTGTGATCGGTTTATATGGCAGCTATATCAGGTTACGAACCGATTTCAACCATGCATAGCACAGTTGTTAGAAGAATACCACGTGCAAAATTTCAGCCAAATCGGATAAGAATTGCGCACTCTAGAGGCTCAAGAAGTCAATACCCAAGATCAGTTTATATGGCAGCTATATCAAAACTTTCTTCTATCATAATCGTCTCATATCAAGGAGTTAAGTCCGATTAAAGTTTAAGTCCAATGATAAGGGGCCTCCTGTTTAACATCGAGTCTGAACGTCGTGTCATAAAGAGACTCCACTTGGTAAAGAAGTTTTAATATAAACAGCGCTATAATTTTTTCTGATGTTCGCGCCGAGATTTGAACCCAGGCGTTCGACGTCATAGGCGGGCATGCTAACTTCTGCTCCATGGTGGACTTCTATTTTTAGTTTAAACAGCAAAAATGTTTGCCGTAACAGCAGAAAGTCTTCTAAAAATGGGACAACAGCAGTTTAATGCTAAAATAGCAAACATTATCTGCTGTTGTCAAATGGTAGAAAGTTAATAAAACCTCAAAAATTTCATAAATATTTTAAAAATTTTTATATTTCATCTTAACTTTTAATTTACAATGGATTAAATGGATGAATTCATTAAACAGTCCATTATTTTTTCTAATTTAATATCAGCAGACTAATTTCTCTTAGTGCATTCATTTGATTCTCATATTTTGATATATTTTTTTACGTTCTATATTGTTTAATTTATTTTTAAGTTAATATTTGAAAAAGAAGTTCATGGTATTTAGCATTTTATTCTATTTTTTTGTCCTACCCAATTGCTAAGTCTTTAATTCCCATCTATTAAATTGAGTTACAAACAAACCATAACGGCAACACTGTTTCCCCATCATAGCTCTTTACCAGCTCAATGGCTCAAATACAGGAGCAAAATATCCCGTGTTGTAGAATGTCGGTAATTTTTACCCTACCGTCTGTCCGTCCATCTGTACGTCAGTTGGTCGGTCACTGGTGTTGCCTGGTTTTGTTCCATCCACGTTGACGGAGCTGACTGCCTTTAATGGCAGTCGTCAAGAGTTCTTGTTGTTGTTGTTTGTTGGTGGAGTGGCAGCGGGTGGCTGTTGTGGTGTGGAGTAGAGTGGCGGTTCGTTTGGCATATTTGTTATTTTCTCTGTTGAAATACGACGGCTCCAACACTTACTCGCTCGTGCTTGTAGTTTGTTCTCTAATTCTCTCCGCTGTATGAGAATTCGTTGTACTTCGTAGTTCGTTTACATTAAATGTTGAATGTCGCTTCGTCGTTTAACTGACATGGGGGGATGGTTGCCATAGGCCGTTATAGAAAATTTCAAAGCTGTATTTTATGGCAAGTTTTGTACAGAATTTGCCCAAGAAACCATAGATTTATGTTGTAAATAAGATCGATATTCTAGGTTTTAACAACAAACTCGAAAGTTTGGTTTCGACGGGGGGAAAAATGAAAGTTTGTCATTTAAATCAAAAACTTAATTTTTGACCCCAGGAAAATGTCTTAAAATTTGGTGTTAAGTAAGATTTTGACAACCGCTTGGTGAGCTATTTTAATCGAAAGCTCATTTTTGACTCATGACTTCCTGGGCAAAATGTCTTTGAATTTGGTGTTAAGCAAGATTTTGAAAAAAGCTTGGTGAGTTATTTTAATCGAAAGCCCAATTTTTTACTCATGGCTTTCTGGGCAAAATATCTTTGAATTTGGTGTTAGATAAGATTTTGATAATCTCTTGGTGAGCTATTTTTAATCGAAGTATAGATCTGAGACCCAACGTGACTCAAGTACGAGTAGATATGTTCTAATGATTCAAAATGGTCCATAACCTGATATAGCTCCCATATATATACTTATCTTCCTATTTGGCTCCCTGGACCTCTACACTCAGATAAAAGTTGATACCAATTCCGGTACCAAAGGGTATTGATAGTAAAGCAACACCGTATGGTAAGAAAGTATTATACGCTTGGCATATAATATGATTATTACCGTTTGGTACTAGCCTTATTAACGAACTGGCATTGGTTTCAATAATAATATGTTACTGGTTGTAGTTCGAACCCGTTATTGGTTTAATTACTAAGCCGTTATTGAATATTTCACATCGTAATGAACGAAAGCGAAAAAAGGCATTGAAATAATTTTAATACTATTTTATTGAATAATTACAAAAAAAAATGTTGCACCATTGCCAACCTCGATTCTTTGTATACATCAATTGATTCCATATCCATTGATTTATTTAATGCACACAAATCGTATTTAAACATTTTATTGAATTAAACAAGTAAAAGCGTGCTAAGTTCGGCCGGGTTCATATCATAGAAACCCACCACCATGAACTCTACTAAAATATGGAAGCTATATCTGGTTATAGATAGGTTATAGGTTATGCGGCTTCCAGGGATCAAGAAGTCAAATCGGTAGATCAGTTTATACGGGAGCTAAATCAGGTTATAGACCGGTTTAAACCGCACTTGACACTGTTAATGGAAGTCATAACAGAACACTGTGGGCAAATTTTCAGCCAAATGGGACAAAAACTGCGGCTTCCAGGGGCTTCAGAAGTCTAATTTTGAGATCGGTTTGTATGGCAGCTGTATTAGATTCTTGACCAATTTAGACCGTACTTGGCGCAGTTGTTGAAAGTCATAACAGAACATGATGTGCACCATGTGCAAATCTAACAAAAATTGTGGTTTCCAGGGGCTCAAGAATTCAAATCGGGAGATTGGTTTATATGGGAGCTATGTCAGGCTATAAACCGATTTGAACCAGACCTGGTACAGTTGTTGGAAGTCATGACAGAACATTATGCTCATATTTTCACCCAAATTGGAAAAAACTTTGGCTTCCAGGGGTTCAAGAAGTCAAATTTTGAAATCAGTTTATGAGGAGCTGTATTAGGTTTTTGGCCGATTTAGACCGATCATGGCACATTGTGGAAAGTCATAACAGAACACCATGTCCATATTTTCAGCCAAATCCAACAAAAATTGCGGCTTGTAAGGGCTCAAGAAGTCAAATCGGGAGATTGGTTTATATGGGAGCTATATCCAAATCTGAACTGTCATTTGCAATCCCCAACAACCTGCATTAATATTAAGCATCTGTGCAAAATTTCAAGCCTCTAGCTTTATGCGTTCGACTGCTATTGTGATTTCGACAGACGGACGGACATGGCTAGATCGACTTAAAATGTTATGACTATCAAGAATATATGTATATGCTTTATGGGGTCTCAGACGAATATTTCGAGGAGTTACAAACAGAATGACGAAATTAACATACCCCCTTCCTACGCCATTTTTCAATGACGTCAATATTTTGAGCACAAATCTAAACGGTGACATGAATACAAATGCAACGCCGTCAATTCTTAACAGCCTCCTTCTTTTGGTATTAGCTTGATACCAAATGGTATTAATAATATTTGCCAATAACGCAATAAAACAATACCAGCCGGTATTGGCAAAGTACCGACCTTTTCCTATCAGTGAAGAGGACGCAATTCTTATTCGATTTAGCTGAAATTTTGCACTGTCGTTTTGTTATGACTTCAAAAATTGTGCCAAATATGATTCAAATTAGACCATAATCTGATATAGCTTCCGTATAAACCGTTTTCGCAGTTTGACTTCTTGAGCCTCTAGAGGGCGTACTTCTTTTCCGATTTGAATGAAATTTTACACAATGATTTCCGAAACCTGATTTAGCTTCATTATACATCTATATTTCGATTTGACATTTTGAGTACCCAAAGGAGGCAATTCTTATCCAAATATATATTAAATGCATGGGATTCATTGCTTCACATCTCATTATCATGTTCCAGTTTCTGCCTTAAAGAAACCCTGTAAAGAACTTTATGCATGCGATTCAGGGAGGAGGGAAAGAAAAGTGTACCAGTAGTCGGGCGTTTAAGGATTTTGCCCATTTTCAAACTATTCACCTTCCGAGTACAAATGTTCAATTGAAATTTGGTTTTTAAGATTAGAAATTTTGTTTTGTTTCGAAGAGGAAAGCTAGAGATCACAACGTACGGCCCTTCACACCTCATATAGGTGATGAGTAATTGTAACCAAACTATTCAGATCTCTCCATTGCACAGGTTTAATCCACACGGTGGTACGTGTAATTATGTATCCAATGCCTCCTCGGTTAACCCAGAAGAAAATAAGTTTGTGTCTATTTTGTGTCCCCTGGTTGTAAGTGGTAACTATAAACTTATAACTGTAGCTATGTATGTCCTTGAATACAACAATTTAGTGGGCTGAAATATTCCCTATTACCCTTGCAAGATAAAATTAGAAAATGTTTACTTCTCACAATGCAAACATATTTCAATGTTTTTGTTTGGGGCATGCTTCCCCCCTAAAAAAGGTAATTTTGCTTATTACTCTCTATCTCTCTCTCTCTCTCTCTGCACTGCTCTTAGAAATGATAAACATTTTAAAATTGATTGCCGGTTGCTGCTTTAAATAAACGTTTCTTCCATGTAGTTTTCTCAAAACCCGAAATGCTCCAACACAGTTTAAGCCACACAGAAAAGGTCCCGGGCCATGCCACACCATACCATACGACTCCACAATCATGCCACCATACTATCCAAGTTGCTTTCTTGGGCTTAGCTGCTCCTTCTTCGTCTGTAGTGTATTCTTGGGTGAACGAAAAAATCTTAAGGATACACATACGGTGCACTGCGGTATTATTGAATTGTTCGTTTCTGAAGTAGTATTTGTTCTTGTTGTTGTTGTTGTTGCCAGAGTTCAACCTCATGTGCGTGTTTGTGTTCCCATCCCAATGAGAAAAAAAGTATTTTTGGTAATGCAACTTCAAGAACATAACACAACAGCCAGCACTAACAACAACAACAACAACGACGACAACAACGGCAGCAATCAGAAAAAATAATATATAAATAAAATTTGTAAACAAACTATAAAAATGTGTTGTATGTCTGTCCTTACGTCAAAAGGTACAACCGTCCGTCCATCCATTCATGTGTCTGTTGGGCTGTCTGTCTGTTTGTCTGTCATTTTGTTCTTCTGCCACCTTTTGTTCACTATTCTGTTTTAGAGTTGCCTCTCTCAAAACTCTCCCAATTTTGTTACTCTCCCTGCACTTATGCACTCAGCAACTCTCACGCATACCGTAGTGTGCATAAAATTATTCCTAATAACACTAAGAGTGATGCCAATACCTCCCATATAATAGAAAAAAGCGTTGTTACGACACAAGAAGTGCAAATATATGCTAAAAATTAAACATTTAAAACAAAGCACTTCAAATTTCAGATAAAATGAAAATAATAGTCGGATTGTAAGCTGAGACAAACAGCGTATATGCATTGGGTTGCCCAAAAAGTAATTGCGGATTTTTTAAAAGAAAGTAAATACATTTTTAGCAAAACTTAGAATGAACTTTAATCAAATATACTTTTTTTACACTTTTTTTCTAAAGCAAGCTAAAAGTAACAGCTGATAACTGACAGAAGAAAGAATACATTTACAGAGTCACAAGATGTGAAAAAAATTTTCAACGCCGACTATATGAAAAATCCGCAATTACTTTTTGGGCAACCCAATATATGAATAGAAAAAGAATAAGGAAAGTAAATTATTTATTCAATAGATAAAATATGTCATTCTATTCAGAATGAAGTTTTCCTCATTTCACTTAAACACATTGCTACACTTATCGGTTCTAAAGATGTTGTTACATACCATGCGCGCGCACTAAAAACGCATTAAAAATGCAACTCTGCAAACAAATCCCACAAAATCGACGGTCAAAAGTTAAGAAGTTTAAATTTTGATGATTAGACTCGTGCGTCATTCTGTGTTGTCATACGTGAAGTTGCGTTTTTAGGAGTCAAAGTTAAAAAATGTTGAACTTTTTCGCATCGCTTTTGTGGGATTTGTTTGCAGAGTTGCATTTTTAGTGCGTGCGCATTGTACGTGACTCCGCCTTAATCTATAAATACAAATGTATTAAACTGCTACAACTTGCCGTCTCCATAGAGAAATATCACCAACGCTACGTACACTCAGAGAAAAGCAACCTAAAATCAGGAAATAATAATGAATAATGTTCCTTTCAAGTTGTCTGTTTTTATATGGAAACAATGTATTTAGAATTGTGGTTTCTCAACCTTGAATTAAAAATGCTACATTTTAGAAATAAGATTGTACAACTTTGATTCAACATTGAAACAGTCTTGGATTTAGAATGAAACATTGTAGAATTAAGATTGTTTTACTTTGAAATAATATGAAATTATGGATTTAAACTAGGTTAAAAACTTTTTCAGAGCATGAAATGTATGAGAACAACATATTTGTTGTACAGAGGCTCAAGAAGTCAAAGTCCGATATCGGCTTATTTGACAGCTATATCAAAACGTGGAACGATTTTGTATCAAGTGTTTTGTTATGACTTTCAACGACTGTGCTAAGTATGGTCCAAATCGGTTCAAAACTTGATATAGCTGACATATAAACCGATCTCGCATACCTACTTCTTCAGTCTCTAGAGTGTGCAATTAATATCCGATTTGGCTGATATTTGCACGCAGTCTTTGTTTCGACTTGCAACAACTAGGCCAAGTATGGTCCAAATCGGTTCAAAACTTGATAAAGCTCCCATATAAACCCATCTTCTAAATGGAATTTTCAACCTCAGGAGGGCGCAACTAGGCTTTAGGCTTGGGATTTGGCTAAAAAAATTTTCAACGACTTCTCCTATAACATTCCACATAGTTGCCAAACTTCGGTCCATGACTTGATATAGATCCCATATAAACCGATCTCCCGATTTTTCTTCTTAAGTCCCTATAGTACTCGATTCTTATCCAAATTGGCTGAAATATTGCGCAATGCTCTTCTACTTTGGTCTCCAACATCCAAGCTAAGTATGGTCTGAATCGGTCAATAACCTGCAATAGTTCCAATAGCATGTCAATTGGTTTCCATTATCCTTTGTTTGCCTATAAAGAGATATCGGGCAGAAAACTTCACAAATGCGAACCATGGAGGAGGGTTTATAAGATTCATCCCGGCTGAATTTAACATAAGAATTAGAAATTAAAATCAATCTGAACCAAATGGCCTATTTGCAACAGCCAAAAATCTACATCAATAAGAACTATCTATGAAAAATGTCATGCGGATAGCCTCATTCATTCGAATGCTGTCGTGATACCGGCTATATGTTGAACGGACATACTGGGTAGACTGACTTAACCCATTAGCGACGAATGGGTAGAATTATACCCAAGAATAGAACTGTCTTCGAAAAATCTAGCTCGAGTTAGGAAAAAGATATGTAAATGAAATTTGGATTGGCGTTAAGTGGACGAATGAAACTAATGAAAAAATTTCCCGTCATATAAGATCATCTTCAATTCCAACTTCAAAAAAAATAAATATTATAAATCATTCTAAATACTGCAAAATTGACAAGGCATATTGAAAGACCTCGCAAAAGACCTTGTTGAGGAACTCTGCGCGGGCTCTTTGACTGGAGCATAAGTAATAGGGATTTCAATCAATTTTTTTAAAATAATAGCAACAATGTTCCTGCTTTTGGCATATAACAAAGAAATGCTTTTTTATACCCTCAACCATAAGAGGGTATCTTTGTAACTAATCGAAATATTGATCTGAGACCCAACAGTCTTTAGGTCTGTTCGCGTACTTTTCCAGTAAAAATTTGCCGGAGAGTAAGACCCATTTTATTCCCTTTAAAAAATTTACAAGCAAATGTACGCGAACGACTTCCAGTGAAAATTTGCAGAACAACAGCGGTTGTTTGTTTTGGTTGGTTTTTTATTTGCTTGCTTAAGAAAGCAATTTTTTTTTTAATAAAAATTCAGGCGATACTTCTTGTGAGGTATTTTCCTTAGATTAAAGGAAATTTAATGACCCGAGAGTGACAAGACTAGAAAGGGAGCCATTAGTCGTATCCGTGGTCTTCGTGCCGCTGGACAGCCGTCACAATTTACGAATGTCATACGTGGCGTCAAGCGCCTTGCTTGTCCCATATGCAATCTCTGCACTGATGCTGAAGAATCTGGATCTGCTTGTCAAAAACCTAACAACTGTTCTCAGCCTGTCTGAACACTATTATAGTACCCGATGTTTGGAAGAGGGGCAGTGCGATCCGGCTACTGAAACCTGGAAAGAACAACGCCAAGGGGGAGTCGTACAGACCGATCTCCTTTCTCTCATCAGTAGCCAAGACGCATAAGGGACTACTCCTCCCTATCCCCCCGTTGGACAATTATCATTCGCCGAGCATCAGCATGCATTCGCTTGCTTTACATGCCAACGGCTTTACATTTGTCGGCAGTACTTGGTGAGCTGACAAAGAAACCTTGTACTTACCTACTAATGCATCTGAATATTGTGGCTTTACTCTGGCCAAGGGATCATGTGGCGGCTATGGTCACTGTGTTATCATTGAAGATATCTGTATTCGTTTACAATCGGCAGACTAAGTAGCACTATTTTTTTCCAATTCCACTGTGCAGGTTTTTTTTTTCTAACTGCCCAGTCAGACTCAATCAATCCCAGGGCAGCATCTCCCCTCCTTAACAAATTCAAGGAAACGGTGTTAGTTTCATCGTAGCTCTCCGATCCGAGAATCATTCCATCAAAACACTTAAGAAACTAATAATTGCTTTTTTCTTGGTATCTGAAATTATGCAATGTTTTAATTTTTCAAAATTTTCCAAATAATTCCGCAAATTTTGCACTTACCTTTCAATGTAGAACAAGCTACTTGAGGTAAAATCACAACTTCATTTGGCGAGTTTTCTGTACCTGAACACTGGCGCCTGCCTTGAATCTTAATTAAAAGTTAATAAAAATTAAACAAATTTAATAATTTGGCAATAAACAATTTTTTCTATTTTACCTACTTCTGCCTTTTTGATCCGTTTTAGTGTTAGCTTTTGTATTTTCGTGTAACAGCTGCTTTTCATAAAACAGCTGACCTTTACAAAACATCTGTTCAAATTTCTGCTGCCACAAATCCCAGTAGAAAGCAGGTTTTCTATTATCGAACTGTCAAAATTTGCACTCTCTCGCGCCCTCTTCTGCTGACAAATTAAATACTTAAACGACTTCTAGTAAAAATTTTTCCAAACTTGCACAAATTTCCCGAACAGAGCTATAATAAAGTAATGTGTTTAGCATAAGTTGTATTTTATTCAATTCTCAACACACTTTGTCTTTTCTCCATTTACTACCAAACTCACTTCCTTTTGATACTCTTTCCATACTTTCATTGTTATAATTATAAACTACTGAAAAAAGACGCTGAAATAGCACATTATAACAATATAGTTGATAACACTGACATCCCCATTGAAGTATGCTAACTCTGCTGTTATTTATTTCTCTTTGCGCTCTCTTGCTCTCAGTGGCTAGGTACTCAACCACCATCTGCTGTGAGAGAAATGCACAAAGCCATCGTAGTCGTCGTCGTCGTTGTCGTTGTCGTTTTAGCTCCATACAAATTTGACAGTTTTCTCATAAGTCAGTGTCAAAGATTGTATTGTATCTTTCGGTTATACGGTGGTCCGTCTGTCGTGTGTGCCGTATTTTGCGCCGCGTACATTATTCAGTGTTGTGTTGCGTTTCGTTTGGTCGTTGAATTTTATTCGGTGAATGTGGAAGTGTACAACATAGCCTACTCCGCTTATAGCGAGCTACAGCGACTCCACACACACATACATATATACAGCAAAAGCGAGATATAACCCAACTAGCAAGCGAGCAAGCAACTCCTCAATAATTCTGGGTGTGCGTTTGTGTTTCTTTGTTTTCTTTTAATTATTTTTTTTTTGGTGTGTGTGTGTTGATTTGGTTGTATTTTTGTTTCTTATATGTCTTCTGCTTCTACTTCGTTTGGTATTATGTTTCGTGTATGTTGCCAAGATGAAGAAGAAGAAGAAAAGCTATGAAAAAAAAAGAATTTAATTTGTTTATTACAAGCAACAACAAAAAGAAGAAAATCTGATTTTATCTTAATTTAATTAATAACAAAAATCTAGAAGCAGAAGAAGTAGAAGTGTAGTCCCTCAGTGTAACGCCAATTTGGAGAGCTCTGCTGCTCTCTAAAAGTTCTGTGAAGTGAAAATTGTGCACAAAAGATACTTTTGTATCTATTTAAAAAAAAGGCATGCATGCATTATGATGGTGAAACAAATAAAACAACACTGGCAAAAATAAAATAAAACATACAAGAAAAGCAATATAATATTCCGGAAATTGTTACAAGAATGTTGGGAATGGCTCGAAACCGTTTATTCTACTTGACGGCATTAGTGCGTTCATTGTGGGCTGCTTGCTGCCTGCTGCCCTCTATGTAATGGAATTGTTGTGTTGTAGTGCGTTTACTTGTAGTACATCTATCTCGTTGGCGAGTTTTAGATGCGTCGTGGTCTTATTGTCCGATGGTGAGCTATGCTCGGCAATGAAATTTCTCAGAATCCATAAAATGTTCCGTTAATACAAAATAATTTCAAAACCAGTTTCAATGTGCAACAACTACCAATAGTTCAGTCTAAAACCAAAAAAAAAAACAAAAAAAAATTTTTTTCCAATTAAAAATGTAAATTGTTGGTGTGTATACGAAATGAATTAAAAAAAAGAAACACACATGCACATACATGTATAATTAAAAATATTCCTCTAGTGGATAATTGAGATTTATTTGTGTTTTAATACGAAATTCAAATGGGATATCTACGAGTAGTTCCAGCGAAAGTATCTTCGTAACCAGAAGGAAACCACCATACACACTCACTCATATGCTGTGCCATGCCATGCCATGCCATCTCTATGCAGAGGAGGTAAACTCCTCTAGTGAAGATACTTTTGTATCTGTGTTGCCCCACCATAGCAAAACCAACAACAACAACAGCAGCAGATTTTGTGGCAGGTATCTTCCAAGCTCCAATGCTTTTAGGATATTAAAGTGTTAAGCCACACAAAATGGTCTTAAAGCATTGCGATTTGTGGTATATGGGTATCTGAGTGTAACCAAATAAATGAAATTAAATAAAAAACGAAAGAAAGAAATATTTAAATGGAAATTCAAAAAATGGTATCTAAATATCTGAAAGTGTGCATATAAAATTCTTAATTAATAACCTTTTGAAAATTGCCACAGTATCTTTAAGATAAAGAATTTCCATTATATATCAAGTTGGTGGAAACTGGTTTTTAACCTTAAGGGAAGTGCATGAAGTAATTTTGTTGAATAAAACGTGTAAAACGATGCTAGCAGTTGTGAAAACAAACAAATTTTCAAGAACTTTTTTCGTTAATTTAGGTGGCAATAGAAAAAAAAATTAAATAAAAAAAGGAAAAAAGCTATTCAAGAATGCAAAGGTTTGACATATGAAGTACAACGAAATAATGTTTATAAAGTACAAGACACAAAAAATGTCAAAAATTCTGAAAGAAAAAAGTTTAATAATCCTACAAGTTATGAAAAACCGATCAAATATGTTCAAACTGTAATAACTACGACTCACAAATGACAAGATTATTGAAATTTACCCAAAATTTGTCGAACATATATATGGGAGTTATATCTCATTCTAAACCGATTTCAAAATTTTGGCAATATTGATCAAAAAATGCGCTTACAGTGGCGCTAGAAGTGAAAATCGGGAGATATACATCTATGACAGCTATATCCAAATCTGAACCGATTTCAATGAAATTCACCTGCAATGTCGGGAGTCATAAGAAAATCTTTCCTGCCATATTTCAAGAAAATCGATTAAAAAATGACTATTTGATTACAATATTACTGCGAATCGGACGAACATATATATGGGAGCTATTTCTAAATCTGAACCGATTTCGAGTAAACTTTATAGACATTGAATAAGTCATCGAAGAAAGCATTGTACAAAATTTTGGGAAGATTGGTCAATAAATGCGCTTGCAGTGGCTCTAGAAGTGAAAATCGGGCGATATATATAAATGAGAGCTATATCCAAATCTAAACTGATTTCCATAAAATTCAACAGTATTGTCGAGAGGCAAGAGAAAATCCTTCCTTGCAAATTTCAAGAGAATCGGTTAACAAATGACCATTTTATTGCATTATAACTGCAAATCGGACGAACATATATGTGGAAGCTACAACCAAATCTGAACCAATTTTAATGTAATTTCGGGAGTCATAAGAAAATCTTTCCTGCCAAATTTCAAGAGAATCGGTTAACAAGTGACAATTTTATTGCATTATTTCTGCAAATCGGGCGAACATATATATGGGAGCTATATCCAAATCTGAACCGATTTCTATAAAATTCACCTGTAATGTCGGGAGTCATAAGAAAATCTTTCCTGCCAAATTTCGAGAGAATCGACTAACATATGACCATTTGATTACAATATTACTGCAAATCGGACGAACATATATATGGAAGCTATGTGTAAATCTGAACCGATTTCGAGCAAACTTTATACACATTGTGTAGGTCGTCGAGGAAAGCGTTGTTGAAAATTTTGGGAAGATTGGTCAATAAATGCGCTTGCAGTGGCTCTAGAGGTGAAAATCGGGCAATATATATAAATGAGAGCTATATCAAAATCTAAACCGATTTCCATAAAATTCAACAGTATTGTCGAGAGGCAAGAGAAAATCATTCCTGACAAATATCAAGAGAATTGGTTAACAAATGACCATTTTATTGCATTATTACTGCAAATCGGACGAACATATATATGGGAGCTGCATCCAAATCTGAACCGATTTTAATGAAATTCACCTGTAATGTCGGGAGTCATAAGAAAATCCTTCATGCATATTTCGAGAGAATCGATTAACAAAAGACCATTTTATTGCAGTATTACTGCAAATCGGACGAACTTATATATGGGAGCTACATCCAAATCTGAACCGATTTCAATGAAATGATCCTGCAATGTCGGGAGTCATAAGAAAATCTTTCCTGCCAAATTTTAAGAGAATCGGTTAACAAATGACAATTTTATTGCATTATTACTGCAAATCGGACGAACATATATATGGGAGCTATATCCAAATCCGAACCGATTTTCTCCAATTTCAATAGGCTTCGTTTCTAGGCCGAAAAACATGCCCATTCCAAATTTGAAGACGATCGGAGGAAAATTGAGACCTGTACACGACTACATGTAAATACTAACATGAATAGACGCACAGACAGACGGACAGACACACGGACGGAATCAGAAAGTGATTCTGAGTCGATCGGTATACTTATCAATGGGTCTAACTCTCTTCGTTTTTGGTGTTACAAACTAATTCACTGTACCACAGTAGTGGTTTAGGGTATAAATAGCATGGCAATTGAAGTGAAGCAACTGTAATATTACATTATCCTGCAAACATCTGTAAGTTAAAAAACAAATATTTGCCAAAAATTGCTTTCATCTTACCAGCAAACACCATAAAAACTCCCAAGCAGAGTTCCAATTTATTTGGAAAAATCCAGAGAAAAAAGTTTTACCATAAACCAAATCAAACAAGTGATTAAGAACAAGTAAGAGCGTGCTAATTTCGGCCGGGCCGAATCTTATATACCCTCCACCATGGATCGCATTTGTCGAGTTCTATGCGCAGTATCTCTTTTTAGGCAAGCAAAGAATATTGAATAAAAACTGTTATGCTATTGGAGCTATATCGAGTTATAGTCCGATTCGGACCATAAATGAATGCTGAACATTGTAGAAGTCATTGTGTAATATTTTAGTTCATTCGGATAAGAATTGCTCCTTGTAGGGGCTCGAGAAACAAAATCGGGAGATCGGTTAATATGGGAGCTGTATCAAGCTATTGATCGATTCAGACCATACAAGAAACGTATGTAAAAAGTCGTGAGAGAAGCCGTTGTACAAAATTCTTTCAAATCGGATGAGAATTGCGCCCTCTAGAGGCTTAAGAAGTCAAGATCCCAGATCGGTTTATATGGCAGCTATATCAGGTTATGGACCGACTTGAACCATACTTAACATAGATATTGGAAATCATAACAAAACACCTCAAGGGAAATTTCAGCCAAATCGGATGAGAATTGCGCGCTCTATTGGCTCGAGAAGTCAAGATCCAAGATCGGTTTATAAGACAGCTATACCAGATTATGAACCGATTTGAATCATACTAAACACAGTTGTTGGAAGTAATACCAAAACACTACGTGCAAAATTTCAGTCAAACCGGATGAGAATTGCGCCCTCTACAGGCTCAAGAAGTCAAGACCCAAGATCGGTTTATATGGCAGATATATCAAAACATGGACCGATTTGGCCCATTTAAAATACCAACCGACCTATACTAATAAAAAGTAATTGTGCAAAATTTCAAGAGGCTATCTTTACCCCTTCGAATGTTAGCGTGGTTAGATCGGACGAGAATTGCGCCCTCTAGAGACTTTAGAAATCCAGATCCCAGATCGGTTTAAATGGTAGATATATCAGGTTATATATCGATTTGAACCATATATAGCGCAGTTGCTGGAAGTCATAACAAAATAGTTCATGATAAACTTCAGCCAAATCGGATAAGAATTACGCCTTCTAAAGGTTCAAGAAGTCAAGATCCAAGATCGGCTTATATGACAGCCATATCAGGTTATAGACCGATTTGATCCATATTTGGCACAGTTATTGAAAGTCATAACAAACAACTTCATGCTAAATTTCAGCCAAATCGGATAAGAACTGCGCCCTCTAGAGGTCCAAGAAGCCAAGATCCAAGATCGGTTCATATGGCCGACCGATTTTAACCCTACTAAGCACAGTTATTGGAAGTCATAACCAAACACCTCAAGCTAAACTTCAGCCAAATTAGACTAGAATTGCGCCCTCTAGTGGCTCAAGAAGTCAATACCCAAGATCGGTTTTAATGGCAGCTATATCAGGTAATGAACCGATTTAAAACATACTTGGCATAGTTGTTGGAAATGAAAAACCAAAACACCACGTGAAAAACCTCAGCCAAATCGGATAAGAATTGCGCCGCTATAGCTACCGCTATTAACGCTTAGGGAATTTCTCTATTTGATTTGGACGGATTCCCCGGCCATGATATAAGCCGAATGTTCTTACGAGGGTTGCCATTTATATTTTGGGATTAGACAACCCTCGTGTTGCAATCCGCCAAATGACAGCTCTATCGTAAAGCTTGACATTTTTGAGGTTATATTTACTCAGATCGTTTTGACATACGAGCGCTATTTGTGTTTTTTACAGTAACTTAAAACATTCATCTCGCCCAAAAAATTGAATTAAATCGTGAACACTTTCGTTCGATTTTTTTTATAACTTCCGACGTGGATTAACTCAACAACAGTGCATCGATGAACTTAATTCAATATTTGGCGATGAAGCTCCATCAAGGACCAGTGTTTATCGATGGTATGGTGAATTCAAGCGAGTTCGTAGTTCACTCCAAGACGAATTTCGTGAAGGTCTTCCAAAATAAGTTGTTGTTGCAATAACCATTGATGCTGTGGGCCAACTGATGTGTCATGTGACCTATCGTGAGATTGAGACAACCTTAGGCATAAGTGGAACCAGCATACATTCAATATTGCATGACCGTCAAAAAAAATTGTTCCCGTTGGGTCCCACACAATTTGTCAATCGCTCAAAAAAAGGCTCGTGTCAATTGGACGAAAGAAATGCTCAAAAAATACGAAACAACTGCATTTTTGATCACTCAAAACTTCGACTTGAGTCATCCGCCGTATAGTTCTGACTTGGCACCGAATGACTTCTTTTTATTCTCATACGTAACAAATAAAATGAGAGTTCAACGTTTTTCGATACCTGAAGAAGCGGTTGATGCGTTCAGAACACATGTTTTGGTGATACCTCATAGGGGGGAATATTTTTAAAAAATAATGAAGTTATTATATGTTTAAAATTTGTTTTTGTGTTTTCTAAACCCGAAATATAAAAGGCAACCCTCGTATCAATGTGTTAGCAAAATACCTCCATAATTTCACCGCGTTTGTTGGTGCCAAAAAGCATCGTTCTCACACTGACATATAAAATATCTATAAAATAGGAATGTCAATATGTGTTTGATATCCCTAGTCATACACATATAAAAGGAAATGAGAGATAAATCTCGGAAATAAAAGTGAACTGTCCGGGTAAAAGTTTTGCTTTATGATATGAGCAATTGATGTTTTGTTTTGTTGCAGATTTCCTTTGCAGATGTCTTATTTTATCATAGCGAAGTTTAATATGGCTGAAATACACATTCTAAAAAAAACTACATTTCCCATAAATATTCCATTAATGAGGAGAAAAGACCCACAGATCCCAGATGATCCCAATTTCTATGGCTTCAATACCTCCCCCTCTCTCGATGACGACTCTGGGTTTAACTTCAGCTGTATTGGTCCCGCCGATGTCCTTGAGTGTATCGCGACTGTAAAGTCTAACGCTTTCGGATCTGATGGCATTGATTCTAGATTGGTAAGACTCTTGCTCCCCTTTATTATTCCTCATGTAACCTATGTTTACAAAAGGATTTTGATCTCGAGTTATTTTCCATTAGCGTGGAAGCATGCCAAGATCATCCCACTGCCTAAGAATTCCAAGGAATATAGACCAATTGCGATTCTTTATTACTTGTCAAAGGTCTTTGAGAAATTGCTATCTTTGCAAATGTCGTCTTTTGTCAGCGAGAACTCTTTGTTATATGTGAGATAGTCCGGGTTTCGTTCTAACCACAGTTGCGTAACTGCTTTGGCAGAGGTCACTGAGAGGATGAGGGTCAATTTGGAGAATGTCAAGATAAATGTCCTTGTTCTTCTTGAACATTCTAAGGCATTGAAAATGTGGATCATGTTATGTGATAAGATGAGACATCTTTACAATTTTTCTTCTAAGTCCGTTCGTCTTATTTCGTCGTACCTGTCACACCGTACTCAGTTTGTCAGTTATAAGTCTTCTGTATCGTCGCCTCTGCTTGTTTTAAAAGGTGTTCCTCAGGGATCAATTCTGGGTCCTTTTCTCTTTTCATTGTACAGTAACGACTTGGCGAGTCAATTATCAAATATATATCGGCAGTCCGAGAGATGAGATTGTTGAAAACATACGTCTGCTTAATCATGATCTGTCAAGAGTCAGCACGTGGGCGAAAGCCAATGGCCTGTGTCTCAACCCTGTAAAGTCCAAGTGTGTTGTTATCAAAAACAGGCTGTCTTGTTATACCCTCCACCATAGGATGGGGGTATACTAATTTCGTCATTCTGTTTGTAACTACTCGAAATATTCGTCTGAGACCCCATAAAGTATATATATTCTTGATCGTCGCGACATTTTATGTCGATCTAGCCATGTCCGTCCGTCCGTCCCTCTGTCTGTCGAAAGCACGCTAACTTCCGAAGGAGTAAAGCTAGCCGCTTGAAATTTTGCACAAATACTTCTTATTAGTGTAGGTCGGTTGGCATTGTAAATGGGCCATATCGGCCCATGTTTTGATATAGCTGCCATATAAACCGATCTTGGGTCTTGACTTCTTGAGCCTCTAGAGTGCGCAATTCTTATCCGATTGAAATGAAATTTTGCACGATATGTTTTGTTATGATATCCAACAACTGTGCCAATTATTGTTCACATCGGTCCATATCCTGATATAGCTGCCATATAAACCGATCTTGGGTCTGACTTCTTGAGCCTCTAGAGTGTGCAATTCTTGTCCGATTGGAATGAAATTTTGTACGCCGTGTTTTGTTATAATATCCAACAACTGTGCCAAGCATGGTTCAAATCGGTTCATAACCTGATATAGCTGCCATATAAACCGATCTTGGGTCTTGACTTCTTGAGCCTCTAGAGTGCGCAATTCTAATCCGATTGGTATGAAATTTTGCACGATGTGTTTAGTTATGATATCCAACAACTGTGCCAAGTATTGTTCACATCGATCCATAACCTGATATAGCTGCCATATATACCGATCTTGGGTCTTGACTTCTTCAGCCTCTAGAGTGCGCTATTCTTACCCGATTAGAATGAAATTTTGCCCCACTTATTTTGTTATGATATCCAACAACTGTGTAAGGTTCAAATGGGTTCATAACCTGATATAGCTGCCATATAAACCGATCTGGGATCTTGACTTCTTGAGCCTCTAGAGGTCGCAATTATTATCCAATTTGCCTGAAATTTTGTACGACGAATCCTCTCATGACCATCAACATACGTGTTTAATGGTCTGAATCGGTCTATAGCTCGATACAGCTTCCATATAAATCGATCTCGCTATTTTACTCTTGAGCCCCCAAAGGGTGCAATTCTCTTTCGAATTGGCTGACATTTTACACAGGTCTCCAACATATAATTTAATTGTGGTCCAAACCACCCCGTATCGCTCTAATAGCAGAGCAAATCTTTTCGTATATTCTTTTTTTTTTGCCTAAGAAGAGATGCCGGAAAAGGAACTCGACAAATGCGATCCATGGTGGAGGGTATATAAGATTCGGCCCGGCCGAACTTTGCATGTTTTACTTGTTTTTCATGTAATGTCGGTTTATTGATTAACGACGCTAGATTGAAAATCGTTCCTCATGCAAAGAACTTGGGCGTGGTTATTAACAGCACTCTGACTTGGAGTAATCATATCGACTCTGTTGTTGGTCAGGGATATTCAAAATTGCGTACTCTCTGGGCGACTCAGTCGGTTACTCCGCTGCGGGTTAGGTTTCTCTCGGCAAAGACTTATCTTGTTACTGGCTGTGAGTTGTTTGTTAATTGCTACTTGGTAACAAGCCTCCGATGAGTTTTGGGAATGATTTTTTTACCTCTAATAGATCTGGCGAAATCAATGAATCCATACAGATATTGTGGTGCCTGCCTGTAAATCAGTTTATGCAGGAAAGTAAGGGACCTCAAGTACAACAAGTGCTGTAAGGAGACGCCATACAGGGATAAAGAGTATTCTGAGATGGAGTCGCGCTGTCTCAAGCCAAATACATAACGAGTAACTCTATTAAAAAAGCAGTTTACCGAGCTCTCATATATATGTTCATCCGATTTGCTGTAATATTGCAATCAAAGGGTCATTTGTTGATCGATTCTCTCGAAATATGGCATGAAGGATTTTCTCGACATTATATAGATAGATACAGCTGTGATATATGTATATCGCCAGATTTTAGGAATCGGGAGGAATCGGTCCAGAATTAGATATAGCTAACATATATATGTTCGTCAAATTTTGGGTCATTTGTCAACCGTAGTTATTACAGTTTGAAAATATTTGCTGGTCGAGGTTCATCAAAAGTGGTTCAGAATTGGATATAGCTCCCACATTGTACTTATAGGGTAGGTGTAGGGTATTATACAGTCGGCTCCGCCTGGCTTTTGACCTTTCTTACTGGTTTGTCAATACAGAATACTCCCCCCTTTCGCATTATCAAATTTGTAGAATTAATTCACTCATGTGGAAGGGAAACATTCACATGCTCATATTCATATCATTCATTAAACTGCATTTCCTTAAGGAAACTATTTTCCAAATTCATATGGACAAGAACATATATTCTACACACCCTCAATAATAAACATAGACCTATCCATTAATACTGATTTTTTTTTTTGTTCTCAAATCATAGTTCTTTGAGATTTTTGTTATTATATATAAAGAAAAGACTTAACATCGTCTTTAGTTAATGTATTTTTATGTATGATACAGGGTGCTAATTTTGTTGAATCATACTGATTCTCTACTCCTAGAGATATTAAAGGCCAATTTATTCTTGGTCCATATTTCTTCAAGTGCCATTTAAAATCGATTGGACCATAATTCAATTATCGACTCAAATTAAAAATTCCAACACATTTGTATTCTTTGTTGTTATATGTAGACTTCTTTTTTTGTTGTTGTTGTATTTTTTATTATTTGTGGGCCAAAATTAAAAAGCGACTGCTTAACAAATCATGCCATGAGAAAATTTATGTGTATTCTATGGTCTTTATTCAAATGCCTTCTGATATGGATGGAATATGTAAAACGCTTCTACTGTTTTATGTTTCGGTTTCGTATTATTCTGCTTTCAGCTTTGCTTATTTTTTCATAAATCACACATAAATTTGCATAGTTCGTAAAGGGTTCTTCTAAAAGAGTTTTTATTTCTTCGTTTCATATTTTATGCTTGAGTTTGCAAAAGTTTATGTTTTTGTCATTTCTTATGAATGCCATAAGGAGGTCTTCTTTATGATGACATTTCTTTTGTGTGATTATTAAAATGTAAATTTTCTCACAACAACTCTTTAGCCAAAATGTCACAAAGAATTTATATGATATAGAAATGGTTTAACTTTGATGTTAACATCCGAAGGAGAAGTCAACGATGTGGGTTGGTTATATTTTATCGAAACGGCTACAAGATGCGGCTAAAACTATTAAAAAAGTGGTATAGTGCGTGTTGTTGTTGTTTTTTCAAATGTCTAATTAACTATTGGCTAATTGGTGGTTATAATGTCTTTTCATTTCATATGTTGGATGTGACGTTGTTTTTTTTTTTTTAGTGTTTTAATGCACCATATGGAGCCTCTAAAGCGATTGCTTGATTGGTTGATTTATTAGAGTTCATCAATATTTATTACACCAATTTCCTTTAAAGTCATTATATGCTCGTAGACAGGGGGTTGCATTTGAAACATTTAAATTATGTCAATCTTTCGGAGGGCTTCGTATCGCAGAGGTTAGCATGTCTGCCTATGACGCTGAACACATGGGTTGGAATCCTGGCGAGAACAACAGAAATAACTAAAAACGTGCTACGTTCGGCCGGTCCGAATCTTAGGAAACCACAACCATGGATTCTACTACAAATTTACCCAAAATAGATTTAGTTGAAAGGGCATAACTGTACTCTACATACCAAATTCCTGCCAAACCAGGCAATAATTAAAACTTCTAAGAACCGAACAAGGATAATCGAGATTTCGGTTTATATGTGAGCTGTATCAAGTTAAAGACCGATTTGGGCCGTACTTGGCACTGTTTTTGGAAGTCGTAAAAATACACTCCGTGCGAAATTTCAGCGCAATGGTCTCGCTTTTATTGGAAGGTGCAACAAAAATATTTCCAAAAAATCTATCGATCTGAATTTTCATTATAAGCTTCTAGTGGGTAAAAAACACTATTAAAAAAGTAAAAGCGTGCTAAGTTCGGCCGGGTCGAATCTTATATACCCTCCACCATGGATCGCATTTGTCGAGTTCTTTTCCCGGCATCTCTTCTTAGGCAAAACAGGATATATGAAAAGATTTGCTCTGCTATTAGAGCGATATCAAGATATGGTCCTGTTTGGACCACAATTAAATTATATGTTGAAGACCTGTGTAAAATGTCATCCAATTGGAATAAGAATTGCGCCCTTTGGGGGCTCAAGAAGTAAAATAGAGAGATCGATTTAAATGGGACCTGTATCGGGCTATAGGCCGATTCAGACCATAATAAACACGTATGTTGACGGTCATGAGAGAATCCGTCGTTCAAAATTTCAGGCAAATCGGATAATAATTGCGTCCTCTACAGGCTCAAGAAGTCAAGATCCCAGATCGGTTTATATGACAGCTATATTAGGTTATGAACCGATTTGAACCATACTTGGCACAGATGTTGGATATCATGACAAAACACGTCGTGCGAAATTTCATTCCAATCGGATAAGAATTGCGCACTCTAGATGCGCAAGAAGTCAAGACCCAAGATCGGTTTATATGGCAGCTATATCAGGTTATGAACCGATTTGAACCATACTTGGCAAAGTTGTTGGATATCATAACAAAACACGTCGTGCAGAATTTCATTCCAATCGGACAAGAATTGCACACTCTAGAGGCTCAAGAAGTCAAGACCCAAGATCGGTTTATATGGCAGCTATGTCACGTTATGAACCGATTTGAACCATACTTGGCAAAGTTGTTGGATATCATAACAAAACACGTCGTGCAGAATTTCATTCCAATCGGATAAGAATTGCGCCCTATAGCGGCTTAAGAAGTCAAGACCCAAGATCGGTTTATATGGCAGCTATATCAAAACATGGACCAATTTGGCCCATTTGCAATCCCAACCGACCTACACAAATAAAAAGTATTCGTGCAAAATTTCAAGCGGCTTGCTTTACTCCTTCGAAAGTTTGCGTGCTTTCGACAGACAGTCGGATGGACGGACGGACAGACGGGACGGCCTTGGCTAGATCGACTTAAAATGACATGACGATCCAGAATATATATACTTTATGGGGTCTCAGACGCATATTTTGAGGTGTTACAAACAGTATGACGAAATTAATATACCCCTATCCTATGGTGGAGGGTATAAAAATCATGAACATTGCTCACAAACATGTCATAATCGTTGGTCTTATACATGTTATAATCATAAACATGTTAAGATATTGCCCCCAAAAATTATCAAGACAGGTCCATGTATCGACATAGCCTCCATATAGCGGTACCGCCCGATTTTTAGAGAGTAAAAAATGTTCAAAGTAAAAATTATTGACATAGCCCCATGTGGCGGCACCGCTCGCATTCCAGTCTTTCAAATATTCTGGTGGACACCAAATTTCCAAAATTTACAAATGTGGAGAGAAACATTCATAGTTTGGACTTTCGTTTAGGAACGAACAAAAATACATTATGTTCTGCAGGGCCGAAGTTTGGATACCCACCACCTTTCGTCAAAATTATGCGAAAAAATTAATTTATCGAGCAAAAAAAAAAAAAGGGTTCAAGAAGATTTGGTGGTTTAACATAGCTGAATGTACAAATTCATTTTTGGGTTAAAGACCTTCAATGAGGAGATCTGTCTATATAGGTGGTATAACTAAAAATGGTGTGATCTAAACAGACTTCAAAGTCTGCACCGAGTTTTAGTTAAATCGTATATGTAGACCTTGAATCGGGAAATTTAAGGTCTTCGGTATATATGACAGCTATATACAGATATAGATCCCCTTAGGACATACTCAGCAAGAATATCGAGGGGTCTAATAAACTCTTTGTGCCAAATTTCAGCCAAATTGGACGATAAATTCGACTTTTATGAGCCGAAGTCCTTAAATCGGTAGATCATGAATAGATGTTTGGAGAAGATTTGTTGACTTCACCATGTAATTTTTCACAATTGATTTTTCGTTTTTTATCGCGGCTGAGGTTCACAGTGAGTTGCTGGAAGCCATAACTGAATACTACGTGCGAAATTTAGCCAAATCGAACAATAACTGCTCCTCCCAGGGTCTCAAGATATCAATTTGGGAGATCAGCTTATATGGGAGCTGTATCAGGTTATCAGGACCGATTCAGACCGTTCTTAGCAGAGTTGTTGAAAGTCGTGACAGCACACTTTGTGCAAAATGTTAGCCAAATCGGGTAAGAATTGCAGCTTCCAGTGGCTTAAAAAGTCAAATTGGGAGATCGGTTCATATGGAAGCTATGCCTAAATATGAACCGATATGCCCCATTTACAGTCCCCAACGACCTAAATAAATCTCTGATATGTTTATTCGTTCGACCGCTATCGTGATTTCCACAGACGGATAGACAGACGAATGGAGAGATTGTCTAGACGACCAGGAAATATATACTTTATAGGGTTTCTGATCAAATCTTCGAGGTGTTCTAAATGGAATGACTTGATTAGTATACCCCCCATCCTATACTTATTTTACTTTAATTGGCTATGACGGAACATTTGTTCCACAAGCCGAATGTAGAATAACGTTCCAAGCGCCTCGATCTTCTGCGCTCAATCTAAAATCTCTGTCTCCCACCACTTGATCTTTCCATCGGGCTTTTGGTCTTCCCGGTTTGCGTGTACCACCGTGTTTGCCTTCAAAAGACTTATTTGCTGGAGATTCTTCATCCATTCCCCATCCTATGGTGGTGGATAGTACTCATTGATAAGTCAGAAACTTACCCCTGTTCCTTAATATAACAAGCCTTTATATTGCAACTGTCGCTGCAAGAAATAAAAGAGTCGGTTCGAATATTAAACCTTGGTTTAGTTCTACAATTCAAACCCTCATAAGAGAGAGAAAGACCTTGCATACTCTGAATGGAAGCGTTTTCAAACTCCTAAGCTTCATTATTTGTTTAGTATTGCTAGTAGAAGAGTAAAAGTTACAGTATCGGTCAAAACATAAGCATCTCCTCACTAGCTTTTTATACCCACCATTGTAGGATAGGGAGTATACTCATTTAGTCATTCCGTTTGAAACGAAATATCAATTTCCGAACCTACAAAGTATATATATTTCGGATCGTCGTAAAATTCTAAGACGATTTAACGATGTCCGTGTGTCTGTCCGTCCGTCTGTTGTAATCACTCTAGAGTCTTCAAAAATTGAGATATTGAGCTAAAATTTGGCACAGATACGTCTTTTTGATGCACGCCGGTTAAGTTCTTGAACGGGCCAAATCGGACCATATTTGGATTTTCCGATAAAGGGTCTAATGCCCATAAAAACTTTATTTTTCATCCGATTTTGCTGAAATTTGAAACAGTGAGTAGCTCTAAACCTCCCGACAACTGATCCAATCGATCAGATCAGATCGGATTATATTTAGATGTAGCTACCATATAGACCGATCTCCCGATAAAAGGTCTGAAGACCACAAAAGCTTTATACATTTCGCTGAAATTTGCACTAAATTTGTGCTAAGTATGGTTCAAATCGGTTTATAACCTGATATAGCTGCCATATAAACCGATTTCCCGTTTAGACTTCTTGAGCTTCTAAAGGGCGAAATTCTAATCCGATTTGGCTGAAATTTTGGTATGACTTTCAGATACTGTGCTAAGTATGGCTAAATCAGCCCATACCCTGATATAGCTGCCGTATAAACCGGTCTTCTTATCCGATTTGGCTGAAATTTTGCTATGACTTTCAGGTACTGTTCTAAGTATGGTCTTAATCAGTCCATACCCCGATATAGCCGCCATATTAACCGATCTCCCAATGAGGTTTGGTTAGGTTGAAAAGAGGGTGCAGATATTAATCCGCCTCATGCCACTATGGGCATACACCTAACTAAATCGGTTTGTTTTTCGCTCTAAATACAAGCATAAAAAGTAACCTCTAAAAGAAAATCTAAGTAAAAAATTCGGTGCTGCTTACAAAGTCCACTCCCCTAAGTTGGTTTATGTCTGGTATGGTGTCCCCACCAAAGTGCCGGTATGTTGTTAGACGCGAAAGTCGGGCAATGACAAAGGAAATGCTCCAACATCTCATCATCTTCCCCGCATGCCCTACACATGCTATCACTTGCCGCACCGATTTGACATAAGTAAGCTCGTAATCCTATGTGTCCGTCATGATACCAATAGCTATACTGATCTCCTTCTTACTTCCCTTCAGTAGTAGACTCGTCTTCTCACAATCTGAAAACCCCATAGGATTTTCGCCATCCTACCGACCGTTTCGCTCTTCCACAGGGTTGTATGTGCATTCATCGCCCACGCCCTCAACTGGGACTGCGTCGACCCGATAGGTTTCGGGTTAGCCAAGTTTATTGACGGCAGTCCTCTAGCCTTCCCTTACTCCGTTATGGCCCGGAACCCAAACAATGCGGATTTTGCCATCCTCTGTTAATCTCCTTCTTATACTGCAAGACTGTTTGTGACCTTACCGTCCTGGTTGTTATTGCCCTTATGGGAAATCTGTCTGTCGGTAAAGATGTTCACACTCGACGTCCTCGCGTTAGCACTGCACCACCTCACGTATTCCATGATCGCCCGGATTTCCGCCTGCTGGACCATATTATGGTCAGGCTGTCTTAAAACAGATCTCAGTCCCTGGGTTTTCAATGTAGACCCGCAGGCCCACTCGGTCCTCTAGCTTTGATACATCCGTGTAACATGATCTTCCAAAAGGCTATATTAGGGTTCCATCAATCCAAGAATGTGCCGCCGGCAGCAGTGCCTCGCACTCAACTTCAAATTTTATCTTAGGTATCTATCGGAAACCTCTTCCCTTCCTTCTAGGTTTCCTATCGTCGCCTCGATTATACCGCGATGGTATGGGCTGCTCCCATCCTCAATCCATTTTCCCATCGCCTTAAGTCTCATAGCCGCAGTGGCTGCCTCACACTTAAACTGTATGTCAATATGTCGGATATCGGAGAGTAGTCTCCAGTGCCCTAGTGGGCGTGGTCCTCATCGCTCCGCCTCTGTCAAGACAACATGTTCGCTGAACCTGTTGTATGTGTCCTTGCATTTTTTCTCCATAGCAGTCCACCAAACTACTGAGACATAAATAATTATTGGTCTAATCACGCTCCTGTAGAGCCAAATTTATTGCCCCGTCCCTTGATTAAGAACGTCGCCTTTGAGAGTGGGTGGATATCTATCTTTCTCACCAAGTCGAGCTTTGCGTCCTCCCAGGGTGCGTAGATTCCTGACGAACTGTTTGACTGTAGCAATACATTCTGCCTTCGCAAAACCCATCGTTAAGATGTCCCGTCTATACTCACAGCTCGTCATTTGGGTGGACCCTCTACACATGTTCGAAAATCCGATCGTTAATCAAATTCTCCCAGTTGGTGACCAATGATGTGGTGGAAGCCTACCGGATGCGTAAAACAGCTTGTCTCTGTTGTGCTTCCTTGCCACTCTGGCGTAAGAGGGCGGCTCCTTACCATTCTCAGCGACCATCTTCCCCTTCCGTGATGGCTGTGGCATACTTTTGGAAGTCATAGTTTACCATAAAGACTCAGGGGCCGTGCGCTCTTTTTTCGTTCCTGTTACGACTGTGTCTACCTCCGCAGGAGTCTCCATTTCAGGATGGCTGGCTTGGTTTTCCCAGAGCTCTTTTTCTTCTCCAGAATTT
This sequence comes from Stomoxys calcitrans, assembly GCF_963082655.1. NCBI lineage: Eukaryota > Metazoa > Arthropoda > Insecta > Diptera > Muscidae > Stomoxys > Stomoxys calcitrans. Next base: position 49,014,656 of record NC_081554.1, on the reverse strand, counting down.
CAGCAGTTTTATGCTTTTCGAGAGTTCTGATTCTTTTTCCAGCTTCCGTAGAAGTTCTGTCAGGATGACTGTGGCCTCCTTTGGAAGTCACAGTCCTCCATGAAGACTCAGGGGCCTTAGACGCTTCTTTCGTTCCTGTTCCTACTTTGTCTACCTCCGCAGGAGTCTCCATTTCAGAATGGCTGGCTTGGTTTACCCAGAGCTTTTTTTCTTTTTCAGCATTTTAGCAGTTTTATGCTCTTCGGGAGATCTGATTCTTGTTCCAGCTTCCATAGAAGTGCTTGGAATGTCAGTTCTATTCCTTCCAGCAACCTGCACTTTCGCCCGATTGCGCTGCCAGTACATACTCCTCTGTCTGCTTCGTTGTGTGCCGGATCGCTTTCTCGGTCTGCTCGTGAACTTAGCAAGGTCATCGCTTACTTCTGCCGTCATCCCGCTGCCCTCATCTCTCGATTCGGCTGCGATGACTGTTTCATTGACACCGTCGCTGTCTGAATCCGAGTCCGAATCCGAGGAAACACCACCTTTACTTAAAGGCTGGGGATGAACTGTCCATCCCTCTCTTCCTCATTAATTAGTCTGACGACTAGTTGTGCGCTTGAAGCATTATTTGTAGGAGGGGAGAACAACACGGTCGGACGGCACCATCGCAGCTCACGGCTACGATAAACGGTGGCCACTGGAGCCCACCGTAGCGCAGAGGTAGTTTAGGAATTTATGTAAAAACAAAAATCGTTCCTTAAAAACACTTTTATCGGCAAAATTCAAAAAAAATTACCAAGATATCTCTATTCGTTAATGGGAACTTTAGTAGTTAGTAGTATCAACACTTATATAGCGGATGTTGTACGTGTTATAATGACCATAACTAAGTGGCACTATCTTCACTCCTTCACTGCTATATTAAAAGAAGTTTGCTATGCCCCAACCAGGGCATAGCTAACATTTTCTTCATGTTCTCATTTCCTTTCTATTCTATTCTTCGAGTTAATATTTTGTCCATTTACTACTTTAAAAGAAAATAAAATTTCGTGCTTCATTCATATCAATTTTACTTGTAATCTCAAGTAATTAACCACACTTCAAATTAGGTTAATTTTTGTATGCCATTTCATTGGGGAAAGTGTGTGTGTGTGTGCGTGTGTTTTTGGCTTGTCAAACTGACTGTCAGTTTGTCCGTCCACTGATTCGCCCGCATATTCTAGAGGTTAAGCAAACAGAGATATTTTTAGAATTTCGTTAGTCCATTTCTATTAAGGCTGCCAAAGCAGATTGTTACTAATGGACATGTGATGCTTTGTGTCTGGATGAAAGAACAGCCATGTAGCGAAGTTGCAACCCTTATTTTTTGGGAAAAACCTTTTTCCATTTAGAGAAAAGCCTCTTATACACACACACACACATTAGACTTTACAACTGGAAATATTTGGTTTTCCTTTTTTTCGGATATAGAGAAAATTCATATCATTTTGGGATTTTTTTGTTTTTATTTGGGAATTTGTTTTGATTCGTTGCGAACTTTATCATATTTCACTTTCAAGTGAAATGTTTTTATGTTTCTCCCTCTTCCTCCTCCCCTTTGGTAATATTTTGGTTATGGCAATCAAAGTAGTTTTCACTATAATTGTTTTATTGTTATATCCTCCACCATAGTATGGGGGTATACTTATTTCGTCATTCGGTTTGCAACACCACGAAATATGCGTCTGAGACCCTAGAAAGTATATATATTCTTGATCGTCATATCATTCTAAGTCGATCTAGGCATGTACGTCCGTCTGTCCGTTCGTCTGTCCGTCCGTCCTTCTGTCGAAAGCACGCTAACTTTCGAAGGAGTAAAGCTAGCCGCTGGAAAATTTGCCCAAATACATTTTATTAGGAGGCCACCGTAGCGTAGAGGTCAGCATGTCCGCCTATGACGCTGAACGCCTGGGTTCGAATCCTGGCTAGACCATCAGAAAAAACTTTCAGCGGTGACTTTCCCCTCCTAATGCTGGCAACATTTGTGAGGTAATATGCCATGTAAAACTTCTCTCCATAGAGGTGTCGCACTGCGGCACGCCGTTCGGACTCGACTATAAAGAGGAGGCCCCTTATCATTTAGCTTAGACTTGAATCAGACTGCACTCATTGATATGTGAGAAGTGAGTGTCCCTGTTCCTTAGCGGAATGTTCATTGGTAAAATTTGCATTTTTACTTTTTATTAGTGTAGGTCGGTTGGGATTGTAAATGGGCCAAATCGGTCCATGTATTGATGTAGCTGCCATATAAACCAATCTAGGGGCTTGACTTCTTGAGCCTCTAGAGGGCGCTATTCTCGTCCGATTTGACCGAAGTTTTGCACATAGTGTTTTGGTATTACTTCCAACAACTGCGCTAAGTTTGGTTCAAATCGGTCCATGTTTTGATATAGCTGCCATATAAACCGATCTTGGATCTTGACTTCTTGAGCCTCTAGAGGGCGCAATTCTCATCCGATTTGGCTAAAATTTTTCACATAGTGGTTTGGGATCACTTTCAACAAATGTGCTGAGTATGATTCAAATCGTTTTATAATCTGGTATAGCTGTCATATAAACCGATCTGGGATTTTGACTTCTTGAGCCAATAGACCGCTCAATTCTCATCCGATTTGACTGAAATTTTGCATGAGGTGTTTTGTTACAACTTCTAATAACTGTACTAAGTATGGCGTAAATCGGTATGGCACCTGATATAGCTGCCATATAAACTGATCTTGGGTCTTGTCTTCTTGAGCCTCTAGAGGGCGCAATTCTCGTCCGATTTGACTGAAATTTTGCACGTAGTGTTTTGGTATCACTTCCAATAACTGTGCTAAATATGACGCAAATCGGTATGGAACCTAATATTGCAGTCATATAAACGGATCTTGGATCTTGACTTCTTGAGTCTCTAGAGGGCGCTATTCTGAAATTTTGCACATAGTGTTTAGGTATCATTTCCAACAACTGCGCTAAATATGGTTCAAATCGGTCCATGTTTTGATGTAGCTGCCATATCAACCGATCTTGGGTCTTGACTTCTTGAGCCTCTAGAGGGCGCAAATCTCGTCCGATTTGGCTGAAATTTTTCACGTAGTGTTTTGGTATCACTTCCAATAACTGTGCTAAGTATGACGCAAATCGGTATGGAACCTAATATTGCAGTCATATACACCGATCTTGGATCTTGACTTTTTGAGCCTCTAGAGGGCGCTATTCTCGTCCGATTTGGCTGAAATTTTGCACTTGGTGTTAAGGTATCACTTCCAACAAATGCGCTAAGTTTGGTTCAAATCGATCCATGTTTTGATATAGCTGCCATATAAACCGATTTTGGGGCTTGACTTCTTGAGCCTCTAGAGGGCGCAAGTCTCCTCCGATTTGACTGAAATTTTTCACGTAGTGTTTTGGTATCACTTTCAACAACTGTGCTGAGTATGATTCAAATCAGTTCATAATCGGATATAGCTGTCATATAAACCGATCTTGGATCTTGACTTCTGGAGCCTCTAGAGGGCGCAATTCTCATCCCATTTGGCTAAAATTTTGCATGAGGTGTTTTGTTATGACTTCCATTAGCTGTGCTAAGTATGGCGCAAATCGGTACATAACCTGATATAGCTGTCATATAATCCGATCTTGGGTCTTGACTTCTTGAGCCTCTAAAGGGCGCAATTCTCATCCGATTTGACTGAAATTTCGCACGTAGTGTTTTGGTATCACTTTCAACAACTGTGCTTAGTGTGACTCAAATCGGTTCATAATGTGGTACAGCTATCATATAAACCGATCTTGGATCTTGACTTCTTGAGCCAATAGACCGCTCAATTCTCATCCGATTACACTGAAATTTTGCATGAGGTGTTTTGTTATGACTTCCATTAGCTGTGCTAAGTATGGCGTAAATCGGTACATAACCTGATATATCTGCCATATAAACCGATCTGGGATCTTGACTTCTTGAGCCTCTAGGGGGCGCAATTCTCGTCCGATTTGACTGAAATTTCGCACGTTGTGGTTTGGTATCACTTTCAACAACTGTGCTAAGTATGATTCAAATCGGTTCATAATCTGATATAGCTGTCATATAAACCGATCTTGGTTCTTGACTTCTTGAGCCAAGTGACCGCTCAATTGTGTGTGCAAAGTATTACGCAATTCGGTTCATAACCTGATATACCTGCCATATAAACCAATCTGGGATCTTGACTTCTGGACCCTCTAGAGGGCGCAAGTCTCATCCGATTTGCCAGAAATTTTGTACAATGGCTTCTCTCATAACTTTCAACATACGTGTCTAATATGGTCTAAATCGATCAATAGCTTGATACAGCTCCCATATAAACCTATCTTCCGATATTGCTTTTTGAGCCCCTACTAGGAGCAATTCTTATCCGAATGAACTGAAATATTACACAATGACTTCTACAGTGTTCAGCATTCATTTAAGGTCCGTATCGGACTATAACTTGATATAGCTCCTATAGCAAAACACTTCTTATTCAATATTCTTTGTTTGCCTAGAAAGAGACACCGCGCCTAGAACTCGACAAATGCGATCCATGGTGAAGGGTATATAAGATTCGGCCCGGCCGAACTTATCACGCTTTTACTTGTTTTTCATGTGCATTAAAGATTAAACTCAAGATTGTGGAGCGGTTTTTTGAAACACAACGTCTATTTCCGTTTAGTTTATCTTTTCATTTTTAATATTTAAAAAAAGAATATGAACGTTTTTGTTTCTATTAAATCCCAGTTTTAGTGGCCATAAAATTGTTACAGCGTTTAATCATTTCATTTATCGCATTTTAATGTAATCCCTGAGTTTGAATTGGGTTTTTTTTTGTAGTCTTTTTCTTTCCAACATATCAAATTGGAGAAAAATAAATTCCCTTTCTTACCGGACGGACGTGTTTCTGGTTGCTGCGACAAAAACAAACATACATCACTGTTGGAGGCGTTTTGTTGTAAGTGGATGGTTGTTGTATTGGAGCTGGATTCCTCAGGAACACCCCTTCACTCAATTATAGACGTAAACGGCGGTGAGTGACACGCAATTTACAAATTAACTTCGTTTTAAATTAAGCCCAAAGGCAATAAATTAATATAAAATCCACTGGAAGGAACAACAGAGACAAATATCACGGTCTGTCAGCAGTATACTTTGTCAATAAATTTGACGGTATCAGCTGTTCTCTTCTACCCAAATACTGGCTACGAGTTGCATTTACCCAACACCTTATTTAACAGGGTTGCATCTGAAAGTAGTTGTCGAGATCTATATCGGTTGGATAATGTAGTATAAATGGTGTGTGTCCTTGCTATACACTAGTACTGAATTATCGACGTGAGTCACCCGGTGTTAGATCAAATACACTATGAATACAGGGTCATTAACCCCCCGCAACAGCATTGGCTCTTTCCGCTTGAACAAATTACAAGAACTAGAAAAGATAAACGCCGAACTGTCTGAAAGGAATGAAAGATATGAAAGGCTTTGTGGTCAACTCCAAAGAGATGTTGAATCTTTAAAGTTCAAACTCAACAAGCAAACTGAATCATTTGAGACAGATGAAGAAGAGCTCCAACAAGAAATAGGTCGTTTTGATTCTCAACCTCCAAATTCTTCCGAAAACTGCAACAGTGCAGTAGCATCGCCCTACGAATGGCAAACAGTCAGACGAAACAAGCGAGCAAACGAAAGCCCAGAGCATGTTATTAATAATAACACCAAAAAACAAGCCACTACCCAAAAATATTGGTTGAGTAAGACTCCTCAAACTGCCAACCAATATGCGGATCTGGATAATGACGACGGGTCTCAACCCAACTCTAATCCGCCTCAAATTCTTTACAAACCTCCGCCTATATTTGTTGAGAAGGTTGCTAACATACAACCTTTAATATCCATGCTAAAACAAACTGTTCCAAACCAATTTGAAATAAAAACCCTGCGAAATGAACAGGTCAAGATAATGCCAAAAGACCACGAAACTTATAAAAAAATTATTGGTGAACTAGAAAAGAAAAACACTGAGTTCTTTACTTACAAACCAAAATCTGAAAGGGGATTTAAAGTAATCTTGCGAAATATGCACTCAACAGCAAATATAGACGACTTGAAAAACGAGCTCTCCCAACTTGGACATGAAGTCAAAAATATATGGAATATAAGAAGTCGTTATACAAAGGTTCCGCTTCCTCTGTTTGAGGTCGAATTGAGCACCAAGCCCAACAATAAAGATATATATTCCGTAACAAAACTTATGTCATGCGTTATTAGATTTGAGCCTCCGCGTCCTAAGAAAATAGTCCCTCAATGCTCAAACTGTCAACAATACGGCCATACAAAGTCATATTGCAAGAAAAAATCAGTCTGCATTAAGTGTGCTGGACACCATGAATCAAAATCATGCGAACGCAAAAACTGGGCAGACGAGGTAAAGTGCGCCTTATGTAATGGTAATCACCCAGCAAATTATAAAGGATGTTCAATTTATAAGCAAATTTACTCCCAACATTACCCCTCTCTTAGAAACACGAGAGAGAGTCAACAGCCTGAAACCCGAACTTTGACGACGAACCCCACATATTCAAGCGCTGCTAGAAGAACAGATTTTCCGCAAACCTCACAACAAAACACCCAAATTCAGCCACAAAATCTTCAAACGGATCGAAGTCCGCAAGTATCCGAAATACATGAAATGTTAAGCAATTTAGGAACACTTATGCAGCAGATGACAAGCCTTCTTATGAGTCTAACTTCAAAATTAACACAAATCTAATAATGAACTTTCTTAATATAGTGTTCTGGAATGCCAACGGTCTGGCACAACATACCTTAGAAGTGAAAAACTTTTTGTCTTCTAATCAAATAGACATACTTCTTGTGTCAGAGACACATTTTACCAGCAAGCATCACTTTTGTATCCCCCAATACGATTTTTACCACGTTATGCACCCATCTGGAATGGCACGTGGTGGTTCAGGAATCTTGATAAAGCAATCCATTAAGCATCACCAAGGAACCCACTACAGCTCCGATATAATTCAGGCAACAAACATCATAGTAGAAAGCATGCAAGGACCTTTAACAGTGTCATCAATCTATAGTCCACCAAAACATACCATCAAAAAAGAAAATTATATTAATTTCTTTAAGACATTAGGAAGCAAATTCATAGCTTGTGGAGACTACAATGCCAAGCACACAATATGGGGATCACGTCTTAATACGCCGAAAGGCCGACAGTTATACTGGGCTATAAAAGAACTTAATCTTCGGGTTATTTCACCATATTCTCCAACATATTGGCCGTCAGATCTGAATAAAACCCCAGATCTTATAGATTTCTGCGTTTCCAAAGGGATTTCGGCTGGCTCCGAAAAATGTTTTTCAAGCCACGATCTGTCTTCTGAACACACACCAGTCTTTCTATCATTGCACGCACAGCATATACCCCAAGATCAAAAATGTAAACTTCACAATAATAAGACTAACTGGCATTATTTTCGTTACCTAGTCAGCAAAACATTACATCAAAATTTACCTTTAAAATCAGATCAAGACATTTCTTACGCCGTAGACCACCTAGTGCAAACTATACAGAGCGCTTCATGGAACTCTACACCCAAGAAAAGTTTCATAGAATCATACAAATACCCTGCCTTTATACAGAGAAAAGTTAAAGAAAAGCGCAAGGCGAAAAAACGTTGGCAAAAAACAAAATCACCAGAGAACAAACGAAAACTTAATAAAGCAACTGCAGATTTGCAAAAGTTATTAAAATGCGTAGATAATAACCATATTGAACAAGAAATCCAAAATCTTGGGCCAACAAAGTCAACAGACTATTCTCTATGGAAAATCACGAAAAAACTCAAAAATGAGCCAAAAATCAATTACCCAATTCGAAAGTCTGGTAACTCGTGGACAAAAAGCAACTTAGAAAAAGCCTACACATTTGCCAATCATTTATACGATGTTTTCACCCCAAATAGCTCGGAAGAACCGCCCAAATGCTTGGAAACTTTCTTAAATGAACCTCATCAGCTTGACCTGCCAATAAAGAAAATTTCAAAAGCCGAAGTCTCACATGCAATAAAGATTCTAAAACCTGGTAAGGCTCCTGGCTATGACTTAATAACCCCTAAAATACTCAAAGAACTCCCTAAAGAAGGTACTGACTTCATTACGTTCATATTCAATGCCTGTTTAAAGCGCTGCTTCATTCCGCCCCAATGGAAAGTTGCCCAAGTCACAATGATCCAGAAACCTGGAAAACCATCCGATCAAGTCAAATCATATCGACCAATAAGCCTACTGCCAATAATTTCAAAGGTATTCGAATCTCTATTTCTTAAGAGATTAATGCCAATAATTGAGGAAAATAACTTGATACCAAATCATCAATTCGGATTTAGAAAGAATCACGGGACTACTGAACAAATCCACAGATTAGTGGAAACCATAAATTCTGCATTTGAATCAAAGCAGTACTGTACTTCCGCATTTTTAGACATCTCGCAAGCCTTTGACAAGGTATGGCATGAGGGTCTTCTCTACAAGGCAAGGAAACTTCTTCCAATAAATTACTATCTATTAATTAAATCATATATTCAAAAAAGAATGTTCTTCGTCCAAGAGGCCGATGAAATGAGTGATTTAAAATCTGTCAGAGCTGGGGTACCACAGGGGAGTGTGATGGGCCCAATCTTATATATCTTGTTCACATCTGATCTACCACAGACAGAGAACGCAGTGGTGGGTACATTCGCTGATGACACCGCTGTGCTAGCTGTTAATAAAAATCCACAAATAGCAAGCAATATGCTTCAAACCTACCTAAATACTTTGTGCGAGTGGCTGAAACACTGGCGTATAAAACCAAATGAAACTAAGTCTATACACGTAACATTCACACTTAACCACGGAAACTGCCCTCCAGTTCAAATGAATGAAGTCCAACTCCCGCAGGCGAATGAGGCGAAATATCTGGGACTATACTTGGACAAGAAACTAACTTGGAAAACGCACATAAAAATAAAAAGAAAAGCTTGTGATATACAACTACAAAAAATGAATTTTCTGATTGGACCAAATTCCAAGTTATCCTTAGAAAATAAGATACTTATATACAAATGCATTATAAAACCAATCTGGACATACGGTATCCAGCTATGGGGAACCGCTTCACATACAACAATCAAACTACTACAGCAACTACAATCAAAAACATTACGCAAAATTGCAGGTGCACCATACTACATAACTAATAAGCGACTACACGAGGAATTAAATATAAAAACTGTCCAGGAAGAAGTATTGTCACAACTCCAAAATTATAAATTGAGAATTCAACAACATCCAAACCCACTAGCAACAAACCTGATGAGGAACACTGAAACATTTAAGCGGCTCAAAAGAAAAGCACCGCAAGACCTACTGTAAATTTTTAACTCCACTTTAATGATGCATAAATAAATTTTATACGTGGGCCAACCACTGGGTTGGCACCATTAGTAATTATAATATACAAAATAATGTCGATAATAATGTAAATATCTATACTAAGATAGAAAGCATTAATAAAAATGAATTAAAAAAAAAAAAAAAAAAAAAAAAACATATCAAATTGTTATATTTTTTATAACAAATATTTTATAGAGCTTTTTATTCCAGCTTGTGTTTTTTTATGGCATATCAATTTCAGTTTTTTTTTTTTTGTTACCCGAGTCTAAGTTTGTTGGGTGGGGTTTATGACCGGAGATTTCATAGAAAAATTTGATCCACATTTGATGAACTGCGAATACAAGATAAGCCCTTAATCTCTCTCTCGCTTGTCTAAATGTTGTTCGAAGGGCAGGAGAGTGGGGGTTTATTTTTGTGTAGGTAGGCTTTACATGTTACGGTGTAAAAACATACAGCATTTTTTTTTCATATCTTTATTAACTGGCAATCGATTTCATACACATTGGCTAAGGGATTTGGCCGTAGACCATTATTCGTCTCTTATGATTCATATCTTGGCTTATTGTTTAAGTAAGGCCGTTGCATATCACTTTCATTATTCCATCCCACATAGATTTCATTCGAATCTTGTTTTCCCCAGCATCTGAATGCTTGTTTTCTTCAACCAACGCCATTAAGAAGTTTGCTTTCAATGTACATTGTAGTACTTAGAGAGGGTTTTAATTGTTTCAGTTTTTCTTTTTGCTTTCAATAGACAACACTAGACTTACTTAAATGCGCTCTCACATAGCAGATGGTTGACATGGAAACGTAGTTTTAGGTCATATAACTCAAGTATCATGTCATCGTAGACAAAATCTAATGCCTTCATTTGATTTCGCTTTCAAAATCGTTTTGTTATACAAAAAAAAATAAATAAAATGTCAACTTTCTTTCGCTTTTTCCAGGAAACTAAGTGGTAATTGAGGTTAAAACGTTATAAAATTTGAAATCGATTTGATTGGAGCATTTGTCTGTAAGGTTTTCTCTGGAAAAAGTTTTTAGCGAATCGCATAACCGCAGCATAACCATCAGGATGGCTAGAATGGAGGTATAGTCACTTTGTCATGCTGTTTGTATCGACTCAAGATCGCCGAAATCACGATAACTTTCAAAGTATACAGTGGAAATTTAGCAATTTTTGGTCGGTAGTTATACCAAATGGATCATGTTGGTTCCCAGGTACATGTCACTTTTTGAAGCATAACCATTCATAGATATTTCCTTACCCCCAGCATTACCTGTGGCGGAAAAATAATGCCTTGTTCATAGCTTTACCCGGTATTACCAGTAATACAAATACAAAGAAATTGAAAGCAAGAGGATAAATTAGGTTAGATAAGGTTGAAAAGAGGGTGCAGATATAAATCAGCCCCATACCACCTACAGGACCGTATTATGATCAGGCAGTCTAAAACAGATCTCAGTCCCTGGGTTCTCAATGTAGACCTCCGGGCCTACTCTGTCCTCTAGCTTTGATGCATCCGTGTAACATGATCTTCCAGACGGGAATACCTAGGTTCCGCTGGCAGCAATGCCTCACACTCAACCTCAAGTGTCGTCTCAGGTATCCGTTCGGAAACCTCTTCCATTCCTTCCAGGTTTCCTATCGTCACCTTGCTTATACAGTGATGGCATCAGCTGCTCCAATCCCCAATCCATTCTCCCATCGCCTTAGGTTTCATAGATATCCGGCCCATTGTATGTCAATGGGTCAAATATCTAGAAAATTCTCCAGTGCCCTAGTGACTGTGGTCCTTATCACTCTGCTTATGCCAAAATAACATGTTCTCTGAACTTGTTGTACGATCGTAAGGTTGCACTTTGTCTCCATAGAAGTCCATCAAACTACTGAGGCGTAAGTAAGTATTACTCAAGTCACGCTTCCAGTGGACTGTCGTCGGATTCAGGACCAATATCGTGCCTAAGGCTCGTCTATATAGTGCCCAACATCTGTGAGCCTTCTCAGTACGCTCCTGAATGTGACACTTCCTTTCCTATCCAAAATCACTCCTAAGTATTTGGCCTTGGCAGATGTCGAAATCGTTTTATTGAGGAAACGTGGTGCGTCAAATTGGCCCACCTTCATCATCCTCGTGAACAGGGTCTAGCCCAGTCATATGCCATATGCAAAACTCTTTCGGCCCTTCTGCATAGCTGGTTCGGATCCTTACCACCAAAAAGTATTGTAACATCATCTGCAAAACAGACAGGTTTAAATCCCTCCTCAGTCAGCATCCGTAATAGGTCATTTATGGTGGTCACCCATAGGAGTGGCGATAAAATGCCCCCGTATGGCATGCCCTGTGCCACTTTCTGTCTTATATTTATGCCATGTGGCATACAATTTATCCACCTGTTCCTTAGCTTATGGTTTATCCCGTTTTTAAGGACCTGGTCCATCCGGAACTGGTCTAAGGATTGGATCAATATGTTGGTCCGCACATTGTTAAACGCCCCTTCGATGTCAATGCAAACCGCCAAGGTGTACGTCTTGGCATCGAAGGTTTCATCTATTTATGCACAACGCCGTGCAGGACAGTCTCCACCGACATTCCCTTGATATAGGCATGGCGTTTGCATTTGAGCAGTTCGAGGAGGATGCTCTCCTCTTTATCATGGTATCCACAACTCTTTATCACGGTATCCACAAGGTTTTGAGTAGAAGGAAAGTAAGACTTATGGGTCTGTAGGCCTTTGGTGTCGCATAACTTGCCTTGCCGAACTTGGGTTTAAACACCACCCTTGCCTCTTGCTAGTGTTTCGCAGTATATGAAAGTCTTAGGCACGCAGTAAAAATAGTGGCCAGATGAGGCGCCAGATAGTCGGCCTCCTTTTTGTAGTAACGCCGGAAATATTCCATCAGATCCGGGTGGTTTAAATGGTTTGATGCTCCTCAAGGCTTCCTTGACCATAAATTCCGTTATGATAAGCCTTTGATCAACCTCATTATTCCAAGATTCCGGTGTCTTCGTGAATCCGGAAATGCGTTTTCATCAAAATCTTTAACATGTGCTTCGTTGTTTCTGCTCTCACTCCCATGTCGTCTATAACGTTTCAGTTTGGGCATGGGGTTTTGAGAGAAACTTTTTCATCTTGGCGGGGTCATTAACGCTATCGACCTGGTCGACGAATATCTTCCAGGAGGCACGTTTTGTTGCTGTGGTAGTTTTATTGTATTGCTTGAGCCGTGTGTAGTACACATCCCGATTTTCCTTCTCTAGCCTTTAGAAGTCTCAACTTTTGCTTATATTATCCCCAACACCTTCAAGAATTGCAGTCTAAATATGTGCATAAGCAGGTATATCACCGTACCTTCTTGAGTCCCAAGTTTGTCCGATTTGCCTAACATTTGGTATGAGAAGTACAAGGAAAATGCAAGGACTAGCTAAAGCCAATCCTGGATGGAGATATGCAACTTATGTGGATGATACATCCCAGGATACATACCGAAACTAGACAATTTCTAGTGGGCAAATACTAGAACTACTCCTGGGAATACATTTTCCTGAAAACTATTCAAGGAACAACGTGACGCCAGAGGAGCTTATCACTGATATGAGTTTGTCGGCGATTGTTGGGAATATAGTGTCCGAGCAAATCAAAAGTGTCGACGCCTTTAACCCTGGAAAGTCATTCTTATTTTATTTACAATAGTAATAGATGTCGCGCGACGTCGTTTTGACGAAAGATGACTGTCCAGGGTTAAATCGCCTGGATCTGATAATGTATCACCTGGCTACCTGCATTAGAAAGCTATATATACAGCAGCCATCAAAACTTCATATATATCTGTGCGATGAGGGACACAAAGGTCATTTTCATTCCAAAAGAAGGAAAAACAAACGCGAAAGATTGTCATCCTATTTGTCTGTCAGCATTTATGTCTTAAATTGTCCCAATAGCTTTTTTGGTCTCTCATTACTGTGACATTGGTTAGGTTGGTGAGACATTTTATTATCTAAGCAGACTCATTTGCGATGAATTAGGCAATGATAATCCAGGTATGCTAGGAGGCCGCCGTAGCGCAGAGGTTAGCATGTCCGCCTATGACCCTAAACGTCTGGGTTCGAATCCTGGCGAGACCATCTAAAGAATTTTAAGCGGTGGTTTTCCCCTTCCTAATGCTGGTAACATTTGTGAAGTACTATGCCATGTAAAACTTCTCTCTAAAGAGGTGTCGTACTGCGGCACGCCGTTCGGACTCGGCTATTAAAATAAGGCCCCTTATCATTAAATTTGAATCGGACTGCATTCATTGATATGTGAGAAGTTTGCCCCTGTTCCTTAGTGGAATGTTCAAGGGCAAAATTTGCTTTTGCAATCCGGGGACGCTACCAACTCGGCTACCGGTCTGACCTACAATGGGCAACAATTTTGTGACTCGGATTTGACACTGTCATTATAAGCTACCCTAACCTAGCTCAATGGTTGCCTCTACCAAAAAGCTTTAGTTTGAAAGAATGTTACATGAATGGGACTGCATTCATTGATATGTGAGAAGTTTGCCCCTGTTCCTTATTGGTATTTTCAAGGGCAAAATTTGCTTTTGCAATCCGAGGACGCTACCAACTCGGCTACCGGTCTGACCTACAATGGGCAACAATTTTGTGAGTCAGATTTGACACTGTCATTATAAGCTACCCTAACCTAGCTCAATTGTTGTCTCTACCAAAAAGCTTTAGTTTGAAAGAATGTAACTTGAATGGGACTGCATTCATTGATATGTGAGAAGTTTGCCCCTGTTCTTTAGTGGTATGTTCAAGGGCAAAATTTGCCTTTGCAATCCGGGGACGCTACCAACTCGGCTACCGGTCTGACCTACAATGGGCAAAAATTTTGTGAGTCGGTTTTGACACCGTCATTATAAGCTACCCTAGCCTAGCTCAATTGTTGTCTCTACCACAAAGCTTAAGTTTGAAAGAATGTCACATGAATGGGACTGCATTCATTGATATGTGAGAAGTTTGCCCCTGTTCTTTAGTGGTATGTTCAAGGGCAAAATTTGCATTTGCAATCCGGGGACGCTACCAACTCGGCTACCGGTATGATCTACAATGGGCAACAAATTTGTGAGTCGGATTTGACACTGTCATTATAAGCCCATTTGTTGCCTCTACCAAATAACCTAAGTTTGAAAGAATGTTGTTGCATGATTGCCCCAAACACATAGACGGACGGACAGAAAATTGGTAGGATATTTGACAAATTTAGTAGGAAATCTTAAGTGCTCAATTTGTGACGAATTTGTTGTACTCATCTGCTGCCGCAAGCTACAATATAACCAAGTAGGCTCTTCTTAACTCATTCTAAATATAATCCTAGGTTACTTGCTCTTAGTCAAATTTCTTTCTTAAACCAATACACGTGCCAACAATTTCATAGGAAAGTTAAACACGTAACGAGAAAATAAAAACATTTTCACATTTGATACGCCTCCATGAAGTATTTAGCCTTATGTGTGTGTGGCTTTAATCAAGACGTTTATTTAAATAGAAAGTATAAACTGTATGGTGAGAACGATGTTTCAAAAAAATGAAGATGCTTTCTTTAGCCCATACTCGTAGCTATAGCAGAATTTAAAATTACGTGTTGTGCCATCAACATCATCAGAAACACTCAAAAAAAAAATGAATATTAAATATGTGAAAACAATGCAAGCCATCTACCATTTCATGGAAATCAATTGAATGAATGGCATAAAGGAAGAAAATGTCAAGTGTAGCACATACATACGAATCACTCCTAAAAAAATGAATAAAATTTCTATGGCCATTTCTGTTTTGATACCCGCAAAGCAGGCAAACAAACAAAGGCCTACCTAAATGTGACGAACCTTAAAAAATATAATTGAAATGAATCCAAAAGTAAAGAAAAAAAAATGAAAACAACAAACATGTCTTATGGTGTCAAATGTATATTCTCAATATGAAGATAAATTGAATTGATAACTCAATGAAATGATATTGAAAAGGAGTCAAGAGTAGAAAAAATTCAATTTAATTAAAAAATATATCAACTTCCAGTGAAATAAAAAAATTGAAACTTGTACAAAGATGATGTATGATTGCCATAATAAATAAGAAAACACAAGAGTCAAAAAATTTAAATATCCAAAATCCTCAATGTGTAGTGTCTAAGCCCCATATATGCATGCATGCAACCAAAAGAAACAAAGAAGAAACTTAAACCAGCAAAGTGATGAAAAATTTTTAAACAAATGCCCAAAGTGACAAAATATGGAAAAATCAAGATGAAAGAAATTTTATAATATTTCCAGGAATATAAATTCTAATTTTTTAACAAAATATTATCTTTAAAAGTCTTTTCAATTATTTATATGTGTTTTTCCTTTTTGTTTTTGTTATGTCTTCCAGAGTGTTTGTAAACGACATAGATTTTATTAAAGAAGAATTAAGAAATTTAAAAACTCTTCGGAGTTTATCGAATTACTTCAAAGTGATATATCGATACCAAAAGTTCTTAGTGCATAATTGTGACCACCAGTTGCGAAAAGTGGATTAAAGGATTTATAAATTATTGTGAAATAATTGTATGCCCATAGTTGCAACTCAAATTTGCCGAAGGATTATATTGCCGACTAGGATATGCTCTTTTAAAGTGGTAAGATATACAAACATTTATTCTGTATTACTTCATACTCTGTAGTTAAGTTGTATTGTAAGCAAAAAATTGAAGTTTTGGAATACTGCTCCTACAAACAAATCCGTTTTTTTAAAGAAGTATCATTTTTCTAGTAACTGTGTAACCTTTCCCTCCACACCCTCCAAACCTTAAACACCAGTCGCGAATTTGCAATTTTTTAATGTAATAGTCAAATCGTTCATGGTAAAACCTTCTGTAGCTAAGAATTCCTCTATTAGGTGGTAATTCAAAAAAAAAAAGATGTAAAAGTCGACTTTCGACTAATCGATTAATTGACTTTTTGTGTAAAAAAGTCGAAATCGACTGTTTAGAAAAGTCGAATAATCGACTCTGAAGTCAAAGCAAGTCAAAAAGTCGAAAAATCGAAAAAATGGAAAAATTCGGAAAGTCGAAAAAAGCCGAAAAATCGAAAAAATACCGAAAACTCGAACAAAGCCGAAAAGTCGAACAAAGCCGAAAAGTCGAACAAAGCCGAAAAGTCGAAAAAAGCCGAAAAGTCCAAAAAAACCGACAAGTCGAAAAAAGTAAAAAAGTCAGAGAAAAGTCGAAATGGATTTATTGGGTTGCCCAAAAAGTAATTGTCGGTAATATAGTAGTAATATAGTCGGCGTTGACAAATTTTTTCAACGGTTTGTGACTCTGTAATTGCATTCTTTCTTCTGTCAGTTATCAGCTGTTACTTTTAGCTTGCTTTAGAAAAAAAGTGCGCGAAATTTTGTTTACATTTGTTTGTTTGGCGTCAATTTTAATATGGAGCCCACATGTATTGAAAGAAATTCATTTAACAAACCGAATCAACGCTTGTGATATGCACCTTAAACGCAATGAATTCGATCCGTTTTTAAAACGAATCATAACTGGAGATGAAAAATGGATTGCTTACAACAACGTTAGTCGAAAACGATCATGGTCCAAGCATGGTGAACCAGCTCAAACCACTTCAAAGGCTGATATCCACCAAAAGAAGGTTATGCTGTCTGTTTGGTGGAACCAAGGAACCAAACGATTAATTCGGATGTTTACTGTCAACAATTGGACAAATTGAATACAGCCATCAAGGCCATATGACACCTTTATGAATTGGTCAATCATAAAGGTGTCATATTCCACCAGGACAACGCTAGACCGCACACATCTTTGGTCACTCGCCAAAAACTGAGTGAGCTTGGCTGGGAACTTTTGATGCATCCACCATGTAGCCCTGACCTTGCACCACCAGACTACCATTTATTTCGATCTTTGCAGAACTCCTTAAATGGTAAAACTTTCGGCTATGATGAGGCTATAAAATCGCACTTGGTTCAGTTTTTTGCAGATAAAGGCCAGAAGTTCTATGAGCGTGGAATACTAAATTTGCCAGGAAGATGGCAAAAGGTTATCGAACTAAATGGCAATTATATATTTGATTAAAGTTCATTCTAAGTATTATTAAAAATGCATTTACTTTCTTTTAAAAAATTCGCAATTACTTTTTAGGCAAACCAATAGTTTCCATTCGACTATTCTTTATACCCTCCATCATAGGATGGGGGTATACTAATTTCATCATTCTGTTTGTAACACCTCGAAATATGCGTCTGCGACCCCAAAAGGATATATAATCTTGATCGTCATGTCATTTTAAGTCGATCTAGCCATGTCCGCCCGTCCGTCTGTCTGTCGAAAGCACGCTAACTTTCGAAGGAGTAAAGCTAGGCGCTTGAACTTTTGCACAGATAATTTTATTAGTGTAGGTCGGTTGGGATTGTAAATGTTTTGTTTTGATATAGCTGCCATATAAATCTCATCCGATTTGACTGAAATTTTGTTTGTAGTGTGCTAGTACCACTTCCAACAACTTCGCTAAGTATGGTATAAATCGGTCCATGTTTGACATAGCTGCCATATAAACCGATCTTGGGTCTTGACTTCTTGAGCCTCTATTTTGCACGTAGTGTTTTGGTACCACTATCAACAACTGTGTTAAGTATGATTGAAATCGGTTCATTATCTGGTATAGCTGTCATATATACCGATCATGGATCTTGACTTCTTGAGCCAACAGAGCACGCAATTCTTAACCGATATGACTGAAATTTAGCACGAGGTGTTTTGTTATGACTTCCAAAAACTGTGAGAAGTATGGCGTAAATCGGCACATAACCTGATATAGCTGCCATATAAACCGATTTGGGATCTTGACTTCTTGAGCCTCTATAGGGCGCAATTCTCATCCGATTTGACTGAAATTTTGCACGTAGTGTTTTGGCATCACTTCCAACAACTGTGTTGCAAAAATGGTTTAAATCGGTCAAAGTTTTGATATAGCTGTCATATAAACCGATCTTGGGTCTTGACTTCTCGAGCCTCTAGAGGGTACAATTCTTATCCGATTTGACTGAAATTTTGCACGTAGTGTTTTGGTATCACTTCCAACAACTGTGTTAAGTATGACAGTTCATAATCTGGTATAGCTGCCATATAAACCGATCCTCGGTCTTGACTTCTTGAGCCTCTAGAGGGCGCGATTCTCTTCCAATTTGGCAGAAATTTTGTACAACCGCTTTTCCCATGACCTGGCAACCTTCAGTCTGTCAGCATGTTTTCCGATTAGATAGTGACCTGTCATGACGGACACAATGGCTGAGACGTCCATTCTAGCCAAGGACAGCAAAGCGGTAGACCTCTTCAAGTCTAGATGAGGCCACATAATTTTGGAATGCTCACATCCCACTCTTTGTAACCATCTATCATTCGTTGTCTTTCTGGTATGGTCCTGAAAACTTAGCTTACATGTCACAGGAGGCATACCCACAGATTCCAGTATGTGTAGGATAGCTCTTAGTCTCGCACGCTCATCCGTTTTACAATTCCCTGGGATGTCTCTATGGCCCGGCACCCAGAAAAGTTCAATTTTTAACTGTTCAGCCATCTCGTTGAGAGATCTGCGACAGTCGAGGCCGGTTTTTGTGTTAAGAAATACGTTCTCCAGGCATTTAATGGCTGCCTGGCTCGTATCGTAATGACATTACATTTTAACCATTTCAACACTTCCTTAATTTCAGGGATCTCCGCTTGATAAACACTGCAGTGGTGGATAACCGCTTGATAAACACTGCAGTGGTGGGTAACCTTTTCGATGTGACCAGTTCTAGATCTTTAAAGTACATCCCAAAAACCACCTGGTCGTTTGGAATCATTCGTTTAGAAGTCTATATAACTTCTGTTACTAGGGATATCGTAGTTCCAATCGATTCTATCAGGTATAGTGGTACATTAATTTTTATCAAAAAGCGGCTCAGGTAGAGTGTAATCCACACAGCTTGGAACATCAGACATTGCAAATTGCATATTCCACAAATGAACATTCCACTAAGGAACAGGGGCAAACTTCTCACATACCAATGAGTGCTGTCCGATTCAAGTTTAGGCTCAATGATAAGGGACCTCCCTTTTATAGCCGAGTCCGAACGGCGTGCCGCAGTGCGACACCTCTTTGGAGAGATGTTTTACATGGTATAGTACCTCACAAATGTTGCCAGCATTAGGAGGAGAAAACCGCCGCTGAAAATTTTTTTTCTGATGGTCTCGCCAGGATTCCAACCCAGGGGTTCAGCGTCATAGGCGGACATACTAACCTCTGCGCTACGGTGGGCTCCCGTCGAACATCTATAATTGTCAAGGATAATACAATGTCCGTAGCCGCCACATGACCAAAGAGAAAGCTCCCTTAGACTCACGGCAGTGGTGGCAGCAATTTGTCTAGCCACATTGGCCAGAGGTATAAGATGTAGCATTAAATTAAGTGCATCAGATGGTCTCGTTCTCAGTGCGGCTGTAATGCACAAACAAGCTTTCCTTTGAAGAATTTAACACTAGGTGGACTTTTGAAGCACCGTCCACCAGACCACAACACCATATAACAGTATAGGTCTGACAACTGCATTATATACCCTATACATGACACGCGGTCTAAACCCCCCAACTTTTGCCAATGGCTCTCTTCCAGATATTTAGGGCAAGAGTTGCCTTCCCTGGTCTTTCCAAAATGTTGGATTTGAAGTTCAATTTCACCGAGATATTTTGCGCTTTCTGCGCATTCTCTCCTCCCAAGGATACAGATTCCACTGTAGGCAACTTGTATCTCCTGCTGAAAAAAACTACTTCTGTCTAGCACAGATTTATACCTAGACCACTTTCGGTAGTCCACGTTGCTGTTGCACGTAGAGCTTCCAGGAAGTATATCTCTTAGAGTGCTGGGAAACTTTTCGTTTGAAACACCTCGAAATATTGATCTAGGATCCTATAAACTGTATAAATTCTTGATCGTCTCGGCATTTTGAGTCGAACTAGCCATGTCTGTCCGTCTGTCTGTCGGAATCACGATAGCGTTACAAACGCGTTAAGCTAGCCACTTGCAATTTTGCACAGATCCTTAATATTGATGTAGGTCGTTGAGGATTGCAAATGGGGCATATCGGTTCAGATATGGATATAGCTCCCATATAAACCGATCTCCCGATTTAACTTCTTGAGCCCCTGGAAGCTGGAAATTTTGTCCGATTTGGCTGAAATTTTGCATATAGTGTTATGATTCCACTTTCAACAGTTGTGCAAAGTACCGTCCAAATGGGTCAAGAACCTGATATATCTCCTATATAAACCGATCTCTCGATTTGACTTCTTGATCTCCTGGAAGCCTGCATTTTCATCCGATTTGGCTGAAATTTTGCGTGTGGTGTTATGTTATCGCTTTCAACAACTGTGCTAAGTATGGTCCAAATCTGTTTATAACCTGATATAGCTGCCATATAAACCGATTTCCGGATTTAACTTCTTGAGCCCTTACGAGCAGCGATTTTGCATCCGATTTGTCTGAAATTTTGCACATAGTATTCTGTTATGAGTTCCATCAACTATGCAAAATACGGTCGAAATCGGTCAAGAACCTGATAAAGCTCCCATATCAACCGAATTCCCGATTTGACTTCTTGATCCCCTGGAAGCCTGAATTTTAATCCGATTTGGCTGAAATTTTGCATGTAGTGTTATGTTATCACTTTTAACAGCTGTGCAAAGTACCGTCTAAAGGGGTCAAGAACCTGATATAGCTTCCATATAAACCTCTCGATTGACTCCTTGAGCCCCTTAAAGCCTCAATCTGTCGAAATCGGAATAGCGATTGAACACGATAAACTAGCCGCTTGATATTTTACTCATATCCTTAATATTGATGTAGGTCGTTGAGGATTGCAAATGGGCCATATCGGTTTAGATTTGGATATATCTTCCATATAAACCGAACTCCCGATTTCACTTCTTGAGCCCCTGGAAGCCTCAATTTTCATCCGATTTAGCTGATATTTGGCAAATAGTGTTCTGTTATGACTTCCAACAGTTGTGCGATGTACCGTTTAAACGGGTCAAGAACCTGATATAACTCCCATATAAACCGATCTCTCGATTTGACTTCTTGAGCCCCTTTAAGCCTCAATTTTCATCCGATTTGGCTGAAATTTTGCATGTGGTGTTTTGTTATCACTTTCAACAACTGTGGAAAGTACCGTCTAAATTGGTCAGGAACCTGATATAGCTCCCATATAAACCAATCTCTCGATTTAACTTCTTGAGCCCCTGGAAGCCTCAATTTTCATCCGATTTAGCTGATATTTGGCAAATAGTGTTCTGTGATGACTTCCAACAACTGTGCCTAGTATGGTCCAAATCAGTGTATAATCTGATATAGCTCCCATATAAACCAATCACCCGATTTGACTTCTTGAGCGCCTTAAAGCCTCAATTTTCATCCGATTTAGCTGATATTTTGCATATAGTGTTCTATTATGACTCTCAAGAACTGTTTTAAGTACGATACAAATCGGTCTATAACCAAATATAGCTCCCATATTTAAGTGGTCTCCATGGTGGCAGGTTCCCAAGATTCGACCCGGCCGAACTTAGCACGCTGGTTAGTTTTGTATTCAATACAGAGCACAGTGCCATCTCTTGTGAAATGAAGATGCATTAAATGCCCGATCGGTATTTCGTTCTCTTTGATGATTTCTTTTTTTTTCAACTCTTGAGAAAATGGAAACCTGATTTCAAAATGACCACAAAAACCAGATGACAGAAACGATTTATGGATCTACATGTGGAAGGTATTAAGTTATGCATAATTTAAGATAACACCTCTAATTATGTGATTTTTGTTATGGTAACCCACAGACTAGCAAAAACCTACAGAGGAGACCTAAAGTCAGGCATTATGGACCAAATACTGGAGAAGAAGATGAAGAAAAAAAAAAACTAAGTCAATTATGTTATTATCGTATTTTTTGATTTATGATGGATGGCTACGATGAAAACGACTCACTCGAGAGGTTTTTGTGTGGTTGGGTTGCTCCATTGGATGAATGTGCGACGAGTACACATGACTGATAATGACTTAGGGTTGTTGGTGTTGCCAGGGTTGGCTGTATAGATGGATGGATGGATGGATGGATCATTTTATTTCCCCAACACTTTTTGTACATTTAAATGTCGAAAAAGATATAAATACAATTTGTTTAGTCGTTTTGTTATTTTTTTCTCTCCACTTTTTCTTTTGTTTGTTTCTGTGCGAGAGATGGGGGTATGGCGTTTCGTACCCTTGTGAGTACATATTGTGTGATGAATGTAATTATTTTTTTGTAAACTTTATTTAACATGGTTTTTAACATACTTTTATTTCTGGGGGCTTTTTGCTTGAAAGTTTCTTAAAGACTAGCTGGGTCGGTCAGTCGAACGGAAGAGATAATGAAATCCCATAATGGTTATAAATTGTTATGTGACTTTTGTACCTTTTTGGCAAGTTAAGTGCTGCGTCAGTCAAATCAAAAAAAAAAAAAAAAACGACAAAAAAACAAAAAGACGCAACACTCACTTTAAAACAAATAATGATTTCATTTTAAAGACATCATCGCTAAAGTCAAGCAAATAAAAGAGCCCCCTGCACTTAAACAGTCCAAAATTGCAAAATTCCACTCCACTACAACGAATGTGAGGGGGAAAAAAGGCCGAAATGCTTAAATGGGCACTTTGTGCTAATGAAAGAGCTGAGGATGGGAACTGGCAGATGTTTTGAGCGTGGACCTCAACATACAACTTCAGTTTGTTGTTGTCGAGAGGGTTGGGAAAAAAAAGTGAAATTCTTGTTTTTTTTTTGTCTAAAAGAAATTTAAATTATGGCTGTGTTAGTTTTTGAAGTTTAGTGACCTAGAAACGTATGAATGTGAAAAATTAGCTCAGACGTTTTTTTTCTCTCGATTAACAGCATATGTTGTGATTCAAGATGAATTGATGAAGTAGGTGGAATAATCATAGCACTCTCAATAATTTCACAAAAATGTTGGACCGAAAAAAATCCAAGGTTAAAACTGAAAAGTTCAGGTTAATTAATGCGTTTTTATTTTTTCACTTTGGTTTTGGGGTTTTTCTTTAAATGAAATTATTATTATTGTGGCCGACACATATATTTAATTGCTTAATTAACTTTGCATGTCTTGGCTTTTTAGCCGGTAAGAAGTCCGTGCTTCTCACCAAAGGAATTTGCCTGCTAGTGGGTTATTATGGCTGAAAGAAATGCCATAATTAAAGGTGTTTTATTACAGGGGTCTATTTACAGCCTAATAGCTCTTTCATGAATATTTGAAAGGAAAAATATTCGCCTTAGACCATTGTTAATCTAAAAACAGTTCCTAATTGGTTTAGTGTAGTTAAACTTTGAAAGCTTAGTGTACATTTTGAGCAAGTTTCGTACTGCCATAATGGCTTTGGCATACATCCGTCGTTAAAAGAGGGATATTAGCTTAATTGAATAGAACTCCAAAGCACATGACATAATTCGGTTTTAGTAACCTGGGCATAATTAGAAATTATGATAGAAAAGGCTTCGTTCTATCAAAGAATCAATGAACAACTTTAAATAGTCTCCATTTACCGAACTACTGAACGTCAGAGATGAAATCAGCAGTGTGGAAGAGAGGTCAAGCTAGGATTTATAGATAACTAGCTGAACCGGGCCGGCTCCGCTGCGCCTTCCTTTACTTTATATGGAACAAAATTATCCTTTGAATATTTGTTTTCGACAATTAGAGAGCTTTTAGCGTAATATCATGCTACGAAAATGGTATATGTATACCGCTTGGCTAACAGTACAACAATATAAATGCCTTTATCTGAATCCCATATGATCTTTATTGGCCTATGAATTAGCTCGGAGGGTTTAGGGTCATTTAAGTGTGGATGCTAGATGTTACCCATTCCTAAAATACTTTATTTCAGCCCGATATTCTCATAATGTCCGATTTAGGGACGTTTTCTTTCAAATTCGTTTTATGGGTAGTTTATGGGATGGGGCGTCCCCCAAAACTGGTTATAAAATTCGATTTCTAATCTCAAATTTTTAATATAAGCCACACATTGCCATGGTTGGTAAGTTTGTTCTCTTTGGGATGTATTAGGGAAGGGGCGGTGCCCCAAATACAGGGTCCCACATTTGGGTATCAGATTTGTATTCTCCTCCCAAATACCCCCATGTTACAATAGTCAGTAAATAATTGCTGTTTGTGGCGTGTTTTGTGAGAGGGGAAGACCCCAAGAAAATTGGTTCCCAAATTGGGTATAAATTTCGTGCTCTTCTCCCCAATACCTTTCATTTGAGCCCCATATTGACATGGTCGGTAACTATCCCCGATTTAGAGGTGTTTTGGGGAGTGGGGTGGCCCCCAAACACTTAGCCCTTAAAATATATCAGCATAATGCTCTACTCTCAAATATCATTTATTTGAACCCCATATTGCCATTGGGCTCGAAATTGAATATCAAATTCGTTTTCTAATGTCAAATAACTTTCATTGAGACCTCTTATTGCAAAAGTCACCAAATATGGTATGGGCCCTAAAAACTATCAATATCGAGCTCTACTCGCTTTAGGGCCAAAATTGTCATGGTGAGCAAATACATTCTATTTGGAAGTTATTATGGGGTGGGACGTCCCCCCGACAGTTGATCGTGGTCTACTCCAAAATACTTTTCATTTGAGCCCCATATTCCCATAGACGCCAAACATGACCGGTTTGGGGGGTGTTTTGGTGGTTACGGCGGCCACTCAGTGATTTGGCCCTGAAAATATATATCAGATTCGTGTTCTTATTTGGGACCCATATTGCAATGGTCAGCAAATACGTAAATTTGGATGGTGTTTGGGGGTGGGGTGGTCCCATAACACTTTTTCCCGAATATTGATATCAGATTCGCGAATTACTCCCAAAGACCTTTTATTGGGTTGCCCAAAAAGTAATTGCGGATTTTCATATAGTCGGCGTTGACAAATTTTTTCAACGGCTTGTGACTCTGTAATTGCATTCTTTCTTCTGTCCGTTATCATCTGTTATTTTTAGCTTGCTTTAGAAAAAAGTGTAAAAAAGGTATATTTGATTAAAGTTCATTCTAAGTTTTATTAAAAATGCATTTACTTTCTTTTAAAAAATCCGCAATTACTTTTTGGGCAACCCAATATTTGAGACCCATATTGCTATGGTCGTAAATTTTTCCTCTATGGGGGATGTTTTTGGGGAGGGGTGGTAGCCCAAACTCTTGGTCGCACATTTGGATATCAAATTCGTATTCTACACTCAAACACCTTTTATTTAAGCCCCATATTGCCATGGTCAATAAATAAGTGCTGTTTGGGGGGGGGTGTTTTGGGGATAGAGTGGATCCCCAGAAACTTGGTCCCACTTTTTGATGCTAAATTCGTATTCTACTCTCAAATACCTTTTATTTGAGTCCCATATTGCCATGGTCGGTAAATATGTCCGATTTAGGGGTGTTTTGGGGCTTAGGGTGGTCCCCCTTGCACTTGTCCGACAATTGGATATCAGAAACGTTTTCTTATTCTAAATACCTTTCATTTGAGTCCCATATTGTTGTGATTGGTCTAAATATATGTTTGGTAGGTTTTAGGATGGGGCGGCCCCCCTAGGTACCCCATCCAAAATTAAGATATCAAATTTTTATTTTTAGGGTACTATATGAGAGCACACAAAATTTCGCTTAAATCGCACCACCCATCTCCGAGATGAGGCGTTTCTGAAAATTAAGGTAAGGGGGGAGGGTCCGCCCCCCCTACAGATATCAAAAAATTTAGCACCCTTTTTGCACCACGGGATCAGTATGCACCATCTGCGAAAATTTCAAGAAAATCGGTTCAGCTGTTTTTGAGTCTATAAGGAACACACAAACAAACACAAACTGATTTTTATATAAAAGGACTAAATTTTATATATTTGGACTAAATGCCAGCACGCATGGAAACCTCGAATAATGTTTACAAATAATATGTTGTAGTAATACCTCTCGCTATTACAATATTTAATACCAAAGGGCATTACACGCTTAATATCGTCCATATGGTATTGTTTATATAAAAGACAGGGTTAATTCGCAGGTTAGGCCGCATGGTTGTGATACGAGGGCAATGCAAATTTGCCCATGTAGAGAAGTTTTTACATGGCATAGTACCTCACATGAAGGTGATAACCAACGCTGACAAGAAAGCTCATTGTGCGCAAATTGTGTTTAGCGACGAAGCACATTTTTAGTTCAATGGGTACGCAAATAAGCAGAATTGTCGATTTTGGCATGAAGAGCTAACAATGCATCCAGAAAAAGTCACAATTTGGTAGGGTTCATGGGCTGGTGGCATCATTGGATCGTACTTCTTCAAAGATGATGCGAATCGTAACGTAACTGTGAATGGTGAGCGCTACCGTGAGATGATATCCAACTTTTTTTTTGCCCTAAATGCAAGAGTTTGACTTGCATGACATGTGGTTTCAACAAGACGGTGCCACATGCCACACAGCATGCGTAACAATGGACTTATTGAGAGGCGGGTTCGGTGAACATTTAATTTCACATTCGGGATCGGTCAATTGGCCGCCTAGATCGCGCGATTAAACGCCTTTAGAC
Organism: Stomoxys calcitrans; assembly: GCF_963082655.1. Lineage (NCBI taxonomy): Eukaryota > Metazoa > Arthropoda > Insecta > Diptera > Muscidae > Stomoxys > Stomoxys calcitrans. The sequence continues at coordinate 48,987,484 of NC_081554.1, read as the reverse complement.
TATTTTTTGTGGGACTATGTTAAAGCTCATGTCTATACTGACAAGCCCGCTTCAATTGATGCATTGGAAGACAACATTGAAGCATTTATTCCTGATATACCGGCCAAAATGTTGGAAAGAGTACTCCAAAATTTAACTAAACGAATGGACCATTTGAGGCGCAGCCACGGTTAACATTTCCATGAAATAATCTTCAAACATTAAATTATATGGAAATCGTTTAATAAATTAAGTCAGGAGATCGGTGTATATGGCAACTATTGGGTTGCCCAAAAAGTAATTGCGGATTTTTTAAAAGAAAGTAAATGCATTTTTAATAAAACTTAGAATGAACTTTAATCAAATATACTTTTTTTTACACTTTTTTTCTAAAGCAAGCTAAAAGTAACAGCTGATAACTGACAGAAGAAAGAATGCAATTACAGAGTCACAAGCTGTGAAAAAATTTGTCAACGCCTACTATATGAAAAATCCGCAATTACTTTTTGGGCAACCCAATATATCCAAATCTAGACCGATCGGGGCCATATTGAACAGGGAAGTGGAGGAGTCTAACACAACATGCTACATATAGTTTCTGTGAAATCGGATATTAAATGCGTCTATTCTGAAACCAAGCCTATAAATCGAGTTATCGGTCTATGTGACAGATATACCCAAATCTGGACCGATCTGGGCCGAAACTAAACAAGGATGGCGAGGGGTTTACATATCTTGCGTTCTCAAATTTTAGTGACATCGGACAATAAATGCGCCTTTTATGGGCCCAAAACCTTAAATCGAGAGATCGGTCTATATGACAGCTATATCCAAATCTGGACCAATCTAAGCCAAATTGAAGAAGGATGTCGGAGTACCTATCACAACTCAATGTCCCAAATTTTGGCGACATTCGACTATAAATGCGCCATTTATGGGCAGACGACCTTAAATCAAGAGATCGGTCTCTATGGCAGCCATATCTGAAACTGATCCGATCTGGGCCTTATTGAACAAATATGTCAAGAGGCTTAGCACAACTCACTGCATCAAATTTCAGCCAATTCGCTTAAAACATGGGTCTTTAAGACCCAAACCAGCAGATCATAAAGGACGCGTTTATTATCCGATTACGACGAAATTTGGGGCACTGAGTTGTGTTAGGCCCTTCGACATCCCTCTTCAATTTGGTTCAGATTAGGATATAGCTGCCATATAGATCGAACTATCGATTTGGTCTTGGCCCCAAAAATGTCGCATTTATAATCCGATTTCGCTGAAATTGGACACAGTGACTTATATTAGGCTTTTTGAAATCCTTGTCGTATGTGGTTCAGATCGGTCTATATTTTGATATGGCAGCTATGGTGGCATAAATTATGAATTTTTTACCGGATTATGACAAAAGGTGGTTTACATATACACCCGAGCTGGTGGGTATCCAAAGTTCAGCCCGGCCGACCTTAACGCCCTTGTAGTTGTTTTTTTTTTAGTGTATAAGGGCCATTTGTAATACGATTTTGTTGAATCTTGGAGTGCGAGTTATGATAAATCCCTCGGTGTTCTTCATGCCTAGTTTGGTCTAGAGAATATTTCGATTAAGCTGCTTGAGTTTATAAATGGTTCTTGTTTAGCCCATTTGCAATCCCCGTAGGCCACCGTAGCGCAGAGGTTAGCATGTCCGCCTATAACGCTGAACGCCTGGGTTCGAATCCTGGTGAGATCGCCAGAAAAATTGTCAGCGGTGATTTTCCCCTCCTAATGCTGGCAACATTTGTGAGGTACTATGCCATGTAAAATTTCTCTCCAAATCGGCTATAAAAAGCAGGTCCTTTATCATTGAGCTCAAACTTGAATCGGCCTCCACTCATTGATATGTGAGAAGTTTGCCCCTGTTCCTTAGTGGAATGTTCATGGGCAAAATTTGCAATTTGCAACCCCCAACGACCATCGACCAACATTATAAATAAGTCTCTGTTCAAAATTTCAAGCGGATGCCTTTATTGGCTCGACCGCTATCATGGCACACACATTCCTTATGGATTGTACATGGGCAAATTTGCATAGGGAATAGTCATGACAAGTACGAGCCATTACTAGATGCATCTTCTATATGTTTAAAACAAATGTATGTCAAAGAACGAGCCAAATTTAATCCATGGTGGATGGTGTATAAGATATGGCCCCAGCGAATCTTTTGATTGTAATAATCCACTGCCAATGTAGAATGAATTTCGAATCTGACTGAAAGTTATTAACCCCAAAATTTGCAGACAAATGAATCAATTACATGGCCTCAAACCAAGTTAAAACCACTTGTCATTCTTAAGTATCTCCATCGAGTCGAATAGCTAATATCATTACTTTCGCATAATCCTTGAATTGTTTAATGAATTCTCTTCTCACAAAATTGATTTCTATTTCTTGTTTTTTTTTTTTCTTTCTTTAAGTTGCCAGTCGCCCAAATCAAATTAGGCTTGAGTGGGGATTCTTTTGATTTGCCTAATGTATTCAATTAAAGTATATACGGCTAATCTTTGTTATGAAGCATTCGCCGGCATTCCCATGGTAATGTATAAATTAATTAACAGCTAATTAAAATCCATTTGAAAATCCGTTGGGTATATACACATTTATCACCTTTTTTTCTCCTCTTAGTTCCCTTCATTGAAATTTCTAATCCCTTAAAGTGCTTTCAATTAGGAAAGGAATGCATTGGTCGCGGTAAATCTTCCTTAGCAATAGTATCAAGTATTTCTTTTTTTTTGTTGTTGGGGTTTTTGCGGTCTCACATAGGAATTTGGTGGTTTATTGGAAATTTTATTGTGTGTAAGTTGCAAGTTTTTAATATTTCAAAAGAAATTTGTTAAAGTGTTGAATCTTTAATTAATTAAATTGGTGGCTAAGGCAACTGCAGGTTATACGTTTTTGATTTACTTGGATTTGGATTTTCTTGAAATTTGATTTTCATGCAAAAATTCTTCAATATTTGAACTTTATAGAAAAAATTTGTAGAAATTCTTAGAAATTCCCCGAAAAGCTTGGAGTTTATAGAAAGTTTTTCATATACATAACTTGTATCGAAAATTTCACCGAAATTTTAGTTGTTTGATATTTGCCTAGCAAATTTCTTCCAGTGATAATTTTCTTAGTTTTTTTTTCGTAGTTTTTTTTTCACTAAAAATTTTTATCAGTGCAAATCTGAACGCGACCCTTAGCCCTGAATATCTTAATAGCCACCTTCAAAATGCTTGACTTTATGGGACTCAAACAAAATCGTACTCTAGCACGATGCTGATATTACTTCCGGGTCCGCCTCTTAACGCCCTTCAAACCGGTCATGATTGCCTTATACGTATTTCATGGTAGGAAACGAATTTGATATCCAATTTTGAAGCCAAATGTTTGGGGGTGGTGTCACCCCATAAACTTCCCCTAAACCAAAGGCAAATGGGGCTCAAATAAATGAAAATTGAGAGTAGAGCACTATGCTGACAGTTTTTCAGGGCCAAGAACGTGGGTGGCCGCCCCACCTTGCATACTCCTCAAACTTGACACATTTGTGGATTATGGCAAAAAAGGGGCTCAAATCTGTATCTGTTCCGTGGCTAAGTGTTTCGGGACGCCTCACCTTATAAACTCCCTCTAAACCACACATATATAATGACTATATCAATATATAGTTCCAATGTGGGGAGTGGAGTATGAATCTGATATCCACTTTCGGGGCAAAGAGTTTGGCTTCTCCAATCCACCACCAAATCCAAGAGAATGAAGTAGATCTAACATCCAGACTATAATGGGCGAACCCTCCCCTTACACTATTTTCATGCTATATTCGACACGTATGTTAAAGGTCATGGGAGAAGCCGTTGCACAAAATTTCAGCCAAATTGGATAACACTTGCACCTTTCAGAGGCTCAAGAAGTCAAAATCCCATATCGGTTTATATGGCAGCTATATCAGGTTATTAACCAATTTGAATTATTCTTAGCACAGTTGTTGAATATCGTAACAAAACACCTCATGCAAAATTTCAGCTAAATCGGATAATAATTGCGCCCTCTTGTGGCTCAAGAAGTCAAGACCCCAGATCGCCTAATATGTCAGCTATATCAGGTTATGGACCGATTTGAACCATTTTTGATACAGTTATTGAAAGTCGTACCAAAACACGTCGTGCAAAATTTCAGCCAAATCGGATAGGAATTGCTCCCTGTAGAGGCTGAAGAAGTCAAGACCCCAGATCGGTTTTTATGGCAACTATATCAGGTTATAGACCGAGTTGTTGGACGTCATAAAAAACACCTCATGCAAAATTTCAACCAAATCGGATAAGAATTGTGCCCTCTAGCGGCTCTAAAAGTCAAGATCCCAGATCGGCAGCTATATTAAAAAGTGGACCGATATGGCCCATTTACAATCCCAACCGACCTACACTAATAGGAAGTATTTGTGCAAAGTTTCAAGCGGATAGCTTTACTCCTTCGAAAGTTAGCGTGCTTTCGACAGACAGACGGACGGACAGACGGACGGACAGACGGACGGACAGATGGATGGACAGAGGACGGACAAACTGACGGACTTGGCTAAATCGACTTCAAATGTCATGACGATCAAGAATATATACACTTTATGGGATCTTAGATGAATATTTCGAGGAGTTACAAACAGAATGACGAAATTAGTATATCCCCATACTATGGTGGAGGGTATAAAAAAGAACGCAAACAGTCAAGAGCGCAATCACAAATCAGAAAATTTTTATGTTAAGATATTTAGGTTGGGTTAGGTTAGATTAGGTTGAAAAGAGGGTGCAGATATTAATCCGCTCCATGCCCCACTATGGACATACACCTAAGCCAGTAATCGGCTTGTTGTGCACTCTAAAAACTATAAAGTAACCTCTAAAAAGAAAATTTTAAGTTCGTAATTCCCTGCTACTTACAAAAGCCTTAATTGTTTTCCATGCCACTCCCCTAAGTTGGTTCATGTTTGGTATAGTGTCTCCACCTAAGTGCCGGTATCTGTTAGACGCGAAAGCCGGGCAATGACAAAGGAAATGCTCCAACGTCTCATCATCTTCCCCGCGTGCCCTACACATGCTATCACTTGCCGCACCGATTTTACATAAGTAAGCTCGTAGTCCTATGTGTCCCACCGTAGCGCAGATGTTAGCATGTCCGCCTATGACGCTGAACGCCTGGGTTCGAATCCTGGCGAGACCACCAGAAAAAATTTTCAGCGGTGGCTTTCCCCTCCTAATGCTGGCAACATTTGTGAGGTACTATGCCATGTAAAACTTCTCTCCAAAGAGGTGTCGCACTGCGGTACGCTGTTCGGACTCGGCTGTAGAGAGGAAACCTCCTACTTACTAGCTTCCTTCAAGTAATAGCCTCGTCTTCTCAATATCTGGATCCCCCCATAGGCTATTTGCCATTCTACCGACTGTTTCGCTGTTCCACAATGTTTCATGCCCGTGTGTCGCCCACTCCCTTAACTCAGACTGCGCTTCGACCCGAAAGGCTTCGGGTTAACCAAGTTTATTGAAGGCAGTCCTCTGGCCTTCACCGCCATATCGGCTGCCCTTTCATTTCCCCTTACTCCGCTATGGCCCGGCGCCCAAACGATAAGGATTTTGCCATCCTCAGAGCAAGCTTTAATCTCCTTCTTACACTGCAAGACTGTTCGTGACCTTACCGTCCTGGTTGTTATTGCCCTTATGGCAATTTTACTGTCGGTATAGAGGTTCACACTCGACGTCCTTGCGTTAGCACCACACCACTTCACGCATTCCGTGATTGCCCGGATCTCCGCCTGCTAGACCGTATTATGGTCAGGCAGTCTAAAACAGATCTCAGTCCCTGGGTTCTCAATGTAAACACCCAGGTCCACTCTGTCCTCTAGCTATGATACATCCGTATTACATGATCTTCCATGTGGCAATACTAGTGGTCCGTCAATCCAAGACTGTGCCGATGGCAGCAGTGCCTCGCACTCGACTTCAAGGTTCATCTCAGGTATCCGATCGGAAACCTCTTCCCTTTCTTCCAGGTTTCTTATCGTCGCCTCGATTATACCACGATGGTATGAGCTGCTCCCATTCTCAATCCATTCTCCCATCGCCTTAAGTCTCATAGCCGCTTCCCTTCTTTCCAGGTTTCCTATCGTCGCCTCTTTTATACCGCGATGGTATGAGCTGCTCCCATCCTCAATTCATTCGCCTTAAGTCTCTTAGCCGCAGTGACTGTCTCACACTTCATCCGTATGTCAATGGGTCGGATACCCAGTGCCCTAGTGGGCGTGGTCCTCATCGCTCCGGCTATGCCGAGACACCTTATTCTCTGAACCTGTTGTATGGTCCTTATGTTGCACTTTTCCTCCATAGCAGTCCACCAAACTACTGAGGCGTAAGTAAGTATTGGTCTAATAACGCTCCTGTAGAGCCAGTGGACTATCCTCGGGTTCAGGCCCCATTTCGAGCCAATGGCCCGTCAACATAGTGCCCAACATCTGTGAGCTTTCTCAGTATGCTCGTGAATGTGACACTTCCAATTCAGTTTCCTGTCCAAGATCACACCTAAGTATTTGACCTTGTCAGATATCGAAATCGTCTTATTGAGGAAACGTGGTGCGTTTAATTGGCCCACCTTCGTCTTCCTCGTGAACAGGCATATTTCAGTCTTCTCTGGGTTAACGTTGAGACCTCTGGGTCTAGCCCAGTCATAGGTCATATGTAAGACCCTTTCGGCCCTTCTACATAGCTCGTTCGGATCCTTACCCCTTAGAAGTATTATAACATCGTCTGTGTAGCAGACGGTTTTAAATCTCTCCTTAGTCAGCATCCGTAATAGGTCATTTATGGGGATCACCCATAGGAGTGGCGATAAATTGCCCCTGTGGCGTGCCCTGTGCCTTTTTTCCCCCTTATATTTTATGCCATGAGACACACAATTTATTCACCTGTTCCTTAGCATATGGTTTATCCAGTCTCTAAGGACCGGGTCCACACGGTACTGGTCTAAGGATTGGATGAGTGTGTCAGTACGCACATTTTTAAAAGCCCCTTCGATGTCAATGCAATTTATCCACCTACTCCATATCACAACTTATCCACCTGTTCCTTAGCATATGGTTTATCCAGTCTCTAAGGACCGCGTCCACCCGGTACTAAGGATTGGATCAATGTGTCGGTCCGTACCCCTCGTTGTCAATGCAATTTATTTACCTGTTCTTTAGTACAATTTATCTACCTGTTCCTTAGCATATGGTTTATCCAGACTCTAAGGACCGGGTCCACCCGGTATTGGTCTAAGGATTGGATCAGTGTGTCGGTCCGCACATTGTTAAAAGCCCCCTGGATGTCCATGCATACCGCCAGGGTGTACGTTTCGGCATTGAAGGATTTTTCTATTTTATGCACAACTCGTGCAGGGCAGTCTCCACCGACCTTCCCTTTACATAGACATGCTGTTTGTAGTTCAGCAGTTCGCTGGACTTCTTACTCTATATCATGGTGTCCACAATACGTTCCATGGTTTTGAGAAGAAAGGACATAAGGCTTATGGGTCTGTAGGCTTTTGGTGTCGCATAACTTGCCTTGCCGGGCTTCGGTATAAACACCACTCTTGCCTCCTGCCAGGCTTTCAGAGTATATGCAAGTCCTAGGCACACTGTGAAAATTTTGGCCAGACGAGGCGCCAGATAGTCTGCCTCTTTCTGTAGTAACACCGGAAATATTCCATCAGATCCGGCTGACTTAAATGGTTTGAAGCTCTTCAAGGCTACCTTGGCCTGAATTCCGTTATTATTGGGTTGCCCAAAAAGTAATTGCGGATTTTTCATATAGTCGGCGTGGACAAATTTTTTCACAGCTTGTGACTCTGTAATTGCATTCTTTCTTCTGTCAGTTATCAGCTGTTACTTTTAGCTTGCTTTAGAAAAAAAGTGTAGAAAAGTATATTTGATTAAAGTTCATTCTAAGTTTTATTAAAAATGCATTTACTTTCTTTTAAAAAATCCGCAATTACTTTTTGGGCAACCCAATATAAACCTTCGATCAAATATTTAAAGTTTTGAAATTTTTAAGTTTTAATGCATGGTCTGTCGAATATGATGCCAATTAGATTTTTATGGAAGACTCCACAGTTCTCCATTACTATTTTCCCATGCCAAAGAGGTTGCATAGAAAACTTCATCTGACCCAAATGAGGAATATCTTAATTTACAAAAAAAAAATTTTTCTTATCCCCCCACCTTTCGTTGAATACAAATCAATTAAGTTATCACTTTATCACTGGGGTGATAAACATTTTATCACGACGCCATAATCTAATGTGAAAGTTGAAAATGCAACAACTTTTTGTTTTATCGACCTACTCTACTCTACCTCTTTCATGTTTCTACATCTGAGAAAATGCCTATCGTGTGTTTTTCACGACGCCAAAGCCATCAAACAAACATTTTGAATAAACAAATGAATGAGAATGTTGGTTGAATTTAATCAAATTTCCCGCCTGCTTTTGTGATGCCAGGCATCATGCATCACGATGCAGTCAAGCAGCACTCGGTATTGCCACTATTAACATTTTAAACTGATTAAAACCCCATTTAACACACTAATTAACTTAAAGTTTATTTATTATTAGTCGAAGCCATAGATGGAAGCCAAACCAGTCAAAGCTGCATTGCATTGCATTGCCTTGTCATCGCGTTAATTCGAATGGGTTTGATGACATTTCCTACTTGCATTGGCGCTCTCTATGCCTTTGCTGTTTTAATCAATTTTGCTCTTTGGGTTTTAAAGGTACGCAAGCATCTGTTGTAGCCTGGATTTATTATCTTTTATTAAAATAATATTGTTGGTTACTGGCAATACGCTAATGCAGTGGTCCATGGAGGTTTACACTACAAAAAAATAATTTAAAAAATAATTAAAACAAGAAAAAAGGCATTAAGTTCGGCCGGGCCGAACTTTGGATACCCGCTACCTCGTTTATGTATGTAAATCTCATTTCGTCACAATCCGGTGAAAATTGAATAACTTATGCAACATTGAGACATTGAGTAGTCTAATATATATGTCACTATTCAATTTTGTAGAACAGATATATCCAATTATAAACCGATCATAATCATTTTAAAGTCGGATATCGTGAGACTTAGAAATACCACTGTTTCAAAGGTCGGATGTTGGGAGACTTAAAACTGCTTATTATTTCAAATTTCAGCAAAATCGGTTAAAAAATAAAGCTTTTATTGGCTTCGGACCCTTTATCGGCAGATCGGTCTATATGGTAGCTATATCTAAATATAGTCCGATCTGAACCATATTTGTGTCGGATGATAGGAGGCTTAAATCTGCGCACTATTCCAAATTTAAGCGAAATCGAATAAAAAAAAAGCTTTTATTGGCTTCAGACACTTTATCGGCAGATCGGTCTATATGGTAGCTATATCTAAATATAGTCCGATCTAAACCATATTTGGGTCGGATGATAGGAGGCTTAAAATAACCCACTGTTTAAAATTTCAGCGAAATAGGGTAATAAATAAAGCTTTTATGGTTTTCAGACCCTTTATCGGGAGAACGGTCTGTATGGCAGCTATACGTAAATATAGTCCGATCTGAACCATATTTTGGTCAGATGTCGGGAGGCTTAAATTAACCCATTGTTGCAAATTTCAGCGAAATTGGGTAATAAATAAATCATTTAAGGTCTGCAGACCCTTTATCGGGAGATCGGTCTATACGGCAGCTCTATCTAAATATAGTCCGATCTGAACCATATTTAGGTTCGAAGTTAAAAGGTCTGAAACTACTCATTGTTTCAAGTTTCAGCGAAATCGGTTGAAAATAAAGCTTTTATGGGCTTCAGATCCTTTATCGGGAGATCGGTTTATATGTCATATAAACCACATCTAAATATGGACCGATCTAATCCATATTTAAGTCATATGTCGGGAGGAAAGAGAAGGCTTGATATAACCCACTAATTCAAATTTAATCGAAATCGGACAATAATTGCGGCCTTAATGTGCTTAAGACCCTCAATGGGCAGATCGCTCTATATGGTAGCTATATCTAAATATGGTCCGTTCTTAATCACATTTGAGTCTTAGACAACTTAAGCTCAAAACAACTCACTGTTTCAAATTTCAGCGAAATCGTACCAAAAATGCGGATTCTACAGGCTTAAGACCCTAAATCATCAGGTCGGTCTATATGGCAGCTATATCTAAATATAGTCCGATTGGGCGAGAAATACTAGTCTGTGCAAAATTTCAACTCAATATCTCAGTTTTTAATGACTGTAGAGTGACTGAACTGACTGACACACGGAAGGGCAGACACAAGGACATCGTTCAGTCGCCTTAGAATGTTTTGACGATCCGAAATATATATACTGTGCAGGATTGGAAATGGATATTTCGATGTCTTGACGGAATGACTAAATGAATATACAGGGATTTTATCCTATCCTAAGGTGATGGGTATAAAAACTCCTCAAAATTAGATTTTGCTAGATTAACTTGCCAGAATTGGAAATTCAAGAACATTTTGTCGATATTAGGTTTTCATTTTCAAGTTTTTCGCATGTTAGGGCGAAGATCATAAAATTTTACAATTCATATTTGTTTCTCTCTTCAGACGATCTCAGTGATCGGAGACAAACAAGAATTGTAAAATTTAATGATCTTCGCCCTTACAGACAAAAAACTTGAAAATTTAAAAATTCGACAGAGCCCGGCCGGGATTCAAACCTGGGCACACGGAGCAGCGGCGAGAGTCATTGCCGTTGTTTTAGCGTTTGAAGCCATCAATACAACTTCCAACAGATGCCCAAAATCATGTGTAGTACGGAAGAAGTGTATTTTTTCACAGAAAGAATGTCACTACACAAAAATACATGCATTGGGCAAAAGTACAGCTAATAGACAGGGTTGACGAGCGTGGTTAATGTGGTAATGGTATCATAGATGCGTTTTCGCTATTAAAACGATTCAAATACAACATACCAACACACGGCCCTTGAAGCCATCACACCTAATATGGTTGAAAAGTCTTCTAGTCTTCTGTGTGTTGCTATCTTTGGCTTTCCTTTTCCTTTTGCATCTTCGATCATTGTCTCGAAAGAGAAACAAAGAAAAATTGGAAAACTGGTCCATTTATTTTACGAAGGATCTTTTTTTCAAATATTCCATGTATTGCCTCATCTGCTTTTGCAAGTAACCATGCTTCGGAGCCATACAACAGCATGGGTAGTACCAGTTTATTGTAGAGTGATTTTCGTCTATGGAGAGGTGGCTTTGCTCCTAAACTGCTTGCTGAATTCCCAATATTATCCATTTTTCTTATTTTTTTTCCTTATCTGTGGATTTTGTGGGAGTTGAAACCATCCATTTTGTGTTATTTTCATTTACTGACAGACAAAGGCTGCAGTTAATACTTCCGTTGACCAACCCGATGTCATTGGCATAGGCGAGAAGCATATATTCTCCTCTGAATAGTGTACCATGGCCATTCACACCTACATCTCGTATAATCTTCTCCAGCAGGATACTAAAGAGATCGCCCAATAGGCTGTCTCCCTGTCTGAAACCTCGTTTACTATTGAACGGTTCGGAAAGGTTCTTTCCTATTTTAACTGAGAAGTGTGTACCAGTATCAGTATCGGAGGCCATCGTGGCGCAGAGGTTAGCATGTCTGCCTATGACGTACAGTGGGAGAAAGGTATCGAAAAAAATCGAAATCGAAAAAAACTAATAAAAAATGCGCAGTTTGAGAACGGGTAGAGATATATTTTTTAAATTTGGAATGATTAGGGCTGAGGTGGTAGCGAGACGTGTGTATAATTTCGAGAGACCCTAGAGGTGTCGCACTGCGGCACGCCGTTCGGACTCTGCTATAAAAAGGTAGCCTCTTATCATTGAGCTTAAACTTGACTCGGACTGCACTCATTGATAGGCGAGAAGTTTGCCCGTGTTGCTTAGGGAAATGTTCATGGGCAAAATTTGCAAATTTGCCTAGGTTATTCGGGAGCCTTTTGGTCTTGATCGAGATTGAAAAAAAATGTAGGAAAATAGCGATTAGTCATTCTTTTTGATTAGTTCTATCATAACATGATCTATAGGGATTCTCGTGTTTTGATCGGGTTAAAGTCATGTGGCCGTGAGAATCCCTAGTTGTTGGAATCTGGTACTGCAAACCATCTCGGCGAAATTTGCAAATTTGCCTAGGTTATCCGGGAGCCTTTTGGTCTTGATCGAGATTGAAAAAAATGTGGGAAAATAACGAATAGTCATTCCTTTTGATTAGTTCTATCATAACATGATCTATAGGGATTCTCGTGTTTGATCGGGTTAAAGTCATGTGGCCGTGAGAATCCCTAGTTGTTGGAATCCGGTGCTGCAAACACCCTCGGCGAAGTTAATTAGACTCCATCCTTTATCAGTAGTTTCTTCGAATAGGCTTAATTTTTAGATAGTTCCTTCCCTATTTTGTTGCATCAATATCACCTAGAAAAATTTTAATATTTTTGGCGGAATAGCGTTCGTCCTTGTGTTCCGTCGGGACTGATCTTGAAGAATTTGACCATTTTACGGGTTGGAGGATAAGAGGATAGCCACCTCTTATCCACCGTAGTAGATCTTGAGACAAGGTATTTCAATCTTCGACTTACCACAAAGCCACAGCCAAATTCATGCCTTATTTCATGGCACCTATAAAATAAGGCGTCGCCTCTTCGTGTTGTTGTGGAGCCTTTCCGAGCCATCGCACTTCCGGTATAGGCCTGTACTGTTTGTTTGCCCTGTATTTCTCCAAAACATCCGCCAGTGCGTATACTGCAGCCTTTCTATAAAGAGTTCACACACTCAAGGACCAGATAGACAAGCCGTTTCTATACAAGATCCGTTTATATACAGGATTTCATCAAAATATAATTTTTGTACAAAGTATCATCAAATTTTACTCTTCCGTAAGAGATTCTTATTTGGTTTGGTTTTTCTTGACAATTTCTTCAAAGCTAAATTTTTGCTACAAAATTTTGTTTTCTAAAAAACATCTTAATATTTAATACTTTTTTAAACCAATGTATTTACTAACATTTTTATCTGAGTGTATGCGAAGCCAAAATCCCCTCCATTTATTGACAACTGTTGATACAGTTATACAGTTGATGTTAACACATCATGGATTCGCACGACAAATCTCTTAATCATCATTGAGATCCTAACCAAATTAATGTTGATTTCATTGGATGAAGCGGATTAACGGGTTTAATTAGTTCACACACAATATCAGAGCAATTTTGATAACACACATTTTATTTCCGCAATACGGTTGTATACTGATCGCTACTCTGGCAAAGATTTTCATTTTTTAAAGCATACCAACACCAGTATGGTGTGAGATGTTGTATGTATGGTGAAGTTGTTTGCCGCACAAAAAAGGAGAAAGACTTAGTTACATAAAAGGCCGGTAGAGGGCATAGGGAATTAGAAACAAGTTAAGTCTGCTTAGTTCGGCCAGGTGGAATCTTATATACCCTCCACCATGGATCGCATTTGCCAAATTCATTGCCCGGTATCTCCTTATAGGCAAACAAAGGATAATGGATCGAAATTGCCATGGAATCGAATCCATATCAGGTTACGGACCGATTTGGACCCTACATGGTTTGGATGTTGGGGACCTCAAGAAATATAATAGAAAGAACGGTTTATATGGGAGCTATATCAGGTTATAGACCTATTCAGACCTTATTCGGCATGTTGAAAGCGCTATGAAAAGTCATCTTGCAAAATTTTGGCCAAATCGGAAGAGAATTGCCCCCTATAAAGGATCAAGAAGTATAATCGGAAGATCGATTTATATGGGAGTTTTATCATGTAATGAACTGATTCAGACCATATTTGATACGCATAATGAATGTCGTATGACTCGTTATACAAAACGTCAGTCCGATTCGGACTTATTTAGAGGCGAGTACGGTGGACATTTTATTTCACGTTTGGTGCCGGTCAATTGGCCGCCTAGATCTTGCGATTTAACGCCTTTAGACTTGTTTTTGTGTGCTATGTTAAAGCTCATGTCTATATAGGCAAGTCCGCTTCAATTGACACATTGGAAGACAACATTGAAGTATTTTTTCGTGAGATACCGGTGGAAATGTTTGAAAGAGTATGCCAAAATTGGACTAAGGCGATGGATCATGTGAGGCGCAATCACGGCAACATTTGCTTGAACTAATGATCAGAGACTGCACCAAATACATTTTTTCTTTTGTTGCTGCGCTGTTGCTCTTCCAGTTAAATTTAGGGGTACTCACTTAAAATCTAAGGGCGCAAAGATAAAAGACTGCACCAAATACATTTTTTCTTTTGTTGCTGAGCTGTTGCTCTTCCAGTTAAATTTAGGGGTACTCACTTCAAATTTAAGGGCGCAAAGATGAAAGACTACACCAAATACATTTTTTTTTTGTTGCTCTTCCATTTAAAATTAGGGGTACTCACTTAAAATTTAAAGGCGCAAAAATCAGAGACTACACCAAATACATTTTTTTCTTTTGATGCTGAGCTGTTGCTTTTCCATTTGAAATTAGGGGTACTCACTTGAAATTTAAACGAATTTTCTTTAACTTCTCTCTACATAGAAATTAAGATTTAGTGAGTTTTGATCAAAGTAATATAGACTTAAATAATCAAATTTACTTAACTTTTTATGTGAAATTAATGGATATTTGCGTGGTTTTTTCCATGACGATCTAATGTTAATTTCGGCATAAGTAGAAATGGAATATTAGTCGTCTCAGTTGGTAATTATGCTGGGTGTCGTTTAGATAAATGGTAGACAATGACATTGCCCAGGAACAATTGGTGTACCTCCACTGCTTGTGGGCATAGAAAGGATGAATTGGAACCCGATTAATGGCCACGCCGATGTACTTTAGAGAAGAAGGTCTAGTTTTTCTTCGTATTTAACTCTCCACTCCTCTACTTGAGCATCGCCCTCCAAACAGAAAATGTTGATAGAGGCTCGCTGATGGAATTTGGAGGATTGGAGGGGGAGTCCTGAATGCCTAGAGTGGTGTGCCAAATAATCTCTCTTTGGTTTGGACGAAAATTGTTCCACAATAGTAAAATTGCAAATTGTGCCCATGAACATTCCACTAAGGAACAGGGGCAAACTTCTCACATATCAGTGAGTGCAGTCCGATTCAAGCTCAAGCTCAATGATAAGGAGCCTCCATTTTATAGCCGAGTCCGAACGGCATGCCGCAGTGCGACACCTCTTTGGATAGAAGTTTTACATGGCATAGAACCTCACAAATGTTGCCAGCATTAGGAGGGGAAAACCATCGCTGAAAATTTTTTCAGATGGTCTCGCCAGGATTCGAAACCAGGCGTACAGCGTCATAGGCGGACATTCAAACCTCTACGCTACGGTGGCCAAAACAATAGTTTTCTTGGTTAATAAGACAGTCATTGTCTGACACGTGGGCTCAGCACTCTGTAGGTTATGGGAATGCGAGGAATCAATGAAGTTGGGTAACTCCGCAGGATTTCGGAGTGGCTCTTACGATGTGGGATCATATTTATTCTTGTCACTCTTCCTCTGGGGAATGATCATATTGTCCACCTTACCGATCAGATCTTCGGTTGTTGGAGTTTCACTCAGGGAAGCTTCTAAGATCGATGGCATGGAGGCCACCGTGGCGTAGAGATTGGCATGTCCGCCTTTGACGCTGAACGCCTGGGTTCAAATCCTACCAGGAACATTAGAGGATTTTTCAGCCGTGGTCATCCCCTCCTAATGCTGGCGACATTTGTGAGGTACTGTACTAATTGGTATGGCGGCCAAAGAGGCGTCGCTCTGCGGTACGCCGTTCGGACTCGGCTATGGTAAGGAGGTCCCTCATCATTGAGCATTGAGTTTGCCCTAGTTCTTTAATGGAATGTACATGGCCAAATTTGCATTTTTGCTATTGATTCAAATAAAAATTTCATGAATTTTTCTGAATGTGTTTTTTTTGAAAAACTTTCCTATAACAATCTTTATAAGGATTTATGTGAAATTCCTTGCAAGTCGATGTATACAGTGTACAGCTGTACATTTTTCCATCTTAGCCAAATTTTGTAAAATTTACCACAGAAATGTGGACACAAAGAGCCACTTTAACATTCTGTATCAATTTGTGTGTGTACATTGACCAGGAAATGCGGTCACTGCTTTCGATTTTGGGCTCAAAAATGGTCTTATCTTCTTACTGCTTGACTAATGCCACTTAAAATTCTTCGGTAATATTTCATTACACTGTCATATGAAGTTTCCACATTATCTCCTTATCAAATAAGGACAATTGGAAATCCATTATATTTGCTCACTTGAAATAACAAAACCATAGAAAAAAAAAACCGAAATGAGAATATCAATAATAGGAAATGAATCGAAAATGCAAATAGTGATCACTGATAAATTGAAAACCAAATGCAACCATAACACATACAAAAATCCATGAAGAGACTAATCTTTCGTTCTTTTTCTTTGGCTTTCTTTCTTTCAGATATAATTATTTGCTTTTTGCATGTAAATAATAGAAAAATCAACTAGGAAAACGAAACAGCAGCAGCAGCAGACACGCAATGGCAATGGTAGAAAAATTCCTACCATAGCTAAATTGAATTACAAATATCATACACAACAATATGGGCCCATGGTGATGATGAAGAGATAAAACCATAGAAAGAGACCCCCAAGAATAGGACCATACAGCGACCATAAAGTCCAAAGTAAACAGAGAAAAGACATAAACCAATCAGAAAATCAAACAAGCTCCGCCACATCGCAAACATACTGCATTTACAGCTCCTCATGTGTTCATGAAAAAAACGGAGAATTATTGTAAACAAACATAAGGATCGCATTGAAGAATAAACAAGAACAACTATAGAACCTAGAACCTCATACACACACCGTATGGATGTGCAGAGTCCATATATCTCCATCCATAGTAGCGGCAATGAATGATTAATTTCGTGTTTTCCAAGCGGAAAATGTTGGTGATATTGAAAAACGAAATGTAAACAACACATTGATGATTAGAACTACAATGTCTCCTACTGATCGCCATAAAAACATTATCGATCAGAAATTCATTAACAAAAACAACAACAATAGAGTGGTATACCAACATTTACTACCAGCAACATCAAATCGTAAGCAAATAGCCTGTATTGCAGCAGCACCAGCAGCAGCAGCATTAAGGCCAATGTTGTTTACCTTTACCAACGGCCGACACACTGAAAACTCTGCCACCAAGAAAAGGTCAACGTTATCCTCCTCAATATCATTGTCACCTTTGCTGAGGTTAGAATTGCGTTTATTGCTGCATACCAGTGTTGAAATAGAAGAAGAAGAACAACAACAACAACAAAACCATCAAAGCAGAGTTGTTGTTGTTCCTGCGACCATTAGTGATAGGAATTGTTTGTTGTAGATTCCAGTACTATCAACGCCACCACACAAACAACAACAACACCAACAACAAGAACAACATAGGTTCCGAGGCACGTTTTCCCATCTAGCCAAAGCAAACAATCATAGAACGCCAAGGGCAGGCAGATTACCCAACCATACGCCATACGACAGCCTTTTTGGAAATTTGGTTTTGTAAAACCCTGGGTCATTGGGTTTTGCATTCATTTCCCTAACGAACTCTAAAGTGTTCACAACGAAAACCCGCCGCGTTGTAATTTCCATAGTCAAGAGGAAATAGACTTGTCCCTAACCAACCACCAGGCATTTAAATTGAAAATATTCTTAAAAACGAAAGTTGACCCACCTACTCCAAGAACTTTACCATTATTTTGGAGCACTTCAGTGCATTGTGGCTATACGTTAACGTTAAGCAGCCGTAGCCATTTACATTGAACACGAACAGCAGCTGCCAGCCATTGGCGCCCAACGTGTGGGCTAGGAAACTTTGCTGGCGCCCATATCACCTTCTGCCATATTTTTAAGCTCAATGTGAAACCAATGGAAAATGATGTCTATGATGATGTTTTACGTGAACAAAAGCAGCTTTAAAAGCAACATCACCAGCACCAGCACCAGTAGCTGTAGCAGTAGCAGTAGCAGTAGTGGCGGCAGCATAAATAATCCCAAAAGCGGCCAAGTCGCTCAGCCACAGCATAGCATCCATATTAGCTTTAAATCCCAAAACAAAATCGCCCCCAAGTGCAGTGAAGATGCTGCGCTCATCAACTCCAACATCTTGGGAGAAGAAAATTTGGAGGATACCCGGCATAAGCCAACAATGGAGCAGCAACAGCCACACAGATGGTCTAGTAGAAATCATAATAATAGCCTGGAGTTAAGTCACCCATTGGCTTATTGCAAAAGCAGATTTTGTAGATGTTCTTACCAGGGCTCTTGTTGCCAATGTTGTTGCTGCTGCTGGGACAATAGCAGCGGCGGCAGAGAGCTCAAGCAGCTGCCTGAAAAGAGAACAATAAGTGGCATCGATAATGGGGAAAAAGCTCAAAGTCCAATAGCAACAAATTGTGGGAAAAGTAGCAATATAAAGGAAAAGCAAAGCATTCAACGGCTGGCACAGCGAAATGCAGATGATTGCTTAAGCAGCAGCAGCACCAGCAACAACCCCAACAACTGTTGTTGTCACAACAACAGCAGCACAAACTTAACAACTACCATTAGCAGCATTACTAGCCTTAGGACTAGAGAATATGATAAAACAACAACAGCAACAAAGACTAGGAGTAGGACATGGACATGGCCAACAAGGCCTGCGAATACGCTGAATGGGCATGAATCCAGCGGCGGCATCAAAGATGACCCCACCACCACCACCACCACCACCAACAGCAACCCAGAAAAGACTTTAAGACCTCTTGGGCTCTCACTGTCACAAAGCCATTCAAAACCAGCCGAGTCAACAACGAGAACCAAGTCAAAGCTTTACCACCCTTACCATACTGCTGAGCGTCAGCTAAAACGTAAGCAGTACACCAAAAGCCTTAGAAGAACTTTATCAACATGCGTTTTCCCCTCCACACCATCCCTAGCAGCAGCAGCAGCAGCAGCAGCATCAACCGCTATAGCAACAGCCTCATGCTTATACAACAACATTATTAGGCATTTAGGCCTACAGCTATGTTGTCTCCTGCTGTTAAGACTTACCATGATGACCACTGGTCTTGCTGTTGGCATGGATACAGCAAATGCAAATCTCACCGATTTGGGCAGTCCGGGTATGTACAAGTCTCATAACATAAAAACCATATGCTAACCAACTGCCTCAGTGAAACGTAGTCTATAGCAAAATAACATCATCTTAACCAAAGATTAACAATATAATCAAGTTTGGTCATTTCCTTTTTACCCCTTTCTTTGACCTGCTGTTTCCCTTTCACACTCTTTATTTTTTTTTTCTTCTTGCCTTCCATAATTTCTATATCAGTTATGCTCGCACAAAAATCAAAGCTGCCTCCCCCAGAAGCTGAGGATTTTGATTTTTTGTGTGTGTGGCCTCCAGCTGGTTTAAACAGTTTTTTTTTCTTTTCCTCTTCTATCTTCTCCCCCCCATTTGCGACACTTATGGGGGAAAAAGGAAACAATTCTATGCCTCCCAATATGTTGCGACAGACATTAAATAAAGATATTCTCTATGGGGATTTTCGATGAGGACTTTATTGGCAAATTTAAAAGCTTTTCAATTTAATACAAAAAAAAAAAAAAACTTTGAATGGAATTGTCTTCTAGGCCATTTTGAAAGCTGATTTTCAATCTACGCACTTGTTTTTCAAAAAAAAAAAAAGATCTAAGAGCTAAGATCCAGTGTCCTTCCTTTTTTCCATTTAAATGCTTTTTTATGCAAAGCGTAGCCCAGAATGGGTTAATCACATATGACACAAAAGAAAATTGAAGCAGAAGTATAGTGACCTATAGATACATAGAAAATAGAAAAGAAAGAGTTAAACATGAAAGACTTTCAAAGTTTTATGAATTAAAAGTTAGTTGAATAACTTGTTATGTGGTTGTTTCGTAATTTGCATATGATATCCAAATGGTTTATATAAAAACCCTTTAATTAAAGAAATGTCAGCTATTGGTCTGTCAGACGGACGAACAAAATTCACAATAGCAATTTATTTGCAGAAAATAATAGATAAACAATTTCTTCTTACCCTGCGGGGTAAAAATTAGCGCCAGAAGACCACCCGTAGCATGCAGTGAAAACAAAATAATATAAAATAATAAGTAAATGCAGATACAATAAAAAAATTAAACAATAATAAAAGAAATTATATTGGGTTGCCCAAAAAGTAATTGCGGATTTTTCATATAGTCGGCGTTGAAAAATTTTTGCACAGCTTGTGACTCTGTAATTGCATTCTTTCTTCTTTCAGTTATCAGCTGTTACTTTTAGCTTGCTTTAGAAGTTTTTTAAAAATGCATTTAAGTTTATAAAAAAATAAAATAAAACAAAAAAACAATAAAATAAAACAAAATAAAGTAAAATAACTAAAAAGGAAATGAGATGGAAATAAAATAAAATAAAATAAAATAAAATGGAAATAAAATAAAATAAAATAAAATAAAATAAAATAAAGTAAAATAAAATAAAATAAAATAAAATAAAATAAAATAAAATAAAATAAAATAAAATAAAATAAAATAAAATAAAATAAAATAAAATAAAATAAAATAAAATAAAATAAAATTAAATTAAATTAAATTAAATTAAATTAAATTAAATTAAATTAAATTAAATTAAATTAAATTAAATTAAATTAAATTAAATTAAATTAAATTAAATTAAATTAAATTAAATTAAATTAAATTAAATTAAATTAAATTAAATTAAATTAAATTAAATTAAATTAAATTAAATTAAATTAAATTAAATTAAATTAAATTAAATTAAATTAAATTAAATTAAATTAAATTAAATTAAATTAAATTAAATTAAATTAAATTAAATTAAATTAAATTAAATTAAATTAAATTAAATTAAATTAAATTAAATTAAATTAAATTAAATTAAATTAAATTAAATTAAATTAAATTAAATTAAATTAAATTAAATTAAATTAAATTAAATTAAATTAAATTAAATTAAATTAAATTAAATTAAATTAAATTAAATTAAATTAAATTAAATTAAATTAAATTAAATTAAATTAAATTAAATTAAATTAAATTAAATTAAATTAAATTAAATTAAATGAAATGAAATGAAATGAAATGAAATGAAATGAAATGAAATGAAATGAAATGAAATGAAATGAAATGAAATGAAATGAAATGAAATGAAATGAAATGAAATGAAATGAAATGAAATGAAATGAAATGAAATGAAATGAAATGAAATGAAATGAAATGAAATGAAATGAAATGAAATGAAATGAAATGAAATGAAATGAAATGAAATGAAATGAAATGAAATGAAATGAAATGAAATGAAATGAAATGAAATGAAATGAAATGAAATGAAATGTTTTGTTTGTTTGTTTTCAGTTCCGTATAGACTCAAAAACGGCTGAACCTATTTTCATGAAATTTTCGCAGGCGGTATAGATTGAGCCCCCAGTGAAAATAGGTTACTAAATTTTTTGATATCCGAAGGGGGGGGGGGGGGGACCTCTCCCTTACCCCAATTTTCAAAAACGCCAGATCTCGGAGATGGGTGCACCGATTTAAGCGAAATTTTGTATGCCACCTCATGGTATCCCAAAAACACGAAATTGGTATACAATTTTGGGGTCAACTATTCACAGATTGTGTTGGCTAGTCTGGAAGGACCAATCTATATATATAAAAATGAATTTGTGTTTGTTTGTTTGTCGGTTTGTTTGTATTTCCGGCTCCAAAACGGCTGAACCAAATATCTTGAAATTTTCACAGATTTTGTAGGTTGGTCTGCAAGAAAACATTGGCTGTATAATTTTTTGAAATCGGAAGGGGGGGCGGACCCTCCCCCTTACCCCAAAAGTACTACCCAAAAATAAAACTGAACCGATCGGGACAATATGGAACTCAAATAAAAGGTATTTAGGAGTAGAGTATGAATTTTATATTTAAAATTGGGTCCAAGTAACTGGGAGGTCACCCTAACCCCAAAACCCCCTAAAATAGGTTTCTTGTACGATCATGACAATATGGGATTCAAATGAAAAATGTTTGGGAGTATATTGCGAAAATGGTCAGGAAGAAGAAATAGGCTACATAATTTGTTGATATCGGATATCGGACCCACCCCGTTAGCCAAAAACACCACCCAAAATCAAAATAGGACCATTCGGGACAATATGGGTATCAAATGAAAGGTATTGGTGAGTAGAATACGAATATGGAAAATTTTAGTCTAAATACCCATCGAGCACACCCCAACCCTAAAATTCCCCCAAACAGACATATAGCACGTTCATGTCAATATGGGGCTAAAATGAAAGGTATTCGGGAGTAAATTACGAATCTGGCATACAAAATTAAATCGAAGTATGGGGGCGGACCCTCCCCCTTACCCCAAAAGTACTACCCAAAAATAAAACTGAACCGATCGGGACAATATGGAACTCAAATAAAAGGTATTTAGGAGTAGAGTATGAATTTTATATTTAAAATTGGGTCCAAGTAACTGGGAGGCCACCCTAACCCCAAAACCCCCTAAAATAGGTTTCTTGTACGATCATGACAATATGGGATTCAAATGAAAAATGTTTGGGAGTATATTGCGAAAATGGTCAGGAAGAAGAAATAGGCTACATAATTTGTTGATATCGGATATCGGACCCACCCCGTTAGCCAAAAACACCACCCAAAATCAAAATAGGACCATTCGGGACAATATGGGTATCAAATGAAAGGTATTGGTGAGTAGAATACGAATATGGAAAATTTTAGTCTAAATACCCATCGAGCACACCCCAACCCTAAAATTCCCTCAAACAGACATATAGCACGTTCATGTCAATATGGGGCTCAAATGAAAGGTATTCGGGAGTAAATTACGAATCTGGCATACAAAATTAAATCGAAGTATGGGGGGCACCTTAGTCTATATAATTTTAAGATATCGGATGAAGGCGGTCCCTCCCCTTTACCCCAAAATCGCTATCCAAACCCAAATGTGAAAAAAAATGGACACAATATGGGTATCAAATGTAAGATATTGGAGACTAGAAAACGATTATCGTATTAAATTTTGGGTCCAAGTACCCTGCGGGACGCCCTAATCCAAATACCCATTTAAACATATATATTTGACGTTC
This sequence comes from Stomoxys calcitrans, assembly GCF_963082655.1. Lineage (NCBI taxonomy): Eukaryota > Metazoa > Arthropoda > Insecta > Diptera > Muscidae > Stomoxys > Stomoxys calcitrans. The sequence goes on along the minus strand of NC_081554.1, from coordinate 48,964,206 downwards.
ATGTCAATATTGGTCTCAAATTTAAAGTATTCGGCAGTAGATTACAAATATGGCATACAAAATTAGGTCCAAGGAATGGGAAAGGTATTTGGGAGTAGATTACGAATATGACATTAAAATTTGTGGCGCTTTTTCTTCCAAAAATAAGTCAAATAGCTAAATTGACCCATCATGACAATATGGGACTCAAACCATAGGTATTTCAGAGTAGAAAACGGATTTGATATCCAAATTTGGAGCTAAGTGTTTCGGGGTAGGCTCTAAAGCACTACTGAACTTCAACGGTATTTAGGAGTAAAGAACGAAATTGATATCTATTTTCAGGGCAAAGTGCCGGTGGCCGTCCCAGCCCTAAAACACCTTCCAAAACACCGACCATAGCTATATGGGGCTCAAATTAAAAGGATTCAGAAGAGGAGCACGAATTTGACATGCATATTTAATTCGAAATGTATGAGGTACCATCCCTCCCTGAAGAGCATTTCCCATTAACCTAATTTTCTCAAAAACACCAGATCTCGTAGATTGGTAATGTGATATGTTCAAAATTTTTTTTTGCACTCCCACAGTCAAAACAAAACATGGTTTCTATTGTTGGGGTCGGATTCCTCGGGAGCCGTCCAAGACCCTCCAAATGGGCATATAGACCAATCACGGAAATATAGAGCTATAACGAAAGGTGCTTGAGATTAAACTCAATGATAAGATACCTTTTTTTATAGCCGAGTCGGAACGGCATACCGTAGTGTGATACCTCTTAGGGAAAAATTTTGTACATGACCATTCATGGTACCACGCAAATGTCGCCATCATTAAGAGGTGATAACCACCGCTTTAAATTTTGTCCAATGTTCTCTCCTGGATTCGAGCGCAGGCGTTCAGCGTGGAAGGCGGACATAGGCTACAGTGGCACGAATTCGATATCCACATTCCGGACGAAATGTCCCCGCCATAAGCAGATGTAAGAGAGTTCAAGAAGGCGCAGCTGAGCGGGCCCGGTTCGGCTAGTAGGCTTTATAATTTATTGATATGGGAATAGCACAAACCAAAAATACAAGTGGACCAATTGAGACAATGAGGGATTAAAATAAGAGGTATTTGGGAGTAAATGACGAATTCGATATTAAAAATTGGGTAGAAGTACATAAGCGGCCGCCGCGAGCCTAAAACCTCCTCAAATAGCCATATTAGACAATCATAATATTATGGGACTCTAATGGACTTATGGTTGCCAATTGGGACTATATGGGACTTAAATGAACGGTATTCCAGATTGGAGTACAAATTTTATATTAAAAATTGGTTTCAAACATTATTAGGGAGCCGCCCCGATCTCAGATCTCCCTCAAAAGGGCTTTTTGAACGATCATGCCAATATGGGACTCAAATGAAAGGTATATCGGAGAAAATTAGGAATATGGTATTTAAAATTAGGTTCAAGTTATAGCCCACGTATCTCGAATTTTAAATTGCTTTTCAAACAATCATTTATGACCGATCGACTTGATTCAAAATGTGCTGAAAAGTCTGGGATATCTGTAACGATTTATGAGTTATTAGACTTACAACATTCTAGTCAAGGTATCGCCAGTATTTTTAAAATTGTGAACCAATCGAATATTTTTTTACACCCTTAAAAAAGTTGAAGAAAGTTCTACAAGCGATAAGAAAAATTGGGCCAGATTGTTCCTTCCTACCAAAAATTGTTTATAACCAAAAATTTCCGAAAAAGTCTGTTTGCGCTCTTTTATTTTGATCTTTAAAATATATTCATGTTTTTTCGAACATATTTCAGCTCGAGATCATATTCAATGCTTTCTATTTATAGAATAGAATAGCAAAGAACTTATAAAAATCAAGCAAGTGTGTGCTGTTTTCATAACACTTTGACAGGCATAATGGATCGCGATTTCTGATACGCCATGTATCTTCATCAACACCTTTCCCAACCACTATCAGAAAACGCGATGAACCTTTCCAGTCAAATATGTATTATATTTTAAAGAGGACTAAATGTAGGAAACTGAACAGAAAGTGCCACATTCAGGAGTGCACGGGCAAGGATTAGAGATGTATGTCATTATGTCAGCTAGTCGTATACCGAAAAAAGCCCTGGAGTCTGAATTGTTAAATGGCTCTACAGGAGGCTAATATTGACTTACACTAAGATAGTAAGGTGAACCGAGATGCAATAGAAGTGTGCAAGACATTACCACAATTTTAAAGAAAGTCTTATCTTGACACTGTCGGTGTGATGAGAATCATGCCTTCTTGGAAACTCAAAGTAATGAAGGATGTTCGACAGTAAACATGCCGTTAAGTATGAGGCATCCAAAGCAAGACACACACAAGGCTCTGCTAACACTCTTCCTCCGATTTGGGTATAATTCACAGCTAACACGTTAAGGTTAGAACCAACGTGCTAGGAAACCTCTCTTAATACCGGACAACTTCGAATCTTTGATATATTATTGCCCACTTCCTCACTTTTGTAACAATGATGAAACAATATTAAATATTATTCATCTTATGATAACAAGCTTCTTATTGCTGAAATTTTTTTAAGTTTTTGTGAAAGATCTTTAAAAAAAACCCCCTCAATGATAATAAAGACTTTGCTTGATGATGTATCCAAAAAACAAACTATTCTCAGCCTAATTGTATTGGAATGTCATATTTTGCTATACTCATCTTCAGTATTCGCCAATCATTCCTTAACAATCGTAAATAATGAATCACCCTTCAATTTAAAAAAAAATCAGAATTGAGAACAATGAGAGATACAAAAAAAAAAATTATGGACAGATTACAGACAGGCATACAATAAAATTGTCATTGTTCTTTTTGGCAAAGAAGATAAAGGCAAAACAACAACAACAAAACACACACACACACACAAAACTCCAATAGGAAACAACACCCTAAAGAGGGAGCCTTTTAAGACATCTTAATCTAAACTGAAAATCTTTGTTAATTTCCATTAAAGTTTTCTTATGGCTCTTCTGACTACTTTGAGAATACAAAATATAAGAAAAATGGGAAAATAATTAACCTTAATGACGTTTGTCGAGAGACACAGATGATGGGGATGACGATGACGACGACGACGACGACGACGATGATGATGGCAAAGACATCAGCAATGACAACAACTCAAACATATAGAAGAGATAACCTTATGATGAAACAATAATTGAAAAAAATTCACTTATTTCAGTGCAAAGATTATGTGACAAGGGTCTTTTTTTTTTTTTGTGTGACAACTCTAGGGGAAGTAGTGAAATATCCTTAGATGATATTTAAGCAAAGAAGTGATTGAAATTTGTTACAAAAATATGCCTAGAAGGGCTTTGAAACGTTGAAATTTTTTGATAAGGATAGATTAAACAAGCAGTCAAAATCTGCTGCAGATTATGCAAGGTTGGATTGATAGAAGATGTATTTTGGTATCATGAAAAAAATGTCTCTAATATCAAAGGATACCTCTAAATGCGGTTTTTGTTCGAAATATTATGCACTGGAGTTAGGTTAGGTTTAGATGGCAGTCTGCCATCAGATTCAATTAGACCGTTTTCGTCCATTGTATACATTGGAGTTAAAGGTCAAACATACCACATCCTTTTGCTATTAATATCCGCCAATGGTTCATGACTGAAAATACCTTTAAATGTATTGAGCTTTCAAATTGGATACTGTAATCGACAAACGAAATACACGTGTCTGATGTCTCTTTTGACTTTTTCAAAATTTGACTTAGTCGGGTTGATATACCAATGCGGTTACAATGTGATCATTTCTATTAACTCAAAAGCAACTGCTAGGTAATAGTGGCAGTCCGTTTCTGAGCCGGCAAAAAAACTTCAAGTCCATTATGATACCAAAGTAGCGACAGACCAAAACCTCTGCTCGGAATCGAATAAACGACCAGGAGTTCACTGCCAACCCGGTTACAATGGCGCTCATAGTTTATCATTCCTATTCCAACACCCTCAGTGTGATAATTTTAATTCTGTTCTCTTCGATTTTAACTCCCAAAACCACCAACATTTGTCAATCGATTAGCCAAAACTGCGAAATCAATTGTCCTTTTTTTTAAATAAGCTGATATCCATGAGTTGGCTAACGAATCGAGAGAAAGTGTAACACGGTTTACCGTGGTCCAATGGTCCAATGTGATTACTAGGCGTAGATGCAGCCCCACTAACGCACACTTAATAGCCACGCACACTTAATAGGGCACTGAAAAACGATTTTAGAAGTCTAGATGGCACTATAACTCTCACAGCCATAGTATTTTATGTGAGAGCTCTATTCGGTTTGACGTACATGAAACAAGTCTTATGAATACAGAAAAAGACAGCTCATATCACAACTCTTATCGTGTAATAGCTTCTTTAGATTGGTGGCCACGCAACTAGCAACGTCGGCTACTATCCTTTTCACCCGGCAACCTTAATTTCATTGTGTTCGCCTTAGAATAAAGTAGAAGAGAAAAAGAAGATGAAGAAAAACAGATAGAGATACACCATAGCACGGTACACGACAGCAAAAAGGACCGGAAAATTAAACTGAAGCAAAAGTCAGACCAGACGGACCGGGAAAAAGTCAGTCAATTCAGGGCTCTTCAGATCTCTAGAGTGACAAGAGGACTGGGTTAGGTTAGGTTGAAAAGAGGGTGCGGATATTAATCCGCCCCATGCCATTATGGGCATACACCTAAGCTAGTAGTCGGCTCGTTGTGCGCTCTAAATACTATAAAGTAACTTCGGAAAAGTAACTCTGTGTTAAGAATTCCGTGCTACTTACAAAATTCTCAACATGTTATGGAAAACAAACATGTCTGGTATTGACTCCACACCTAAGTACCGGTATCTGTTAGCCGCAAAAGACGGGCAATGACAGGAAATGCGTCTCATCATTTTACCCAAATGCCCTACACATGCTGTCACTTGCCGAACCGATTTTGCATAAGTGAGTTCGTGGTTCCATGTATCCCGTTGTGATGCCGAAAAGTTATACTGACCTCCTTCTTAGTTCATTTCAGTAATAGCCCCGTCTTCTCACGATTCAGAACGCCCCATAGGATTTTCGACGTTCTACCGAACGTTACGCTGTTCCACAGTTCGTCGACCACGCCCTTGACTAGGACTGCCTCGACCAGAAAGGTTTTGGGTTAACCAAGTATATTGATGGCAGTCCTTTGACCTTCACTGCTAAATCGTCTGCGTTTTCATTCCCCCTTACTCCGATATGACCTGCGGATTGTGCCATTCGTTAGAAGAAGAGAAGGCGTTAATCTCCTGCTTTCACTCCAAGACTGTTCGTGACCTTACCGTCCTGGTTGTTACTGCCCTGATGGCCAGTTTACTGTACGTAAAGATGTTCACATTTGACGTCCTCGAGTGAACACCACACTACCTCACGCTTTCAGTGATTGCCTGGATCTCTGCTTGCAGAACCGTGTTATGGTCAGACAGTCTAAAACAGATCTCAGTCCATGGGTTCTCAATGAAGACCCCCCAGGCCCAATCTGTCCTCTAGCTTTGATCCATCTGGATAGCATGATCTCCCAGATGACAATAGCAGAGTTCCGTCAATCTAAGACTGTCCCTCTGGTAGCCGTGTCTCGCACTCGCCCTCAAGTGTCATCTCAGGTATCCTATCAGAAACCTCTTCCAATCCATCCTGGTTTCCTATCGTTGCCTCAATTCCACCGCGATGGTATGACCTGTTCCTATCCTCTATTCATTCTCCCATTGCCTTAAGAGGACTAAGTGGCTGGTATAGATCCAGGAACCGAAAATTAGTGTTACCCATTATCCTTTGTCTTCTCGCAATTGCCATAAAATATATATTGACATAAAATATAGTCTACCGTCTCCAACTACCTGTTGTACTATTTGTTAATAAATACAAAATAACTCTTCGCCATCGCATACCCTACCCTAGTTATCCCAGCGTCCAACGCAACCTAAAGAACCTGACGTTGCAATGACCATTTAGAACTCCTATCAGCTGTTCTGAATGACGTTCTTTCCCTTGCAATACTCGGCCACAGGAAATTTGACAACCAGCAACTTAAAACCTATTGGCGCGCTCATCGTAAATACGTCTACCCTACCAAGAAGCGTGCACAGGGGAAGGCTCATTGATTTTATGTCACGATCTCGTCTAATCACTGATCAATTCCTGGCTACCTCATAGGCCGCCTTGTTCCCCGCCACTCCGTGATAACACGGAACTTAGCAGAGCGCGAAAGCTCTTTGCATCTTCTTATTAGACTCGATCCAATTGGGCCAGAGCCTTCGGCATCGCCTAACTGACCACATACATCGTGACCAGAAAACTGCAAGCAGACGTATTTTTTTGGTTTGCGGTATACTCATAAAATGCGGTGTATCTATCAGCATACTGATATGAGTGATGATCATTTGAATACTCGTAAATTAATTTTTATGCATTTACACGAAGTAAATGGAAAAGCACCCATGAACATTCCATTAAGGAATTGGTGCAAACTTCTCACTTATTAATAAGTGCTGTCCGATTCCCGATTCCCCCAGCATAAGAAGGGGATAACCACCGCTAAAATATTTTTTGCTGATGTTCTCGCTAGGATTTGGAACCAGGCGTTCAGCATCATAGGCGGACATGCTAACCTCTGCTCTGCGGTAGCCTCCATTCGCCTACCTCCGTTTTAACATCGTCTTTGTCTATGGTGATGGTTTCAGTGAATAACAGATGTGAAAAAAATATCGCATCACAACACAATACATCGACTCGAATTGTAATAGCGTTATTGCTTTGCAGAGATGATATAGTGTATTTATTCTAGTAAAAGTAAATTCTTATGTTGCTAATATTTAATTTCGTTCCTGAATACCAATTTTAATAATTTTTTGGGATATTTTTAATTTTTTTGTTTGTGTTAAATATATAATTGCGGTGTTTGCGTTGTTTTTGGCAAACACTCATCATACCACCGCACATTAAAGATTCATGAGCATTAGTATTTGCGGTGGTCGTACGGTGGGATAGAATCGAAAAAAAAAACAATTACAAAATATGAAAAAATTGTTTGCATGGGCTAAGGGAACATATGAACTAAAAAACAAGTAAAAGCTTGTTCGGCGGGCCAAATTTTGTGTACCCTCGCAATTATCAATTTCTTTGCACGTTATATCTGTGTACGTAAACAAAGGATAATGGATATGCTATTGAAGCTATATCCGGTAATCGTCCGATTATGGGCATACTTGGCTTGGATGTTGGAGACCATAGTAGATGTTATAGTGCAAAATTTCAACCAAATCGCAAAAAAATTACGCCCTCTGCAGGCTCAAAAAGTAAAATCGGGACATCGGTTTGTATGAGAGCTATATTAGGCAGATTTAAACCATATTCGTCACGTTTGTTGAGGGTCCTAGTAAAAGTCGTTGTGCAAATCTTCAGCCAAATCAGACATGAACTGCGCCATATATGGGCTCAATAATTGCATTGAGGAGGACGGTTTATATGGAAGATATATCCGGCCATACTTTGCACATAGGTTGAAGCTTATCAAAGAAGTCGTTGTGCAAAATTTCAGCAAAATCTGGTGAAAATTGCGCCCTCTAGAGGCTCAAGAAATAAAACTGGGAAGTCGGTTGATATGAGAGCTATATAAGGTTTTCAATCGATTCGGAGCATACTTGGTACATCGTTTGAGTGTCATAGAAATCGTTATAGTACAAAATTTCAGCCAAATCGAATAAGAATTGCGCTCCCTAGAGGCTCAAGAAATATAATCGGGAGTTCGGTTTATATGGGAGATATATCAAAACATGGATCCATATGGACCATTTACAATCCCAACTGACTTCATTTAATAGGAAGTATTTGTGCAAAATTTCAAGCGACTAGCTTTACTCCTTCGAAAAATCAAAAGCGTGCTTTTTACAGACAGACGGACATGACTAGATCGACTTAAAATAACTTGAAGATCAAGAATATATATACTTTATGGGGTCTTAGACCAATATTTCGATGTTTTACAAACGGAATGACGATGTTAGTATACCCCCATTCTTTGGTGGTGGGCATAGAAACAAAGGTCCAAAAAGTGGCTTTGAGTTTAAAGAACTTGAGAGGTTTTCCCATTAGTTAATAAAAAATTTCCTAGTAGTATGGAGTACATATGGCACCCGTTTATGTTGACATATCTTATTCAAACTTTACTTAAATCGCATCCGCAATGTGTCTTCTTCACAAAAAAGAAGGAAAAAATTAAGATAAAAGCGAGTTTTTTCAATAAATACTAATGAATAAAAATATTGGGTTGCCCAAAAAGTAATTGCGGATTTTTCATATAGTCGGCGTTGACAACTTTTTTCACAGCTTGTGACTCTATAATTGCATTCTTTCTTCTGTCAGTTATCAGCTGTTACTTTTAGCTTGCTTTAGAAAAAAAGTGTAAAAAAAGTATATTTGATTAAAGTTCATTCTAAGTTTTATTAAAAATGCATTTACTTTCTTTTAAAAAATCCGCAATTACTTTTTGGGCAACCCAATATCTTTTTTGACCAAAAAATATAAAAAAACCAAACTTTCTTTAAAACTTTTTCATTTTAATTTTTGTCACCAATCCAAATCATGCATCAAAATGAAAAAAGAATCACACATGTCTATGTAAATCGCAAAATACGAACCCTCTTTGCCAAAATTTCAAAAAATGAAAATTAACAGTCGAATATCCGCAAAACTAGTAAATGTATTCGTAAGGTAAAGATGTTTGTCATACGGACTTATGAGCACTATCCAGAAAAAAAAAAGAATTTTGGAAATCGGGCCACAAATGAAGATTTTGCAGCCATTTTTTCGAAACACCGAGGTTGTCATCGCTCGAACTACCTAGGGCCTGGAAATTTTGATAATTTTTCATGATCTCAGCTCTTACCATTTAAAATTTCAAAAAATCATCTCTAACCGTTCTCAAATGGCATATTTTTACTGATTTTTTCGATTTTATCCCACTGTGCGTCGTTCGTCAGCTTCATAGAGCTACATACACATACATATCAACACCACCGTAAATTATTTGTGTTTTGTGCAAGTCGTTTGCGTTGATTATATTTGAATGATTGCGTTTGTTGCCTTGATTCAAAAAGACAAGTATATTTGCGGTGTACCGCAAATGCGATACACCGCTTCAGGTATCTGATTGTGACAGTCTGATCGGGAAGTCGCTTCCCCATCAACATCGTCGCCAGTGCCTTTAGTACCGCCTTAAAGACTCTGCAGAAATCCAAAAGCCTAACTGATTCCCTGATTCTGAGGAATTCAATGAAGACTCTTGCCCTGGTGCCTCCATACAATGTATACCCCAGACCTGATATAGCATTTCACGAAAACGACATCCAACCTTTAGAAAGCTCTCTCTTGGTAGGGAACTTAACCTCAGGTAGAAAAACAAAAAGCCTAGCAAATAGGAAGTTGCTTCGAAATTTACGCAAAGTATGTAAACGTAATTTTGAAGTTTTGCTTCATTGGCTCGAAATCATTATCAAAAACCTTCAATCAAGGAAAAAATCTATTGTTGTTTGTAATCTTTTTTGTGGGCATGAACGTTTTTTTGCGAACAAATTACCTTGTTAATAAAATGACTCCTCATGTGATATAAGCTCAACAATATTATCGATCAATTTCCACCTCTTTATTTTTTTTTCATATGTAAAAACTCAATTTGCAGCCATCTATCCATTCTATTCATCCATCTTCTGTGTTAAATGTGTGTGAAATTTATTCATTGAAAATCTCAGAATAACAAGCTCGATAACCTTTACCCCCCTCATATTTGTAAAAGAGGAAAAAAAAAACGTCAACGAAGAAAATTATTATTCTTTTATTCCACTTGGATGCTGCTGCTGATGGGTCGAACTGAATGCTAAATCTTTTTGTCATTCATAATTAGAATTCGTTAAATAACCCATAGCTGGCGTTATCTTTCGAAAAATATCTTTCGCACTTTCCACATGTGTCACTTTTACGGGTAGCTTTATTATTGGTCATGTCATCATCCATCAGTGTCACTGTCAAGGCAAAATTGTTACAGTATTCCCACCATCACAACCACCACCACCACCACCGCCACCGTCATCATCATCGTCATTCTCATTTGAAATGATGTGAAATGCTAAATGCCTTAGGCCAAATATGGATGGACCGAAGGCTGTTTCACTGCCTGGTTGACTATCGGTCACGCAGTCAACAACCGATGAACGTGAATTCTTAAAAAAAAACAATTTGCGAAAAAAAAACAGTGATAAAAAACTCGTAAAAATTAAATCAGATTTATGGATGTTATTATTTTTAAAACTATTAATTAAATTTAAGGATGCAAAAACGAGATATAAGAAATTGGACATGTGGTCGACATGGTCGAAGCTTGAGTAACCTATATTTGTTTGTTAAATAAGACCAAAGTTAAAAGAAAAATTTTATGAGAAAATAGTAGGACCATTTATATACCCACAACCGAAGGATGGGGGTATATTCATTTTGTCATTCCGTTTGCAACACATCGAAATATCCATTTCCGACCCCATAAAGTATAGATATTCTTGATCTTCGTAAAAATCGAAGAAGATCTATGTCCGTCCGTCGCTCCGTCCGTCTGTCGTTTGAAATCACGCTACATTCTTTAAAAATTGAGATATTGAACTGAAACTTTGCACAGTTTCTTTTTTTGTCCATAGGCAGGTAAAGTTCGAAGATGAGCTATATCGTACTATATCTTGATATAGCCCCCATATAGACCGATCCGCCGATTTAGGGTCTTAGGCCCATAAAAGCCACATTTATTATCCGATTTTGCTGAAATTTGGGACGGCAAGTTGTGTTAGGCCCCTCGACATCCTTCTTCAATTTGGCCCCGATTGGTCAAGATGTGGATATAGCTGCCATATAGACCGATCTCTCGATTTAAAGTCTTAGGCCCATAAAAGGCGCATCTATTGTCCGAATTTGCAAAAATTTGAGACAGTGAGTTCCGTTAGGCCCTTCGACATCCTCCTTCAATTTGGCCCAGAACGGTCCGGATTTTGATATAGCTGCCATATAGACCGATCTCTCGATTTAAGGATTTCGGCCCATAAAAGGCGCATTTATTGTCCGATTTCTCCGAAATTTTGGACAGTGAGTTGTGTTAGGCCCTTCGTCATCCTTCTTTAAATTGGCTCACATCGGTTTAGATTTGGATATAGCTGTCATTTAGATCAGTCCCTTGATTTAAGGTTTTGGGCCCATAAAGGGCGCATTTATTGTCCAACGTCGCCGAAATTTGGGACAGTGTGTTGTGTTAGGCTCTTCGGCATTTTCTTCAATTTGGCTTAGATCGGTCCAAATTTGGATATAGCTGCCATATAGTCCGATCTCTCGATTTAAGGTATTGGGCCCATAAAAGTCGTATTATTTTGCCGAAATTTGGGACAGTGAACTGTGTTAGGCACTCCGATATCCTTCTTCGATTTGGCCCAGATCGGTCCAGATTTGGATACAGCTGCCATATAGACCGATCTCTCGATTTAAGGTCTTGGGCCCATAAAAGGCGCATTGGAGATGGCTTTCATGATATTCAGGCTACGGGTCTAATTAATATTTTTTTGTATTGGTTATCTACATTCAAAAACATATTTCAAAGCTACCACTTGGGATACCACATGTTTAAAGATCCGTAGGTCCTCCTGTGCTAATCCCAATTTGAGGGTAAAAAGTTTACTCTACTACTATCCTTTTCTATCCTGATCGTCCTTCTTATATTATTTTTAATTCCTTTTTGTTTTGGGTAGGATGGGAGGAGAAGGTCGGTCCTCCAACGCTAAGACCCAAATGACAATTTATTTGAGTCCTTTATTATCGCGATCTACATGTCCCGCTGAACGGCATTACATGACCCAGATACTTGAATCTTTATATCAACATTCGATTCAAACTCTACTGACAAATAACTTTCTTTTAATTTGCATAGTATCTCGCTGGAACTACACGCCCTATGTAACGGTATTTAGTGGTTGGGCCGGTCCCAGACTCTGTTCTAAATGTGTATACCAGACTCGTAGTCAACTCACAAAGACTTTTCGTTCGACACCCATTTTGTGACGTTGAATATTCATGCCCGTTTTGGGGGTTTTTTGGGTTAGGAAGACCCTTAGACACCTTGAACCTAACTCTTATGACAGATGTGTACTCAACTTCCAAATACCTTTCATTTTATACCCATTTTGTCCCAGTCGGTAAATATGTCCTCTTGAGGGTGGGGAGATGCCTCAGAAGCCAACAAGGGCGACGATTGCGCAAGCAACGTTGTGGAACAGCGAAACGGTCAGTAAGACGGCGAAAATCCTCTGGGGGGGATCCAGATCGTGAGAAGACGAGGCTATTACTGAAAGGAAGCTAGAAGGAGGTCAGTATAGCTATTGGTATCATAACGGGACACATAGGACTACAAGCTCACTTATGCGACAAGTGATAGCATATGTAGCATTTCCTTTGTCATTGCCCGGCTTTCGCGTCTAACAGATACCGCACTTAGGTGGAGACACCTAACCAACTTAAGGGAGTGGTATTGAAAACAAATAAGGATTTTGTAAGTATCACGGAATTCCTAACCTAAAATTTTCTTTTAAGAGGTTACTTTACAGTTTTTAGAGCGCACAACAAGGCGATTACTGGCTAAGGTGTATGTCCATCGTGACATGGGGCGGAATAATATCTGCACCCTCTTTTCAACCTAACCTTACCTATTCTACTTTTAAATACCTTTCATTTGATATTTAGGAATATATTTGTATTTCAGATTTGTACTCAACTTCCAAACACCTTTCATTTGATGTTCATATTGTCCTCCTAATTGATAAATATGCCCTGCGGAGGGGTTGGGGGGAGGTGTCCCACTGATGCCAAGAAATAAATTTGTATATCAGATTCTTACTCTTCTTTTAAATACCTTTCATTTGATACCCATATTTTCCAAATCGGTAAACATGTCCGTCCGGATAGGTTTTGGGATGGGACGTCCCCCTAGATTTTTTAACCCAAAAATTTTATACCAATTTCGTGTTTTTGGGATACCGTAAGGTGGCTTAAATCGGTGAGTTTTTTGGGGGTGGGGGACCACCCCGAACAAATTTGTTTGCCAAGTTCGTAATCTACTCTCAAATACCTTTCGTTTGATACCCATATGGTCCCAATCGGTAAACATGTCCGTGGGGGCGGGTATGCCCCTCAGACACCAAGGAATACATTTTTATGTCAGATTTGTACTCCAACTTTCATTTGATACCCATATTGCCCAAAGCGGCGAAAGAGTCCTGTTGGGGGGTGTTTTTGGAGGTGGGTGGGGAGGCCCCTCAGACACCAAGGAATAAATTTTTATGTCAGATTTGTACTCTAACTTTCATTTGATACCCATATTGCCCAAAGTGGTGAAAAAGTCCTGTTGGGGGGTGTTTTCTTGGAGGTGGGGGATCCCCCCGAACACTTTGGGAGAAATTTGTATACCAAGTTCGTACTCTACTCTTAAATACCTTTCATTTGATACCCATATTGTCCCAATCGGTAAACATGCCCGTCCGGATAGGTTTTGGAATGGGGTGTCCCCCCATATTTTTGACCCAAAAATTGTATGCCAATTTCGTGTTTTTGGGATACCGCAAGGTGGCATACAAAATTTCATCTAGCGTTTTTGAAAATTGGGGCATGGGGGAGAGTCCGCTCCCCCTTCGGACATCAAAAAATTTAGTACCCTATTTTCGCCGGAGGCCCAAACTCTACCACCTGGGAAAGCTCATTTTACTTGTTTTTAGTAAATATTTTTTATCCTTTAACTTTTTATTTAAACATTCTAAAATATTAAATGTTTGACACGTTGGGAATAAGCACTATGCTGAAATTACTCAAAAAAACAGCACATTTAATCTTGGATTTCTAGGTACGAAATTTTAATTGAAAGCTTTAATGTATGTGATAATGTCAAGCAAACTGTCAATTGCATTTCATTCATTAGACTTTAATAAAAAAAAAAAATAAATAAGGCTGCCAAACTAACCGCCGTTTAGCGATATATTAAATTTAAAACTTTGCCCAAAAAAAAAACAATCTCTGGAGACCGAAAAAAGTCTACAATTTGCAGTTTTTCTTCAAGTATTCAACATTCAATATTCATTATGCAGATGTCAAGTAGCAACATTCTACAAAACCTACAAAAAAACGAAAAACAATTCCATTAAAAAAGCGAAACAAAAATCACTTTTAATTAAAAGACAAATAAATTCTTTAAATGACATATCGAGACGACAACGGCAACAATCGTCGTCCACCACAGAACAGATTCGCAAACGAAGCCGCTCAGCAATAAATTCGAAAAACCACGACTCCAATTGAGCTCTGAGTGACACAATGGACATGTCCAAATGACGCTATTTCGTACAAAGTTTCGTCGAATGTGAAGGCTATAGGAACAAAAAAAAAATACAAAACCATGCCCCCCAAATACTGCTGCTGCCCGGCACTGAGATATTCGCAAGACTTTGACTCTGTTGCCGCTGCTGCTGGTGCAATTCAAAACACATAATAATTGTAATTAAAGCTCATAAAGTTATGGTGATTTAAAAACGTGTAATTTTCTCAAAAACACCACCATAAAATCAATGTTAACAAAAAGCTTAAATCATGATATGAAGAAGCCCAAACACAAAACAAAGGCCATAAAATGCCAGCAACATCAAAGCGAATGGGAAAAATGTAGAGAAACTCACATTAAAAATGCTATAACTTGTCGTCTTTAACTATGAAGCTCCTTAAAACGGTCTCTGCATTTTAATTTATCCATCGATAGCCATCGACTATGCTGGGTTTGTAAATCTATTAATACACAGTGGGATGAAATAAGTGAAGAGTAAAAACTCTTCTGAGACGAATATCCTAACCACTTGACAATACGGGAAGCTGTAAAATTGTATCTAAAATTCTACTCTAGAGGAAACTACCCGAACAGTGTTGCTGGGTTTATCCCATAGGTGACGCCGAACTAGATTTTACAATCTAAGATACTATAGGGTGATTTTTTTGAGGTTAGGATTTTCATGCATTAGTATTTGACAGATCACGTGGGATTTCAGACATGGTGTCAAAGAGAAAGATGCTCAGTATGCTTTGACATCATCATGAATAGACTTACTAACGAGCAACGCTTGCAAATCATTGAATTTTATTACCAAAATCAGTGTTCGGTTCGAAATGTGTTCATTCACCGTAACGTTGCGTCCAACAGCATCTTTGAAAAAATACGGTCCAATGATTCCACCAGCGTACAAACCACACCAAACAGTGCATTTTTCGGGATGCATGGGCAGTTCTTGAACGGCTTCTGGTTGCTCTTCACTCCAAATGCGGCAATTTTGCTTATTTACGTAGCCATTCAACCAGAAATGAGCCTCATCGCTGAACAAAATTTGTCAAAATTTGAACACATTTCCAACCGAACACTGATTTTGGTAATAAAATTCAATGATTTGCAAGCGTTGCTCGTTAATAAGTCTATTCATGATGAAATGTCAAAGCATACTGAGCATCTTTCTCTTTGACACCATGTCTGAAATCCCACGTGATCTGTCAAATACTAATGCATGAAAATCCTAACCTCAAAAAAATCACCCTTTATATGCAAGTCCCAGGCACGCTGTGAAAATTTTGGCCAGACGAGGCGCCAGATAGTCTGCCTCTTTTTGCAGTAACGCCGGAAATATTCCATCAGGTCCGGGTGACTTAAATGATTTGAAGTTCCTCAATGATTCCTTCACCATAAATTCCGTTATTATAAACCTCCGATCAACGTCATTATTCCAAGATTCCGGTGTCTCCGTGAGTTCCTTCGTATCCTGTGGAAAATGGGTTTTCATCAAAAGCCTCAACATGTCCTACGTTGTATCTGCTCTTACTCCCGTGACATCTACAAAAATTTCAGTTTCGACATGGCTTTTTGAGAGCAACTTTTTTATCTTGGCAGCGTCATTGACCTGTTCGCAGAAAAGCTACCAGGAGGCATGTTTTGCCGCTCTGGTAATCTTATTGTATTTCTTGAGCCGTGTGGAATACACATTCCAATAAACTTCCGGTGCTCTGTTATGTCTGTGGGCCTCTTTCCCAATATTGCGAATCTCCCCGGTCATCTAGGTCTTTTCTTGGACTGATTTCCTTTCCCGATGGGGACAACTATCTTCGAAGAATCCCATCAGTGCAGTTGTAATCCTGTTGATATTTTCGTCAATCTCTTCTATGCTTGGACAATCTAAATTATCTCGCCCAAGTCTTCTTCTGAGTAGCCTTCCGAATTTTATCCAGTTGGTTTCCAACTTATTCCGGAAGCTTATCGGTTTCGGCGCTGGCCGTGCTATTCTAAACCTAATGTAGCGATGGTCAGAGAAAGAGTGTTCCATGGAGACCCTTTAATACTGAAACTCATCGATCAGATTTTCTGAACATATCGTCACATCTAATACCTCCTCCCTAATCCTGTTAACAAACGTAGCGCTGTAACCAATGAAGTGTTATTAGGTCGTTAGTATTCAAGAACTCTTCCAGGGCTTGGCCCCGCTTATTAGTGTTGGTACTACCCCACGAAATGTGGTGAGAGTTCGCATCGCACCCTATTAGTACCTCGTTTCCTGTTTCCGTTTTGCTTTCCTCACCAGCCGTTGCAGCTCCGACGTGGTTGACGGTGTCGGAGAATCGAATGGCAGATAAAGTGATGCCAGGTATAACCTTGTTTACACTGCCCTTTAAATCCGGATTTAATTGCTCGATCATCTGTTTTCCCTTTACAAAACCAGCTGACGAAAGCCTTAAATCCGGATTTAATGAACAGTGTAAACGGGGTTTATGATCCACCTTCTACCTGTCTCATCACTGTTGCATCCGACGTTGACAACTCTGGGGAATATATATCATTCAGATTTTTTTGACAAATAAATCAGGTCCTCGGCCGAGTACCAGTGTTGGCATAGAATAATTGGTCGTTGATATGGTTCAGTCCAGAGACTTTGTTGCGGGTCGTCCATGGCTCCTGAATTAAGGCAATATGAATCTTGCCCTTGCTGATTTTCTCCATCAGAGCGTGTGTAGCAGTCTCGCTCCGGTGGAGGTTTATAAGGACAGGTTAAGTTTAAAAATTTACAATATGGGACTATATCTTGATATAACCCACAGATACAATAGAACGAGCTTTCCATCAGAGTTTTAAGCTCATAAAGGAATTTTTGCTCCAATTTGACCGCACTTGGGTAAATGAGTTGTAATATACCCATTAAAGAGGCCATCGTAGCGTAGAGGTTAGCATGTCCGCCTATGACGCTGAACGCTTGGGTTCGAATCTTGGCGGTACCATCAGCAAATATTTTCAGCGGTGGTTTTCCCCTTCTAATGCTGGCAACATTTGTGCGGTACTATGCCATGTAAAACTTCTCTCCAAAGAGGTCTCGCATTGCGGCACGCCGTTCGGACTCGGCTATAAAGAGGAGGATCCTTATCATTGAGCTTAAACTTGAATCGGACTGCACTCATTGATATGTGAGAAGTTTGCCCCTGTTCCTTAGTGGAATGTTCATGGGCAAAATTTGCAATTTCCAATATTCACATTAACACCCTAGCCAAATGTGTTTCAAAACGGACCACATTTAGACTTAGTGTTCATATACATTTAAATTTTGTAACCAACATATATGTGGCTAACAGACAATAGTTTTTGTGTATCTCCTTTTCGATCCACTGTAAAACCGCCTTTCCAATTTGAAGAAACATGCCATGAAGTTTCAAAGTCAGCTATTAGAGAAAATCCTCAATAAAATCACAATTAATTGAAAACAATTAAAAATGATTAATCGTGGTCGTAAAATTAATCATAATCTTTAAACTATTGTCGTTGGTTGGTTGGTTGCTTTGATGGTTGCTGCTGTCCCTACTGTCATGGCTGGGGCCAGCTAAAACTCCTCTTTACCAGCAAAATTCCTTGAATTCATAACAAATCGTCGCAGTTTACCGAAAATGGTAGTTTATTGATTTTATGAACACTTTCCGCCGCCGCCGCCGCCGCCAATGTTGTTAATCAATCTAAATCGGGAAGCGCAAAAATCTCAGCCAGAGTAGCCATGACAGCATTGTGATGGACTATTATTGTGGCATTTTAAAGATTTATAGCATACCATGAAGTAGAAGACATCAATAAAAAAAAACATAAAACATTCCATACCATTAGAAAAATATATTTTAATTTATATCTTTGTTTTTTTTAATTTTTATTTTTGCTGTTGTGTGTTAATAACAACAACCTTAAATCTAACTCTACACTAATGATTTATGAGTTAATTTATAATGGTCCATCTTGAATGCTGGTGGATTATTTTGTACGTGTTTTTTTCCCCCGAAAATTTCAAATTAAGACCCCGCAAAAACCAACCAACCAACCTACCCAGCAAAAAAAAAAAATAAAAGAAGTCGTTTTGTGATTGTTGGTTGCGAATTCATTTTACACCACAACCGATGTATAATTTAGTGTCTTAACACCTTGGCTGGACAAAGGTTGTAATTACATCTTTAGCCCGAGGTTAGATTGGCATTGGCATAACCTGCACAATTTTCTCTCCCTCTATACTTTAAACAAAATATTCACTAGCTTTTAGCTTAATTGCTAGAAACACTGAGAAAAACAATTTTGTCATTGAAAAATGATTTCCCGCATGTATATAGGGGTGAATTAGCATAATTGAGCCAAAGAGAACATGAGAAAGCAAATTATGATTCAGGGATTATCTGAAGGAAATATTGTGTGTGTATGATAAATTGTTGAAGGGTACATAAGAGCACATCTTGAGGTTAAAGAAGTCAAAGCTAGACATGCAGTATCGGCCAAAACCTATCGATACTGTATCGCAAAATATAGACCTTTCAATTTTTTTTTCTCTAAATTTTAGCCAAATGTTGTTCAAATTTCGGGAAAAAAAAATTGCAAGGGTTATATTTTGCGCACTTTAAGAGATATCGCATCCATGGGGGCATTCTTTTGTAGGAATTTGTAAGCACTTTCAAACAAGGTATCACTTGTTATCCGATTTATAAGTTAATTTAGTTAGCACCTCAGCTCTAACTATTCTTAATTTCAAGATGGAATCAGTTGGCCAAAATTCCATAGTTTTTAAAGTTCGTATGCTTGGTGAATCTTCCATACCCTCCACCAAGGATCTTATATGCAATGCAAATTTTGCCCATGAATATTCCATTAAGGAACAGGGGCAAACTTCTCACATATCAATGAGTGCAGTCCGATTCAAGTTTAAACTCAATGATAAGGGGCCTCCTTTTTATAGCCGAGTCCGAACGGTGTGCCGCAGTGCGACACCTCTTCGGAGAGAAGTTTTACATGGCATAGTACCTCAAAAATGTTGCCAGCATTAGGAGGAGGCTCTCGCCAGAATTCGAACCCAGGCGTTCAGCATCATAGGCGGACATGCTAACCTCTGCGCTACGGTGTCCTCGAATCCGGAACCACCTCTCTCGAATCTGGAGACAGCTAGTCTGAGACCCTCCTCAGCCCATCTACTGCATCCATGGCCTCCAGAATGGAACCGTGGCCGTGTCCGCTTTCTAACCCACCGTTTTTAAAAACAATTTTCTAGTGACGGCGGCACACAACAATCGCAAATTGCCCCATGAACATTCCATTAAGGAACATGGGCAACTTCTCACATATCCATGAGTGTTGTTTAGGCTCAATGATAAGGTACTTCTTTTTTATTGTTAAGTACGAACGGCGTGCCGCAATGCGACACCTCTTTGAGGAGAAATTTTTACATGACATAGAACCTCACAAATGTGGCCAGGATTAGGATTAGGGATTAGGGGATAATCACCGCTGCAAAATGTTTTTGTACCAACCACCAAATGATGGGGGTATACTAATCTAGTCATTCAGATTGTAGCACCAGAGTTGATCTAATCATGTCCGTCCGTCCATCTGTCGAAATCAGGATAGCAGTTGAACGCGTAAAGCTATCCACTTGAAATTTTGCGCAGATTTATACTTTCGATGTAGGTCGTTGGGGATTGCAAATGGGCCATATCGGTTCAGATTTGGCTGTAGCCCCCATATAAACCGATCTCCGATTTGACTTCTTGAGAGCGTAGAAGCCGCAATTTTTTTCCGATTTGGCTGAAATTTTGAATATGGTGTTGTGTTAGGATTTCCAACATATGAGCCGAGGACGGCCCAAATCGATCTTTAACTTGATATAGAACCCATGTAAACCGATCTTCCGATATGACTTCTTGAGCCCCTGGAAGCCACAATTTTTGTCCGATTGGCTGAAACTTTCCACATAGCTTTCTGTAATGACTTGCAACAACTGTGCCAAGTACAGTCAAAATCGGTTTTTAACCTAACATAGCTCCCATATAATCCCATCTCCAGATTTGACTTTTGAGCCCTTACATTACAGCCCGCAATTTTTGTCCGATTTGACTCAAATGTTGCATGTAGTGTTCTTTAAAAACTTTCAACAGCTGTACAAAGTAAAGTCCAAATCAGTCTATAACCTGGTATAGTTGCCATATAAACCGATCTGCCGATTTGACTTCTTGAGTCCTTATATGCCGCAAGTTTTGACCGATTTGGCTTAAAGTTTGCAAGTGGTGTTCTGTTACGACTTCTAACAACTGTGCCAAGTACGGTACAAATCGGTCTATAACCTCATATAGCTCCCATATAAACCGATCTTCCGATTTGACTTCTTGAGCCCCTGGAAGACACAATTTTTGTCCGATTTGGGTGAAACTTTCCACATATTGTTCTGTTATGACATCCAACAACTGTGCCAAATACGGTCCAATTGGATCTATAACCTGATATAGCTCCCATATAAACCGATCTACCGATTTGACTCTGGAGTCCTTACATGCCGCAAGTTTTGACCGATTTGTGTTCTATTACGAATTCCAACAAATGTGCCAAGTACGGTCGAAATCAGTCTATGACTCCATATGCAAATTGCAAATTTTGCCCATGATCATTCCACTAAGGAACAGGGGCAAACTTCTCACATATCAATGAGTGCAGTCCGATTCAAGTTTTTTAGCTCAATGATAAGGGGCCTCCTTTTTATAGCCGAGTCCGAACGGTGTGCCGCAGTGCGACACCTTTTCGGAGAGAATTTTTACATGGCATAGTACCTCACAAATGTTGCCAGCATTAGGAGCGGAAAACCACCATTGAAAATTTTTTCTGATGGTCTCGCCAGGATTCGAACATAGACGTTCAGCGTCATATGCGGGCATACTAACCTTTGCACTATGGTGGCTTCCAACGGCGGCACATAGTTGCTCAAATTATTCTATGGTGATGGGTTCCCAACATTCGGCCCGGCCGAACTTGGCACGCTTTTACGTGTTTTCTGATCTTCTCGCCAGAATTCGAACTCAAACTTTCAGCGTCATAGGCGGACATGCTAACCTCTGCACTACGGTGGCTTATAACCCCAGATAGCTCCCATATAAACCGGTCTCTCGATTATCCTTGTTCCGCTCCTATAAGCTTTAATTTTTGCAGGTTTGGCAGAAGTTTGGTATGTAGAATAAAACTATGCCCTTCAACTCGATTGTTAGCAGAATCCATGATTTTGGGTTCCCAAGATTCGGCCCGGTTGAACTTGGCAGGCTTTTAAGTGTTTTCTGATCTTCTCGCCAGAATTCGAAGCCAAGCTTTCAGCGTCATAGGCGGACATGCCAACATTTGCACTATGGTGGCTTCCAACGGCGGCACACAGTTGCTTAAATTATTCTATGGTGGTGGGTTCCCAACATTCGGCCCGGCCGAACTTGGCACGCTTTTACGTGTTTTCTGATCTTCTCGCCAGAATTCGAACTCAAACTTTCAGCGTCATAGGCGGACATGCTAACCTCTGCACTACGGTGGCTTATAACCCCAGATAGCTCCCATATAAACCGGTCTCTCGATTATCCTTGTTCCGCTCCTATAAGCTTTAATTTTTGCAGGTTTGGCAGAAGTTTGGTATGTAGAATAAAACTATGCCCTTCAACTCGATTGTTAGCAGAATCCATGATTTTGGGTTCCCAAGATTCGGCCCGGTTGAACTTGGCAGGCTTTTAAGTGTTTTCTGATCTTATCGCCAGAGTTCGAACCCAAGCTTTCAGCGTCATAGGCGGACATGCTAACTTTTGCACTATGATGGCATTCAACGGCGGCACACAGTTGCTCAAATTATTCCATGGTGTTGGGTTCCCAAGATTCGGGCCGGCCGAACTAGGCACGCGTACGTGTTTTCTGATCTTGCCAGAATTCGAAGCCAAGCTTTCAGCGTCATAGGCGGACATGCTAACCTATGGTGGTATTCTGATGGCGGCACATAGTTGCTCAAGATATTAGCCATTGTTTCTTATTGGGAAAACCAACGCCTTGTTTTGAGAGTTTTGCCTCCAAAGAGATGTCCGCTTGCATTTCCATGTCAGCTATGACTCACATGGAACCTAAGTTACATACTCTCCATTTCAATGATTCTTTGACTCAGATTTCTTCAGCCGCTGGAATTTTAAGTATGATATTTGACTTTTACATGCCATCAATTTTACCAATAGAACCTGCTATTTGCAATGTTTTGTGGTGGGCTTCCATCCTCATCGAAGTTGCGGTTTCTACAGCATGTTTTTATGTTTATTATATTCATCCATTACATTAGAAAATAACAATGCCTTTGTTGTTTAGTGCAAATTTTTTCTATAAAATGTTTTTTTTTTTTTATGGTGGCTGTTAATGCTAAAAGCCTTTTCGCTCTGCCAATACAACAAAATTGGGCAAATCAAAAGGGAAAATACCAAAATTTAATGCTAAACTCATGTCAGTTAACCACAAGAAAAAAAGGTGTTAAACATGCTTAGACAAATAAGCCACTATGTTAAATGGCAGTTAAACAAAAAGCAGCAAATATGGCTTGGTCGTTTGCTAGCTCCTCCAAAAATTGATCATATTGCTGTGTGTGTGTGCTTGGCGGCGGTGGTTTCTTCTTGGAAATCATTTGATGGAGTAAATTATTCCCACGTGTGGGTCGATGCAAGATAGCGGAGGTAGGAGAGATCATTCATATAACAAAGTGCATAAATTATTTAGGAGGGCTGTGCCTTAGACCTACCGACTGGCTGTATGTGCATACGTATGAGTGTATCACTAAATGGATGCTGTGAAGCTGTGGCCCATAAATTTCGCCATACTATATATGGGGAAATGTTAAAGATTAATAAATTTTCAAAATACAAATACCAGTAGGTGGATGTTAAGCCGGTGATAAATTATGTCAAATAATCATAGAGATAGACAAGCCGTATGGACAAACAGACAGACAGACAGACAGACAGACGGACAGACTGACGAAGAGATAGACATATTGTACCTTAGTTGTAAAACACAAACGTCGTTTGCTATGGCCTTATTGAAATTATGCCAAAGACCAGCTACTCAGCATTTGTCTTGTTGGCCACAAAAGGTGGTTACATATCTGGGGCCAAATGTTAGAGCCACAAAACGTAAGGGACATTTTACATGAAACTCCATTAATATCACGACAACGACAACCATGATGATGATAATGATGATGAAAAATCATTAAGCATCTTACATGTTGGATGGATTAATGAATGCCTGCCAGGTCTGCCACAAAGTTGATCTGATTATGACCACAAGTAGGTAGGTAATATCTTATATGGTATTGGCCTGCACCAGGTGCCTACCTACCTGTAGTTAATCACACAATGCCACTTTGCCTTATAGTTGAAATTTATGAAAAAAAATCAATTAATACCTTACAGTAACAATCATAAGCCACCAGTTAAACAACATTATAAAAAAAAACTAAGGTATTGTTTAGGAAAGACTTGCTCATAAACTTCACCTATATGGCAGCCAAAGAGGATTTCATTGATTCCAAGATTGTTTCATGCTTAAATTTACATAAAAATCTTCGATCTGTTGTTTGATGACAAAGACCGAATTGAGCTTCTGCTTTTGGGATATTATTTTATATGCTAATTTTATGATTACGCTTTTGTCACATCGCCTCATTCGTGTTGTTGTCAAAAGAATGTGTTGAAGTTTTAAAGATTTAGGGCTTTTGTTTAGTATGCTTAGAAGAACAACAATTTAACTTTTTTTATAAGAGGAAATTAAATTTTCACGACAGTTTTTAATGGAGGTTTATAGTTGTAGTCGCACAAGAATAACTATAAACACACCTAAGAATGGGAGTTTTAAATGAAGCAAGTAAAAAGGCCGAGCTTTGGATACGCACCACCTCGATTATATATGAAAAACCAACTTTCGTCAAAATCCGGTGAAAAATGCATAATTATGCCCCATAGCAGCTATATTGAAATATGTCCGATTCAGACCAAATACTAATAACTACAAGTCGTTGGTCTTTTTAGAAGCTATATCGAAAAATAAACCGATCTGAACCATATACGATACGGATGTCGAAAAGCCTAACATAAGTCACTGTGTCAAATTTCAGTCAAATCGGATTATAATTACGCCTTTTATGGGGCCAAGACTTCAAATCGAGATATCGGTCTATATGGCAGCTATATCCAAATCTTTGCCGATGTAGGTCAATTTGAAGAAGAATGACGAAGGTCCTAACTTAACTCATTGTCCCAATTTTCGGAGACATCGGATAATAAATACGCCTTTTATGGGCCCAAAACCTTAAATCGAGAGATCGGTCCATATGGCAGCTATATCCAAATCTGAACCGATCTGGGCCAAATTGAAGAAGAATGTTGAAGAGCCTAACTTAACTCACTGTCTCAATTTTCGACCACATCGGGTAATAAATGCGCCTTTTATGGGCCCAAAACCTTAAATCGAGAGATCGGTCCATATGGCAGCTATATCCAAATCTGAACCGATCTGGGCGAAAAGGACGAAGGATGTCGACTGGCCTAACACAACTCACTGTCGCAAATTTCAGCGAAATCGGACAATAAATGCGCCTTTTATGGGTCCAAGACCTTAAATCGAGAGATCGGTCCATATGGCAGCTATATCCTAATCTGGACCGATGTAGACCAAATTGAAGAGGGATATCGAACCGCCTAACACAACTCACTGTCCCAAATTTCGGCGAAATCCTACTATAAATGCGCCTTTTATGGGGCCAAGACTTTAAATCGAGATATCGGTCTATATGGCAGCTATATCTAAATCTGGACCGATTTGGCCCAAGTTGCAAAAGAATGTCGAAGGGCCTATCTTAATTCACTGTTGCAAATTTCGGCGACATCGGACAATAAATGCGCTTTTTATGGGCGCAAGACCTTAAATCGAGAGATCGGTCTATATGGCAGCTATGTCCAAATCTGAACCGATCTGGGCGAAATGGACGAAGGATGTTGAAGGGCCTAACACAACTCACTGTCCCAAATTTTGGCAAAATCGGAAAATAAATGTTGCTTTTTGTGGGCCCAAAACCTTAAATCGAGAGATCGGTCCATATGGCAGCTATATCCAAATCTGGACCGATCTGTGCTGTATTTCAGAAGTATGTCGAGAGGCTTAACATAACTCGCTGACGCAAGTTTCGGCGACATCGGACAATAACTGCGCTTTTTATGGGCCCAAAACCTTAAATCGAGAGATCGGTCTATATGGCAGCTGTATCCAAATCTGAACCGATCTGAGCCAAATTGAAGAAGGATGTGGAAGGGCTTAACAGAACCCATTGTCCCAAATTTTGGCAAAATCGGAAAATAAATACGCTTTTTTTGGGCGCAAGACCTTAAATCGTGCGATCGGTCCATATGGCAGCTATATCCAAATCTGAACCGATCTGTGCCATATTGCAGAAGTGTGTCGAGAGGCTTAACTTAACTCACTGACGCAAGTTTCGGCGACATCGGACAATAAATGCGCCTTTTATGGACCCAAAATCTTAAATCGATAGATCTGGCAGCTATATCCAAAACTGATCCGATCTGGGCCAAATTGAAGAAAGATGTCGAAGGGCCTAACAGAACTCATTGTCCCAAATTTTTTCAAAATCGGAAAATAAATGCGCTTTTTATAGGCGCAAGACCTTGAATCGAAATATCAGTCTTTATGACAGCTATATCCAAATCCGAACCGATCTGTGCCATATTGCAGAAGTGTGTCGAGAGGCTTAACTTAACTCACTGACGCAAGTTTCGGCGACATTGGACAATAAATGCGCCTTTTGTGGACCCAAAACCTTAAATCGAGAGATCGGTCCATATGGCAGCTATATCGAAATCTGAACCGATCTGGGCCAAATTGAAGAAGGATGTCGAAGGGCCTAACAGAACTCAGTGTCCCTAATTTTGGCAAAATCGGAAAATAAATGCGCTTTTTATAGGCTCAAGACGTTAAATCGAGATATCAGTCTATATGGCAGCTATATCCAAATCTGAACCGATCTGTGCCATATTGCAGAAGTATGTCGAGAGGCTTTACTTAACTAACTGCCTCAAATTTCGGCGACATCGGACAATAAATGCGCTTTTTATGGACCCAAAACCCTAAATGGAGGTCTATATGGCAGCTATATCCAAATCTGAACCGATCTGCGCCAAATTTAAGAAGGATGTCGAGGGTCTTAACCTAACTCACTGTCTCAAATTTTTGGCGAAAATGGACAATAAATGCGCCTTTTATGGGCCCAAAACCTTAAATCGAGAGATCGGTTTATATGGCAGCTATATCCAAATCTGAACCGATCTGGGCCAAAATGTAGAGGGATGTCGAAGCGCCTAACACAACTCACTGTCCCAAATTTCGGCGACATCGGACTATAAATGCGCCTTTTATGGGCCTAAAACCTTAAATCAAGAGATCGGTCTATATGGCAGCTATGTCTAAATCTGAACCGATCTGGGCGAAATGGACGAAGGATGTCGACTGGCCTAACACAACTCACTGTCCCAAAATTTCGCCGAGATCGGATTATAAATGCACCTTTTATGGGCCCAAAACCTTAAATCGATAGATCGGTCCATAGGGGAGCTATAAACAAATCTGGATATTTCCACAGCGTGCCTAGGACTTGCATATACTCCGAAACCTGTCAGGAGGCAAGGTTGGTGTTTATACCCAAGCCCTGCAACGCAAGTTATGCGACACCAAAGACTTACAGACCTATAAACCTTACGTCCTTTCTACTCAAAACAACGGAACGTATTGTGGACACCATGATAAGGAGTAGGACCGCTCAAACACAAACAGCATGCCTATGTCAAGGTCGGTGGAGACTGCCCTGCACAAGGTTGTGCATAAAATGAAAGAATCCTTCAATGCCAAAACGTGCACCTTGGCGGTATGCATTGACATCGAGGGGGCTTTTAACAATGTGCGAAGCGACACACTGATCCAATCCTTAGACCAGTAACGGGCGGACCCGGTCCATATGCTAAGAAACAGGTGGATAAATTGTGTGTCCCATGACATAAATATAAGGGAGAAAGTGGCACAAGGCACGCCATAGGGAGGCATTTTATCGCCACTCCTATGGCGGACCACCATAAATGACATATTACAGATGCTGACTGAGGAGGGATTTGAACCCGTATGCTACGCAGAACATGTTAAAATACTTTTGAGGGGTAAGGATACGAACGAGCTATGCAGAAGGGCAGAAAGGGTCTTGCATATGGCATATGACTGGGCTAGACCCAGGGGTCTCAATCTTAACCCAGAGAAGACTGAAATATGCCTGTTCACGAGGAAGACAAAGGTGGGCCAGTTTAACGCACCACGTTTCCTCAATAAGACGATTTCGATATCTGACAAGGTCAAATACTTAGATGTGATCTTGGACAGGAAACTGAATTGGAAGTGTCACATTCAGGAGCGTACTGAGAAGGCTCACAGATGTTGGGCACTATGTAGACGGGCCGTAGGCTCGAAATGGGGGCTGAATCCGAGGGTAGTCCACTGGTTCTACAGGAGCGTGATTAGACCAATACTTACCTACTCCTCAGTAGTTTGGTGTACTGCTATGGAGAAAAAGTGCATCGTAAGGATAATACAACAGTTTCAGAGAACATAGGCGGAGCAATGAGGACCATGCTCACTAGGGCACTGTAGACTATTCTAAATATCCGACCCATTGACTTACAGATTAAATGAGAGGCAGCCACTGCGGTTATGAGACTTAAGGCGATTGGAGAATTGTTTATATGGCGTCAATATCAGGATATGGAGTGATTTAGACCATACTTACATACATTTGTTAGAAGTCAAAATAAAACACTTTATGCAAAATTTCGGCCAAATCGGATAAGAATTGCGCCCTCTAGAAGCTCTAGAAATCAAGACCCAAGGTCGGTTTATATGGCACCTATATCAGGCTATGGACCGATATGAACCATGTTTGGCACGGTTATTAGAAGTCATTACTAAACCCTTTATGAAAAATGTCAGCTAAATCGAATAAAAATTGCGCCCTATAGAAGCTCTAGAAGTCAAGACCCAAGTTCGGTTTATATATTGGGTTGCCCAAAAAGTAATTGCGGATTTTTTAAAAGAAAGTAAATGCATTTTTAATAAAGTTTGGAATGAACTTTAATCAAATATACTTTTTTTTGCACTTTTTTTCTAAAGCAAGCTAAAAGTAACAGCTGAGAAGAAAGAATGCAATTACAGAGTCACAAGCTGTGAAAAAATTTGTCAACGCCGACTATATGAAAAATCCGCAATTACTTTTTGGGCAACCCAATAGCACCTATATCAGGTTATGAACCGATTAAGACCATACCTGGCACAGTTGTCCGATGTAATACCAAAAGGCCATGTGCAAAATATCAGCCAAATCGGATAAGAATTGCGCCCTCTAGAAGTTCAAGACGTCAAGACTCAAGGTATGTTTATATGGCAATCCCAACCGACCTACACTAATAAAAAGTATTTGGGCAAAATTTCAAGCGCCTCGCTTTACTTCTTCGAAAGATAGTGTGATTTCGACAGAAGGACGGTTGGACAGATAGACGGAGAGACAGACGGACAGACAGACGGACAGACAGGCGGACAGGCAGACAGACTGACAGACAGACAGACTGACGGACATGGCTAGATCAACTTAAAATGTCATGACGATCAAGAATATATATACTTTATATGGTCGCAGACGCATATGTCGAGGTGTTACAAACGGAATGACGAAACTAGTATACCCCCTTCCTATGGTGGAGGGTATAAAATTAATTTTTGGTATAATGCTGGTAAATACTTAAATTGTATTGGGTTGCCCAAAAAGTAATTGCGGATTTTTTATATAGTCGGCGTTGACAAATTTTTTCACAGCTTGTGACTCTGTAATTGCATTTTTTCTTCTGTCAGTTATCAGCTGTTACTTTTAGCTTGCTTTAGAAAAAAAGTGTAAAAAAAGTATATTTGATTAAAGTTCATTCTAAGTTTTATTAAAAATGCATTTACTTTCTTTTAAAAAATCCGCAATTACTTTTTGGGCAACCAATAGTTACGAAATTTTGTTTTTTTTTTGTCTTGTTTTTAAAGTCTTTGTTTCTGCTTGTATTATTAGTAAATTAAATTTGAGTACAACTTTCCCCAAGGCATAAAATTTGCCCATATATTTCAATTTTCATGGTTCTAGAAAGCGACAACATTTTGTAAAATTCCCCACAACAAACCTGGTGTATTAGTAACGCCTATCGTATTTTAGAAATTTGCAAAAAAAAAAAACAAAAGTTTATTGACTTCAAGCGGAGAAACTCGAGAAGTTGTGAAATTATGTTTCTAATTATTTTACTCGAAAACTCTTGAAAAAAAAAGAAGAAGCGGCCTTCGCCCCTAAACTCTCCACGATGATGATGACGATGCTGAAGAGCATGATGATACCCTTTTAGTTGAAGAAATATGAGACCCTAATCGAAATCATTAATCATCTTTTTTTTCCGCGTCTGCCTGGTTGGCCCCTTTCGATATATTGGAAAGCAAAGTTAATTTTTAAAGCCATAATTGGTGGAATGCTTGCTTGGCTGGTGCTTAATTGCTGGCATCAGCATTTTTGTTTTGTTAATTATTTACAAATATGCAAAGTAAAATGGCGTAAAAAGTCGGCAACAAATCAAAGAATAATTTGTTATATTTGTCAACGGACCCCAGCAGTAACAGCGGCGGCAAGACGACACAAACGTTTGCCATTGATAAATGATAAGAAGCCTCTAAAAAATGGTTTAGGGTTAATTTTAAATAAAAACACACAAGTGGAGGGAAAAAACATAGAAAAAAATCACACCAAAGTTGGGCATGCGTATTGTGGTGGCATTAGTGCGAAAAGCCATATTAGATGACTGATTTTAGGTCTCTCCTCTGCCATAGTGTTGCTTGCTAATGATGTCTGCTGGGAAGTGAATATTAACATAAGAATGGAAACTTGATAATTTTTAATTGCTTATAAGACACGCTTCGCTCCGCGGTTGTGGGATATGAAAATTAAATTTCCAATTATAAATGATGGCCGCCTAGGCTTAACTTGTTTTTCTATAAATTTTTTACTTTGAGCCATCATAAAACACGGTTTTGGCTCATTAAAAACTTCAACACACACCTTGTAGTCACCTATGTAAATGACTGAAGGTTATAAAATCAAAGTCATAAAATTAGCCATAAATCGTTTTTCTTTCCTAACCAATCGATAATCGATATTTTGAAATAATTTGGGGAAAATTTATTCAAAGTCGTGGACAAACATGGCATAAAATTCATAATTCAAAATCTGTGAAATGGAAACTCATTAAAATTATAGGGGAGTTTGGCCAATACGCTCAATCTGGCGGGAATATGCTTCAACTTTGAAGTCAAATTTTCACACATGTTAGGTTGGAGGCCACCCTAGGGCAGAGGTTAGCATGTCCGCCTATGACGCTGAACGCCTGGGTTCTAATCCTGGCGAGCCCATTAGAAAAATTTTTCAGCGCTGGTTTTCCCCTCCTAATGCTGACAACATTTGTGAGGTAATATGCCATGTAAAACTTCTCTCCAAAGAGATGGCGCACTGCGACATGCCGTTCGGACTCAACTATAAAAAGGAGTCCCCTTATCATTGAGCTTAAAACCTGAATCGGACTGCACTGATATGTGAGAAGTTTGCCCCTGCTCCTTAGTGAAATGTTCATGGTAAAAATTTGTAATTTATATTTGTAGGTACTTTGTACTCTCCCAGATTATGTGATCTAATCCAAACTTGAAAAAGTCTACGGCTAAAATACAAATCAAATCTATCATATGCGCCAGTACAGATCAACGTCCTAATGAAAAGCATACCTATTGACTCAAAGTTTGGTTAGGTTGAAAAGAGGGTGTGAATATTAATGACACTTGCTCAGATTAAGGTTTATTTTGATGACCTCAATCATTAGTCCTTCAGTAATTAGGCTTCTTGAGAGTTGGTGTTGGTCTCATGGTCGGCTCTTCATTCGTTAGGCTGCATTGAGTTTCCTGTCACTACACTGCCTCTTACTAGGATCTTTGACTATTCTAGTCTTCCTAATATTGAAAAAGTGGGTGATGGTTCCATCGTCTGCTCCCTGGCACCATTGTCGGGTTAAAGTTGCAAGTAACGAGTTTTGCAGAAGATGTGAAGTTGTTGAAGAGTTGACTACTATAAACAAGTAAAAGCGTTATAAGTTCGGCCGGGCCGAATCTTGGGAACCCACCACCATGGATTCTGCTAAAATATGGGAGCCCATCTGATTATTGAACGAATTGGACCGTACTTGGCGCAGTTGTTGAGAAATCGCGGCTTGATGGGCTTAAGGAGTCAAATCGTTATATCGGTTTATATGGGAGCTATATCATGTTATTGACCGATTTGGACAGTACTTAGCAAAGTTGTTGGAAGTCATAACAGAACACTAAAGCTAAATCGGACAAAAATTGAGGCTTGTAAAGGTTTAAGAAATCAAATTGGGAGATCGGTTTATATGGGAGCTATATCAGGTTATAAACCGACTTGGACCGTACTTGGCACAGTTGTTGTAAACCATCATAGAACACTATGTGCAAAATTTCAGCCAAATCGGACAAAAATTTTCATCTTGCAGGGAATCAAGGCAAAATCGGGCTAAATCGGACAAAAGTTGCTGATTCCAGGGGCACAAGAAGTCAAATCGGGAGATCGGGAGCTATATCAGGTGCTTGACCGATTTGGACAGTACTTGGCACAGTTGTTGAAAGTCATAGCAGAACACTACATGCAAAATTTCAGCCAAATCAGACAAAAATTTTCATCTTGCAGGGGATCAAGAACTCAAATCGGGAGAGCGGTTTGTATGGGAGCTATATCCAAATCTGAACCGATGTGACCCATTTTTAATTCCCTTCGCCTTCGACCGCTATCGTGATTTCGAGAGACGGACGGAGGGACATGGCTGGTTTGACTCAGAATGTCGAGACGATGTGGGATATATATACTATATGGGGTCCTAAAACAATATTTCGAGGTGTTACAAACGGAATGACTAGATTAGTATACTCCATCCTATGGTGGTGGGTATAAAAATTTGTCGTATGGTTGACAAGCAGAAGGAGTACCATTTCAAGTTCTCATTTCTTTGAAGACTTTCTCGAATTAGCGGATGTGAACATTCCCATGATATTAAGCATTTTAAAACGATATGCTTAGTTTTGCGATAGAAACTAGAAGGCATCTTAGATCTCCTGCTGCTGTGGCATCATAATTGATTCCGTAAATGCGTCAGTGACTCTGACTGTACCCTTCCATTGTAACCTAAGCTACCAATATATTCCGCAATCTATGGAGGGGCCATGCTTCCTTCTTTATCATTTATTTCTAAAACCTATACAACATGGGTGTTATTAGGCGAGTTGTTACTTACAATTTAGAATAGAAAGACCCTAAAAGTAAATTGTGTGTTTTTTTTTTCTTGGTAATCTGCCAATTATTTTGCTTCTGCGATTTTTTTCTTGATCAGGTCAAAATAGTATAAATGTATAGACTTAACATTTCTATCACCTACTAACTCCACCAACAGATAACAGCTTTGCAGAAGTTCCCTAAATCGTTGTGAAAGGCTTTAAAGATAGAAATTTTTCCCTTGCCCGCTTGATGTGTCTGCTTATGTTTACTGGTTTCTATATAAAAATTCTTCCATTTCAATTGCTATCTCTACTCGTAGATGCACAGCTCCAAGTTGATTTCATTTTAATTTGTTTTTGCTCTATTTTTTATTTCATCGTTTATTGGCTCTCAATAACAATGAAAACTTTCTCCAAGTTTTTCCTTGCCGTTGAGAAAATTTGCAACATTTTCCTTGAATTAAGTTAATTTGTTGCTTGAGTCTTTTACCTTTGGTCCTCACCTTTAGCATGGACTAATTAAAACTTTTAATAGGAATCACTAATGTTTTAATTATTTTGCCGTTTTGTATGGCCCGTGCCCGGCCACCCATCTACAGTTATTGCTTCAAATTAACTGACTGACTGACTGACTGGCTATTGACCAAGTTTTAGTGTGGTTTTTGTTGCTATACTAAATCCTCATCCTTCTCTTCACCTTATCATTCTGGCAATGCACAACCACAGATTAGTCATTTTTAAGGTTAATTTCTTCTGTCAATATCCGTCAGATATGTATAGCTATTAACAACGTTTCTTTGCCTTTTTGTGGGTGTCGTTGGGGTGTGAGTCTGTGTGTATTGGTCAGGGTAAAGTGCTTATCGCCCTGGACTTTTAAGTGGAAAATCTACGAAAAAAAAAACAAGCCAACAAACCCAGCTAACCCAACAACAACAATAATGAAAAGTTTTTTTTTTTTTCGAAATGTAAAGCTGCGTAAGACCTTCCTTGGTTGGGACGCTGCAATTTGGTTTTCAACTACAAGGGAAATGTAGGAGCAAAAAGAAAAACTGTAAAAACAAAATTAACCATTTTTTGGATTACTTGTGCCCAGTTCTTATGCACTGCCATCCTGCCACCCCATCAGTTTACCCAAGGCTATTGTCCGGTTCAGACTTTGTTTTTTCCCTTAGCCTGTGTGGGCCAAGTGTAGACCACGTAATGAAAAAAAAAGAGAAAAGTAAATAACTGAACTTTAAGGTTGATTCATTGGTTGAGTGCACAGTGATTGCCAGAAGTTTAGGGTTTTTCAAAAAAACGTTCATCAATGAATCAAAGAAAAAATTGTTTAAAGGATAAACTTCTTTATTTGGCCGAGATGGAACAGGGAACATTTGGCCTCAACAGAAATCCTGACATCCGAAATCCAAAACTATGGTTCCAATATTTTGGGCAACCCAATATAATCCTTTATAAACTTGTCTTCATGATAACCTGCAGAGTTCAGCTCTTATCCGAATTGGATGAATGCTGTGCATATTGATATCCATATTAAGTATCGCATAATTGAACTCATATAGAAAGTCTGACATATATAAGATTAAAACCTTTATATTTTTTCAACTTCATGGAATGCTTTATCTCAAGTTATAACACTGTCGGTAGATATTACTATTACTTTTAATGTACATGTACCCTATGAAATACTTGGATGTGTGTATGAAGGCCCGTGTATTGGTGTGGCAGAATATTTACAGTTCATTCCATATAAATGTTAGTTCCTTTCGACACTTTCAGAGTTTTATAACACAACAGTCGTTTTTTTCTGTTCACGCTCTTCTCTTCGTGTCAACTAACCACCCACTACATTTGGTTGTATTTTGTTTTGTACTCCAGTAGATGTTTCTGTGTTGGTGGTAGAGTAATCATAGAGGCAAACAGAGTTGCCATTATGGTTTTTTGTAAGGTAAAAGTGTAAACTAATGAAATAAAATAAAATAAGACTAAATAAAATAAAATAAAACAAAATAAAATAAAAAAAAAATAAAATAACATAAAATAAAATAAAGTAAATTAAAATAAATAAAATAAAATAAAATAAAATAAAATAAAATAAATAAAATAAAATAAAATAAAATAAAATAAAATAAAATAAAATAAAATAAAATAAAATAAAATAAAATAAACTAAACTAAAATAAAATAAAATAAAATAAAATAAAATAAAATAAAATAAAATAAAATAAAAAAAAAAAAATAAAATAAATAATCAAGCTTTTTGCCTGCTAGGGCAAATAAATTAAATTAAAATAAAATAACACAGTAGCACACTGCTATGTTCGGCTGGAGGGTTCGAATCGTATATACCCTCCACCATGGATTTGTCATATTTGTCAAGTACTTTGCCTTGTATATCCTTATAGCCAACAAAGCATAAAGAATAAGACTTTCAATGCTATTGGAGCTATATCAGGTTTTGGACCGATTCGGATCATATTCGGTTTGGATATTAGAAACAATACTGGAAATCTTTGTGCAAAATTTTAGCCTAATCGAAATAGAATTGCGCCCTATAGCGGCTCAAAAATTATAATTGTGAGTACGGTTTGTTTGGGAGCTATATCAGGTTATGGACCGATTTGGTTTTGTCGAAGGCTGAAGTAAGTACAGTCGTCTCACAAACCTTATGTGATAACACAAGTTAATTAGAATCCAGGGTAATAAAAATGTGACTATTGGCTTAATTCATTGTTACAAACTATTTGTATTATATATGTGTTTGACAATGTGACGAAGGGTGACTGCGTTATCGTCTTCGGCTCTCATGGATTATGGTTGAGTTTGGGGATGTTAATGTGGGCTCGGCTGGTGTAGTCTCGATGGCGGCCCTCTCAAGTTCAAGGCCCCCTTGTGGGTGCATTTGGTCGATGCGGTTGCCAACGGTAGTCGATTTATAGTTGATCGGGAACTTACGTTGGGCTTTGGTGGAAGGCGGCAGGTGTCGGTGCAGGCATTGAATGGTGTTTGGGATAGATATCGGGCGCCTTGTTGTCGAAATCTCTTTGTGTAATTGAGCGCTGGTCTGACTGACCTCCGGCTAGTCGTCTTCGGTTCTGGGTTCGGAGCTGGCGAATGTGGTGGCGGCGTCTTCTGATTCGGTGGTAGGGAAAGGCTGGTGCGTTCAATATCCATAAAGACACAACTTCGTATTTAGGATTCTAAGTGTCACTTCTACAAGGTCTACGGGGTAAAGGTCTCTAGATGGGGTGCCTGAGGCAACAAGCTATCTACGGAAGGCTATTCTATCTAAAGATGCGAACAGATATCGGATGGGAGCTAAGCGCGGAAGCAAACGAATCGCGGATGCGAGCACGACGCGGATGGAAGCTATATGCCGATGCGAACGAATCGCGGATGCGAGCGAAGCGCGGATGTGAGCTAGGCGCAGATGCGAACGAGTCGCAGATGCGAGCGAGTCCAAACGAATGCGAGCAGATGCGAGCGAGTCCAAACGAATGCAAACGAATCGCGGTTGCGAGCGAAGCGCGGATGTGAGCTAGGCGCGGATGCGAACGGGTCGCGGACGCAAGCTAAGCGCGGATGTGAGCTAGGCGCGGATGCGAACAAGTCGCGTATGCGAACGAGTCGCGGATGCGAGCTAAGCGCGGATGCGAGCTAGGCGCAAATGCGAACGAGTCCCGGATGCGAACGAATCGTGCATACGAGCAAGGCGCGGATGCAAGCTATGTGTGGATGCTATCGAATCGCGCATGCGAACCAGTGGCGGATGCTAGCTAGGCGCGGATACGAGCTAATCGCAGATGCAAGCTATGCTCGGATGCGAACTTGGTGCGGGTAAAACTAGCTGCGGATGCCAGCTAAGTGCGGATTCAAGCGAATCGCTGGGCAAACATCAGTAACTATGTTAAAAAGTTGTTTCTATTACGGATACTGCCACTTACTAGGATATGAGAACAAAAATAAATATTAATTTCGAAAATCGCTTAATTGTTTTTCAAAATAATCCCCAGTCGACTGCTGTTTACTTTCGGGCTAATACGCGTAAACCTAGGATTCATTCGAACGAAGAATGCAAAACCACCACGTACAGGCAAATGCCCATCGAAGCTATATCTAAACGTTGACCGATTTGGTCTATTTACAATCCCAACTGACTTACATTAAAAAGAAGTATTTAAGCAAAATAGTAGGCGCCTAGCTGTACTCCATTTTGATCTAAATCAAAGTATATATTTGAAAAAGTCATTCAACTAACTAGTGGTTTGCGATCCAAGGTATATAATATTCGGCCCAGCCTTAACTCTTTAACACGCTTTCACTTTGTTTTTAATAAACTCAAGTTTTGCTTACGGCAACACTGATATTAGCGAGAAGGACGAATTTGGCGTCGATTTGTTTCTGAGCCTGTGTATGCGGGAGAGAGAGAGCATTTACCAGAGAATACTTAATTTTGTTTGCCTCAGCCACATTGAGAGGTAAACCTAACAAAGGTACATCACAGGTGTACACTATGGCGGATGTTTTATGGTAGGCATATGCATGTATGTATGCATGTATTGTATATGTGCGTGCCTGGATGTCAGTTGTGTGGTTGGGTGTATGTATGACTATGAATGCATTGGTTTTTTGTTGCGTTGTTTGTGAGACGCCTTTAAGCAACAATTAACCCAATTCTCAAATCCATTTGCACCTATTTTTTCCCCTGTGTGGAAATTGAGCGTAGATTCTGGTTGCTTTTCTGGTTTTGCCATTTCTCATTTGTTCGTTTCGATGTAACTTACTACAAAGAAAAAACTAAATTTTACTTCAATTTGTTTGTAGTAAGGTGGCCATCTATAGCTTTCGTAAATTCATAAAAAAACTTTACATTTAGCGAGGTTTTCGGAGTTTTATATGGAATGGAACTAAAATTGAAACTTTCTTTTTATATAAAATTTTCGCAACATTCAATTTCAAAATTTTTTTTTAGAAAATTTTCTTTAAAGACATAATGTTATGTACCTTTATTCTGAAGACAAATTTTTCTCATACATACAAAAATATCAATGAGAATTTTTCTAAAGCCACGCAAAATCGAATCGATCAGGTTTAGCATTACCGGGTCTCCATGGAGCACTCCTTCTCGCACTATCGCTACAATTGCACAGCCAGCGCCGAATCCGATAAGCTTCCGGAATAAGGTGAAAACCGACTAAACAAGATTTCTCATACACAGATAAAAATAATTTTGAAAAACAACAACTTTGGTTGAAAAAGCGACTACGAAAATTGTTAATTTTCCTGCAACAATTTATTTTGAATCTCAACGACCCAAAGTACAAACTTGTCATTGAAGGGCACTCTTTGCAAGCCAACAACAACAAAATATTCATAAGCAAGGCAAAAAACAATCTAATCAGCCAACGCATGTGCTTTGCTTCGGGTGGTGGTGTTTTTGTATTCTTTGTTCGGCTCGCGCTGCTTTGTCTTACTCGTTTTACTGCTGCTCTCGGAGTTTCCTCCGTCAGTCTCTACCCTTAAAAACAAATTTTAATAATTTTGGTATTGAACTCATGATCTCATTTTTGGTAATCTCTTAGGAGCACTCCTTCTCGCACTATCACCTAATTCCGAATCCAATAAGCTTCCGGAATAAGGTGAAAACCAACTGAACAGGACTTCTCAGCAGGATATTCTCTTGCCCAAGTCTCATATTAATTGGGCAAGATACTTTGAATTGTCCAAGCACAGAAGACCCTGACGACGATATCAACAAGGATAAGGACTGTAATAGTGGCATCTTTCAAAGATAGTTGTCCATTTCGGAAAAGGCAATCAGCCTAAGAAAACCCTTCGATTTCCGGGGAGATTGACAACATTGGGAAAGAGTTCCGCAGACTTTATTACAGAGCACATCGTAAAAAACCGGCAGTTTATTGGGATATGTGTAACACAAGGAATACAATAAGATGGGGAAAAGTCCCTCCTGTAAACTATTCTACAAACAGGTCGGAAGCGGCAATGACGCCCTAAGTTGAAAATGCTTCTCTCAAAAACTCATGTCCAAACTGAAATGTTAGCAGACGACAAAGGAGTGAGAGGAGAGATAACGGAGGACATGTTGAAGCCTTTGGTGACAACGCAGGATACAACGGAACTCACGGAGACACCGGAATCTATAAATAATGAGGTCGATCGAAGGCTTGTTATTGCAGAATTTGTAGTAATTTTTGGCTTGAAGATCTACCACCCATATATGTCACCTGAACCTGGTGTTTATTTCCGGTGTTACCACAAAAGCAGGCCAACTATCTGGGCCCCATCTGGCCGCTATAATTACAGCGTTCCTAAGGCTTGCAAATACTTCGAAAGCCTGGCAGCAGACAAGAGTGGTTTTCATATCATACACCAAAGGCGCACAGACCTATAAGCCTTACGTCCTTTCTACTCAAAACCATGGAAAGTGTTGTAGATATCATGATAAAGAATAGGACATTCTCAAATACCAAAGGCATGCCTATGTCAACGGAAGGTCGCTGGAGACTGCACTGCACAACTTTGTGCATAGAATAGAATAATCCTTCAATGCCAAGAAGAACACATTGGTGGTATGCATTGACATCGAGGGGGCTTTTAATAATTTATTAACCGACACACTGATACAATCCTTAGATCAGATCCACGTGGAGCGCGTCGTTAGAAAATGAGTAAACCACATGGTAGGGAACAGGTAGATAAATTGTGGGTCCCACGACATAAGAATAATGTAGAGAGTTCCACAGGCATCGCCACTCCTATGGGTGCCCGCCATAAATAAACTATTACAGATGGTAACTTGGGGCCGTAGGCTTGAAATGGGGCCTGAATCCGAGGATAGTCCACTGGCTCTATAGGAGCGTGATTAGACCAATGCTTACTAACGCCCCAGTAGTTTGGTGGGCTGCTATGGAGAAAAAGTGCAATATAAGGACCATGCAACAGGTTCCGAGAATATGCTGTCTTGGCATAGGCGGAGCGATGAGGACCACGCCCACTAGGGCACTGGAGACTATTCTAAATATCCGACCCATTGACATACATTTTAAGTGTGAGACAGCCATTACTATGAGACTTAAGGCGCTGGGAGAATTGTTTGAGGATGGGAGCAGCTCATACCATCGCGGTATAATCGAGGCGACGATAGGAAACCTAGGAGAAAGGTAAGAGGTTTCCGATCGGATACCTGAGATGAACCTTGAGGTTGAGTGCAAGTCATTGCTGCCAGCGGCACACTCTTAGATTGACGGAACTCTAGTTTTGCCATCTGGAAGACCATGTTACACGGATGGATCAAAGCAAGAGGACAGAGTGGGCCTATGGGTCTACATTAAGAACCTAGGAACTGAGATCTGTTTTAGACTGCTTGACCATAATACGGTTCTACAGGCGCCGATTCAGGCGATCACGGAATGCGTGAGGTGGTGTGGTTTTAACGCGAGGACATCGAGCGTGAACTTTTTGCCAACAGTAAAATTGACATTAGGGCAATAACAACCAGGAGGGTAATGTCACGAACAGTCTTACAGTGTAAGAAGGAAATTAACGCCTTCTCTGAGAATGGGATGATCCGCATCGTTTGGGTGCCGGGCCATAAAGGAGTAAGGTAAATGAAATGGCAGACCATTAGGCGGTGAAGGCCAGAGGA
This sequence comes from Stomoxys calcitrans, assembly GCF_963082655.1. Classification (NCBI taxonomy): domain Eukaryota; kingdom Metazoa; phylum Arthropoda; class Insecta; order Diptera; family Muscidae; genus Stomoxys; species Stomoxys calcitrans. Next base: position 48,923,606 of record NC_081554.1, on the reverse strand, counting down.
CTGCTGTCAATAAACTTGGTTAAACCGAAGCCTTTAGGTTCGACGCAGTCCGAGTCAAGGGAGTGGGCGACGAATGCGCATGCAACATTGTGGAACAGCGAAACGGTCGGTAGGACGATGAAATTCGTATGGGGGGATCCAGATCTTGAGAATAAGGGGCTATTACAGAAAGGAAGTGAGAAGGAGAAGAGGTTAGCATGACTGGGTTCGAATCCTGGCGAGACCATCAGAAAAAATGTTCAGCGTTGGTTTTCCCCTACTAATGCTGGCAACATTTGTGAGGTTCTATGCCATGTAAAACTTCTCTCCAAAGAGGTGTTGCACTGCGGCACGCCGTTCGGAATCGGCTATAAAAACGGAGGCCCCTTATCATAGAGCTTAAACTTAAATCGGACTGCACTCATTAATATGTGAGAACTTTGCCCCTGTTCCTTAGTGGTTCATGGACAGATTTTGCATTTTTTGCACACGATGTTATAATAGTTCTTCGGAGTAAGTATACGAATCAACTCTGAAGGAAGGCCGAAAGGATGAAGATGACATACGAACGAGTTAGAAACTCTCCCAGACTTACTGTAATAGTTCACCTTTCTACGGACTTTGTTAACAGGTATGCCTTCAATCTTATTCAAATCCCTAATGCCTTCCTAACATATCTACATTTTCAGAACTCTTGAACTAAAAATGTTTTATATTTTACATGGGTTTTTTTCCAAAAAGACCCTAAGTTTATTTATTTGCTTGAGTATTCAAGTCAATGGTATTTTGATATGAGGTTCATTAAATTTGCCATACACTACACATTGGGTTTTAGCATAACTTGTCGTTGGGAGGCCTTGGGAGTTTTTGGCTCCCCTAGGGTTTGATTAAAATTTTTCTGACTTTGTGTGAAAACACCCAACCCTTACACTATTGACTCAAAGTTGTTTCCTTTTCCTCCTTATATCGTATACTAACCCTTGTATTAGCTTCCTACTATGTCCAACTTTCATCTTTCCCATGACTTGTTTTTTTTTTTATCAATCTGCATGTTATTTCCCTTTGATCCTTATCAATGATGCTATAAACACGTATATGTATTCAAAGTTCTTTGTTTCAATTCGGTTGTTTGTGTTTTTGGTGAGCTCTTTATTTGCAGGTTGTTGCAGTTTGTAGTTGGTTTGAAGTGTGTGCAGCTAAAAAAGGATTGGATTTTTGGCTGCAGATTTGGTTGGATTGGTTTTCATCGTTGGCGAATATTCTATGGAGAGCATGGATTTCCATGCAATTTTTACTTAATCAAAAAACCTCTTTTCTTTTATAGCCTTTAACATTAATGCATTTAATTTTTGATTGAAATTTTAAAATGTTTTATTTTCAGCTCATATATTTAGTAGACAAAAAAAACCTCAAAACAATATCTCCAATTAATATGAATTTTTATTTCAGCATATACATTAATTAAAGTTGAATGAATTTTTACAGCATTTCTGTTTTTGCAACACTCTCCGCATAATAAATTCATTATTCCGTTTATTCTTCCAGAGCATTAGTTTATAATTTGAAATACTGTTATTATTATTTTCCTTTTTTTTTGGGGAAAAACTAAAATCTCTTTTCAGCTTTAGTCAGCACCATTTAGCAGCATTGTTAAAGGATTGTGGGCAAACTTTTTGTTTGACGAAGTTTATCATGGTCTGTTGTGATTTTGGTTTTTTAGTTATTATGCAGCAGCATTATTCCAGCTTGTCTGGCGAAGGATGTTGGACGCATTAATAAATAATTATGAATTTAAATTTGCACTTCTTTTTTTTCTTATTTTTTTTCCAACATTGGATTAAGTTTGTTGCAGTGATGTTGCAAACTAAACGTGCCCTGATTTTTTTTCTGTGATAAGGACTTATGGTTGATCTAATCCTACAAAAGCCAAACCTAATGGATTCCACTAACCTCAGAAGATACAGAAACTACGTGAGGGGTTGCCGTATTCAACATGAATAAATATTAATGAAACTAATTTAAATTTGATATTTTTTTGTTTTGCTTAAAAATGAAAGAAAAACTCTTTAAATATAAATAATTTTTTAATTTCCCCTGCAGAACTAAATAGTATAAACATGTTAAATGCTGACAGCTAATGGCAAAAAAAGTAAAAAGAACTAAAAAGAAAAAATTTAAGCTACTCCACCGCCTCTGGCTCCCGAAGGCTTGAACCTATACAGAAAGTACCAACATCAAATGAGCATGGAGTACAAACCTTTTGAATTTAAATAATATTTTTCCCCTAACATTAGGGCACGAGTTTATACGAAATTAGATTTAAAATAAGACTAGCATCCCGGTGGTATGCTTCGCTACCTCCGTTTTTGATACCCCCTTTTTGGTGTAGGTCTTCCGAAAACCTAGGGAGTCCCTTAGTTTATAAGATTATGATGTTTTGTAATAATTGCGTCTAAAATTCCAGAAATCTGTCCTCCTCTATAAAGACAGTACCAAGTAAACAATACTTTGGAAAAATCATTAAGTCGTCCAATATATATTATCAAGGTATAAATGAATCCCAATTTTGAGTGATGTGGTTCAATTCGTAGAGAATGTATCATTTTGTACGTTTTAGTAACTAAATGTACTATTTGGAATAATCTCCTGCTCACTCAAAACTTATAGTCAAGGTATACCTGTATTCAAATTTTGAGAGCTTTAGCTCACTCCGTACAGAAAGTACCCTTTTTTCATTTGAGTACATAAATGTACGAATAAAAATATCATCTAGTCGCCCAATACACACTTTCAAGGCAGCAATGCAAATTGCAAATTTTGCACATGAACATTCCACTAAGGAACAGGGGCAAACTTCTCACATGTCAGTGAGTGCAGTCCGATTCAAGTTTAAGCTCAATTATAAGAGACCTCCTTTTTATAGCCGAGTCTGAACAACGTGCCGCAGTGCGGCACCTCTTTGGAGAGAAGTTTTACATGGCATAGTATCTCACAAATGTTGCCAGCATTGGGAGGGGAAAACCACCGCTGAAAATTTTTTTCTGATGGTCTCGCCAGGATTCGAACCCAGGCGTTCAGCGTCATAGGCGAACATGCTAACATCTGCGCTTCGGTGGCCTTCATGACAAGGTACCAATTACACCACAACTATTACATGTTCTTCCAAATGTCGTATTTTTGCCAAGACTCCTAAAATGTTTGTCAAATTGCATAATTCTAGCTGTCCTCGTTGGCTGTAGACGAAGATAAGCTATTTCTTGCTATTTTGCACTTTTTGATATGTACGAATTTTAAAAGATCATTTAGGCCCCCTTCATTTTTTTTCCTAGTTGCATCTGCATGCCAAATTTCAGCCCTCTAGCCTCATATGTAAGGAAAATACGAAATGGTACCAATATTTACGAATTTTGTATAGATCATTTAGTCACCGCTCACATGTTTCCTAGCTGAAACATGCATATGCAAAATTTGCGACCTCTACCTGCACCTGTAAATAAAGTACCAATTGGTACCAATTTTGGTACCAAAATAGTCATCCACCATTTATTTCTTAGTTGCACCTACATGCCAATTTTTAGACTTCTCGCTCCATCTGTAAAGAAAGTACCAAGGGCGTTACTTAACGTACGATTTCCCAGTTACCAAGTAGTATTTGTCCATTTTTTCTTTTCATACTCATCATTTTGCACAGATGTATTTTGAGTAAAATTTCAAAATTCTACCTCTATCCATCCGCCCTACAAAAAATTCACCCATTTTGAGCCTTTTTGGTACTTTTTAGTACCAAAATGTTCAAATTTCAAAAAAAAACTCTTATATTCATCCAATTAAGGTTGCCATAGTGTACCAAAATTTAGAGATCTAGCTCAATTTACAAAGAAATTACCAAATAATACCATAAGCGGTACTAAACGTACTATTTCTTCCACCTTCGGTATGATTTTCCAAAAATTTTCTTCCCCAATCCTTTTTTTATAAGACTCCCTTTAGCCTCTTTCGTTCGCGCTTGAAGATCACGGCAAAAACCCTGTTTGGCGCACCTCTTGTGTTTTTGCTTAAAAAACAAGCTCAAAATCGAAAGGTTGATATCCCAAAAATGCAAAAAAAATCAACTTTAGGTCGAAATTTTTGTAACTTTCTTGGTTTTGCGAACTTCAAAATTCTGTGGACACCGTTGGATTCGTGAAGAAAATCCCTTTCCGAAACTGTGCTTGACGAAGCAATACTTCAAAGTTTTCTTTGAAAAACATCGCAAAAATCAAGTTTTTTTAGGCGTAAATATTCAAAGTCAGCTTTTAGGTCGAAAACGCTGTAGCTTCCTCATTTTGTCGAATTTCGACAGTTGTAAAGCATTCCGTAGCTCAAAATTCGAACAGGATTCGTAAAATAAACAGAGATTCATAAAATTTTACATTTTACTTTTTTTGCATTTTTTTAGCAAAGGCTAACCCCTTTGCAAAATTTTCAATTTTTGATGCGAAAAAATTTTTCGAGTTGAGAATACAGAGTTGAAGATCACGACAAAAAAAACCCAGTTTGGCGCAAGTCTTGTGTTTCTGCTTCAAAAAACAAGCTCAAAATCGAAAGGGTGATACCCGAAAAATGCAAAAAAAAATCAACATTAGGTCGAAATTTTTGTAACTTTCTTGGTTTTGCGAACTTCAAAATTCTGTGGACACCGTTGGATTCGTGAAGAAAATCCCTTTCCGAAACTGTACTTGACGAAGCAATACTTCAAAGTTTTCTTTGAAAAACATCGCAAAAATCAAGTTTTTTAAGGCGTAAATGTTCAAAGTCAGCTTTTAGGTCGAAAACGCTGTAACTTCCTCATTTTGTCGAATTTCGACAGTTGTAAAGCATTCCGTAGCTCAAAATTCGAACAGGATTCGTAAAATAAACAGAGATTCATAAAATTTTACATTTTACTTTTTTTTGCATTTTTTTAACAAAGGCTACCCCCTTTGCAAAATTTTCAATTTTTGATGCGAAAAAATTTTTCGAGTTGAGAATACAGAGTTGAAGATCACGGCAAAAAACCCTGTTTGGCGCAACTCTTGTGGTTTTGCTTCAAAAAACAAGCTCAAAATCGAAAGATTGATACCCGAAAAATGCAAAAAAAAGTCAACTAAAGGTCGAAATTTTTGTAACTTTCTTGGTTTTGCGAACTTCAAAATTCTGTGGACACCGTTGGATTCGTGAAGAAAATCCCTTTCCGAAACTGTGCTTGAAGAAGCAATGCTTCAAAGTTTTCTTTGAAAAACTTCGCAAAAATCAAGTTTTTTTAGGCGTAAATATTCAAAGTCAGCTTTTAGGTCGAAAACGCTGTAACTTCCTCATTTTGTCGAATTTCGACAGTTGTAAAGCATTCCGTAGCTCAAAATTCGAACAGGATTCGTAAAATAAACAGAGATTCATAAAATTTTACATTTTACTTTTTTTTGCATTTTTTTAACAAAGGCTACCCCCTTTGCAAAATTTTCAATTTTTGATGCGAAAAAATTTTTCGAGTTGAGAATACAGAGTTGAAGATCACGACTAAAAAACCCTGTTTGGCGCAACTCTTGTGTTTCTGCTTCAAAAAACAAGCTCAAAATCAAAAGGTTGATACCCGAAAAATGCAAAACAAAAATTAACATTAGGTCGAAATTTTTGTAACTTTCTTGGTTTTGCGAACTTTAAAATTCTGTGGACACCGTTGGATTCGTGAAGAAAATCCCTTTCCGAAACTGTGCTTGACGAAGCAATGCTTCAAAGTTTTCTTTGAAAAACATCGCAAAAATCAAGTTTTTTTAGGCGTAAATATTCAAAGTCAGCCTTTAGGTCGAAAACGCTGTAACTTCCTCATTTAATCGAATTTCGACAGTTGTAAAGCATTCCGTAGCTCAAAATTCGAACAGGATTCGTAAAATAAACAGAGATTCATAAAATTTTACATTTTACTTTTTTTGCATTTTTTTAACAAAGGCTACCCCCTTTGCAAAATTTTCAATTTTTGATGCGAAAAAATTTTTCGAGTTGAGAATACAGAGTTGAAGATCACGGCAAAAAACCCTGTTTGGCGCAACTCTTGTGTTTCTGCTTCAAAAAACAAGCTCAAAATCAAAAGGTTGATACCCGAAAAATGCAAAAAAAAAATTAACATTAGGTCGAAATTTTTGTAACTTTCTTGGTTTTGCGAACTTTAAAATTCTGTGGACACCGCTGGATTCGTGAAGAAAATCCCTTTCCGAAACTGTGCTTGACGAAGCAATACTTCAAAGTTTTCTTTGAAAAACATCGCCAAAATCAAGTTTTTTAGGCTTAAATATTCAAAGTCAGCTTTTAGGTCGAAAACGCTGTAACTTCCTCATTTTGTCGAATTTCGACAGTTGTAAAGCATTCCGTAGCTCAAAATTCGAACAGGATTCGTAAAATAAACAGAGATTCATAAAATTTTACATTTTACTGTTTTTGCATTTTTTTAACAAAGGCTAACCCCTTTGCAAAATTATCAATTTTTGATGCGAAAAAATTTTTCGAGTTGAGAATACAGAGTTGAAGATCACGGCAAAAAACCCTGTTTGGCGCAACTCTTGTGTTTCTGCTTCGAAAAACGAGCTCAAAATCAAAAGATTGATACTCAAAAAATGCAAGAAAAAATCAACATTAGGTCGAAATTTTTGTAACTTTCTTGGTTTTGCGAACTTCAAAATTCTGTGGACACCGTTGGACTCGTGAAGAAAATCCCTTTCCGAAACTGTGCTTGACGAAGCAATACTTCAAAGTTTTCTTTGAAAAACATCGCAAAAATCAAGTTTTTTTAGGCGTAAATGTTCAAAATCAGCTTTTAGGTCGAAAACGCTGTAACTTCCTCATTTAGTCGAATTTCGACAGTTGTAAAGCATTCCGTAGCTCAAAATTCGAACAGGATTCGTAAAATAAACAGAGATTCATAAAATTGTACATTTTACTTTTTTTGCATTTTTTTTAACAAAGGCTAACCCCTTTGCAAAATTTTCAATTTTTGATGCGAAAAGATTTTTCGAGTTGAGAATACAGAGTTGAAGATCATGGCAAAAAACCCTGTTTGGCGCAACTATTGTGTTTCTGCTTCAAAAAACAAGCTCAAAATCGAAAGATTGATACCCGAAAAATGCAAAAAAAAAAATCAACTTAAGGTCGAAATTGTTGTAACTTTCTTGGTTTTGCGAACTTCAAAATTCTGTGGACACCGCTGGATTCGTGAAGAAAATCCCTTTCCGAAACTGTGCTTGACGAAGCAATACTTCAAAGTTTTCTTTGGAAAACATCGCAAAAATCAAGTTTTTTTAGGCGTAAATATTCAAAGTCAGCTTTTAGGTCGAAAACGCTGTAACTTCCTCATCTTGTCGAATTTCGACAGTTGTAAAGCATTCCGTAGCTCAAAATTCGAACAGGATTCGTAAAATAAACAGAGATTCATAAAATTTTACATTTTACTTTTTTTGCATTTTTTTAACAAAGGCTAACCCCTTTGCAAAATTTTCAATTTTTGATGCGAAAAGATTTTTCGAGTTGAGAATACAGAGTTGAAGATCATGGCAAAAAACCCTGTTTGGCGCAACTATTGTGTTTCTGCTTCAAAAAACAAGCTCAAAATCAAAAGATTGATACTCAAAAAATGCAAAAAAAAAATCAACATTAGGTCGAAATTTTTGTAACTTTCTTGGTTTTGCGAACTTCAAAATTCTGTGGACACCGTTGGATTCGTGAAGAAAATCCCTTTCCGAAACTGTGCTTGACGAAGCAATACTTCAAAGTTTTCTTTGAAAAACATCGCAAAAATCAAGTTTTTTTAGGCGTAAATATTCAAAGTCAGCTTTTAGGTCGAAAACGCTGTAACTTCCTCATTTAGTCGAATTTCGACAGTTGTAAAGCATTCCGTAGCTCAAAATTCGAACAGGATTCGTAAAATAAACAGAGATTCATAAAATTTTACATTTTACTTTTTTTTGCATTTTTTTAACAAAGGCTAACCCCTTTGCAAAATTTTCAATTTTTGATGCGAAAAAAATTTTCGAGTTGAGAATACAGAGTTGAAGATCACGACAAAAAAGCCCTGTTTGGCGCAACTCTTGTGGTTTTCCTTCAAAAAACAAGCTCAAAATCGAAAGATTGATACCCGAAAAATGCAAAAAAAAATCAACATTAGGTCGAAATTTTTGTAACTTTCTTGGTTTTGCGAACTTCAAAATTCTGTGGACACCGTTGGATTTGTGAAGAAAATCCCTTTCCGAAACTGTGCTTGACGAAGCAATACTTCAATGATTTCTTTGAAAAACATCGCAAAAATCAAGTTTTTTTAGGCGTAAATATTCAAAGTCAGCTTTTAGGTCGAAAACGCTGTAACTTCCTCATTTTGTCGAATTTCGACAGTTGTAAAGCATTCCGTAGCTCAAATTCGAACAGGATTCGTAAAATAAACAGAGATTCATAAAATTTTACATTTTACTTTTTTTGCATTTTTTTAACAAAGGCTAACCCCTTTGCAAAATTTTCAATTTCTGATGCGAAAAGATTTTTCGAGTTGAGAATATAGAGTTGAAGATCACGGCAAAAAACCCTGTTTGGCGCAACTCTTGTGTTTCTGCTTCAAAAAACAAGCTCAAAATCAAAAGGTTGATACCCGAAAAATGCAAAACAAAAATTAACATTAGGTCGAAATTTTTGTAACTTTCTTGGTTTTGCGAACTTTAAAATTCTGTGGACACCGCTGGATTCGTGAAGAAAATCCCTTTCCGAAACTGTGCTTGACGAAGCAATACTTCAAAGTTTTCTTTGAAAAACATCGCCAAAATCAAGTTTTTTAGGCTTAAATATTCAAAGTCAGCTTTTAGGTCGAAAACGCTGTAACTTCCTCATTTTGTCGAATTTCGACAGTTGTAAAGCATTCCGTAGCTCAAAATTCGAACAGGATTCGTAAAATAAACAGAGATTCATAAAATTTTACATTTTACTTTTTTTGCATTTTTTTAACAAAGGCTAACCCCTTTGCAAAATTTTCAATTTTTGATGCGAAAAAATTTTTCGAGTTGAGAATACAGAGTTGAAGATCACGGCAAAAAACCCTGTTTGGCGCAACTCTTGTGTTTCTGCTTCGAAAAACGAGCTCAAAATCAAAAGATTGATACTCAAAAAATGCAAGAAAAAATCAACATTAGGTCGAAATTTTTGTAACTTTCTTGGTTTTGCGAACTTCAAAATTCTGTGGACACCGTTGGACTCGTGAAGAAAATCCCTTTCCGAAACTGTGCTTGACGAAGCAATACTTCAAAGTTTTCTTTGAAAAACATCGCAAAAATCAAGTTTTTTTAGGCGTAAATGTTCAAAATCAGCTTTTAGGTCGAAAACGCTGTAACTTCCTCATTTAGTCGAATTTCGACAGTTGTAAAGCATTCCGTAGCTCAAAATTCGAACAGGATTCGTAAAATAAACAGAGATTCATAAAATTTTACATTTTACTTTTTTTTGCATTTTTTTAACAAAGGCTAACCCCTTTGCAAAATTTTCAATTTTTGATGCGAAAAAATTTTCGAGTTGGGAATACAGAGTTGAAGATCATGGCAAAAAAAACCCTGTTTGACGCAACTCTTGTGTTTCTGCTTCAAAAAACAAGCTCAAAATCGAAAGATTGATACCCGAAAAATGCAAAAAAAAAAAAATCAACTTAAGGTCGAAATTGTTGTAACTTTCTTGGTTTTGCGAACTTCAAAATTCTGTGGCCACCGCTGGATTCGTGAAGAAAATCCCTTTCCGAAACTGTGCTTGACGAAGCAATACTTCAAAGTTTTCTTTGGAAAACATCGCAAAAATCAAGTTTTTTTAGGCGTAAATATTCAAAGTCAGCTTTTAGGTCGAAAACGCTGTAACTTCCTCATTTTGTCGAATTTCGACAGTTGTAAAGCATTCCGTAGCTCAAAATTCGAACAGGATTCGTAAAATAAACAGAGATTCATAAAATTTTACATTTTACTTTTTTTGCATTTTTTTAACAAAGGCTAACCCCTTTGCAAAATTTTCAATTTTGGATGCGAAAAAATTTTTCGAGTTGAGAATACAGAGTTGAAGATCACGACAAAAAAACCCTGTTTGGCGCAACTCTTGCGGTTTTGCTTCAAAAAACAAGCTCAAAATCGAAAGATTGATACCCGAAAAATGCAAAAAAAAATCAACATTAGGTCGAAATTTTTGTAACTTTCTTGGTTTTGCGAACTTCAAAATTCTGTGGACACCGTTGGATTCGTGAAGAAAATCCCTTTCCGAAACTGTGCTTGACGAAGCAATACTTCAATGATTTCTTTGAAAAACATCGCAAAAATAAAGTTTTTTTAGGCGTAAATTTTCAAAGTCAGCTTTTAGGTCGAAAACGCTGTAACTTCCTCATTTTGTCGAATTTCGACAGTTGTAAAGCATTCCGTAGCTCAAAATTCGAACAGGATTCGTAAAATAAACAGAGATTCATAAAATTTTACATTTTACTTTTTTTGCATTTTTTTAACAAAGGCAAACCCCTTTGCAAAATTTTCAATTTTGGATGCGAAAAAATTTTTCGAGTTGAGAATACAGAGTTAAAGATCACGGCAAAAAACCCTGTTTGGCGCAACTCTTGTGTTTCTGCTTCAAAAAACAAGCTCAAAATCAAAAGGTTGATACCCGAAAAATGCAAAAAAAAAATCAACATTAGGTCGAAATTTTTGTAACTTTCTTGGTTTTGCGAACTTCAAAATTCTGTGGACACCGTTGGATTCGTGAAGAAAATCCCTTTCCGAAACTGTGCTTGACGAAGCAATACTTCAAAGCTTTCTTTGAAAAACATCGCCAAAATCAAGTTTTTTTAGGCGTAAATATTCAAAGTCAGCTTTTAGGTCGAAAACGCTGTAACTTCCTCATTTTGTCGAATTTCGACAGTTGTAAAGCATTCCGTAGCTCAAAATTCGAACAGGATTCGTAAAATAAACAGAGATTCATAAAATTTTACATTTTACTTTTTTTTGCATTTTTTTAACAAAGGCTACCCCCTTTGCAAAATTTTCAATTTTTGATGCGAAAAAATTTTTCGAGTTGAGAATACAGAGTTGAAGATCACGACAAAAAACCCTGTTCGGCGCAAGTCTTGTGTTTCTGCTTCAAAAAACAATCTCAAAATCAAAAGGTAGATACCCAAAAAATTCAAAAAAAATCAACATAAGGTCGAAATTTTTGTAACTTTCTTGGTTTTGCGAACTTCAAAATTCTGTGGACACCGTTGGATTCGTGAAGAAAATCCCTTTCCGAAACTGTGCTTGACGAAGCAATACTTCAATGATTTCTTTGAAAAACTTCGCCAAAATCAAGTTTTTTTAGGCGTAAATATTCAAAGTCAGCTTTTAGGTCGAAAACGCTGTAACTTCCTCATTTAGTCGAATTTCGACAGTTGTAAAGTATTCCGTAGCTCAAAATTCGAACAGGATTCGTAAAATAAACAGAGATTCATAAAATTTTACATTTTACTTTTTTTGCATTTTTTTAACAAAGGCGAACCCCTTTGCAAAATTTTCAATTTTTGATGCGAAAAAATTTTTCGAGTTGAGAATACAGAGTTGAAGATCACGACAAAAAAACCCTGTTTGGCGCAAGTCTTGTGTTTCTGCTTCAAAAAACAAGCTCAAAATCGAAAGATTGATACCCGAAAAATGCAAAAAAAAAATCAACATAAGGTCGAAATTTTTGTAACTTTCTTGGTTTTGCGAACTTCAAAATTCTGTGGACACCGTTGGATTCGTGAAGAAAATCCCTTTCCGAAACTGTGCTTGACGAAGCAATACTTCAATGATTTCTTTGAAAAACTTCGCCAAAATCAAGTTTTTTTAGGCGTAAATATTCAAAGTCAGCTTTTAGGTCGAAAACGCTGTAACTTCCTCATTTAGTCGAATTTCGACAGTTGTAAAGTATTCCGTAGCTCAAAATTCGAACAGGATTCGTAAAATAAACAGAGATTCATAAAATTTTACATTTTACTTTTTTTGCATTTTTTTAACAAAGGCTAACCCCCTTTGCAAAATTTTCAATTTTTGATGCGAAAAAATTTTTCGAGTTGAGAATACAGAGTTGAAGATCACGACAAAAAAACCCTGTTTGGCGCAAGTCTTGTGTTTCTGCTTCAAAAAACAAGCTCTAAATCGAAAAATTGATACCCGAAAAATGCAAAAAAAAAAATCAACATAAGGTCGAAATTTTTGTAACTTTCTTGGTTTTGCGAACTTCAAAATTCTGTGGACACCGTTGGATTCGTGAAGAAAATCCCTTTCCGAAACTGTGCTTGACGAAGCAATACTTTAAAGTTTTCTTTGAAAAACATCGCAAAAATCAAGTTTTTTTAGGCGTAAATTTTCAAAGTCAGCTTTTAGGTCGAAAACGCTGTAATTTCCTCATTTTGTCGAATTTCGACAGTTGTAAAGCATTCCGTAGCTCAAAATTCGAACCGGATTCGTAAAATAAACAGAGATTCATAAAATTTTACATTTTACTTTTTTTGCATTTTTTTAACAAAGGCTACCACCCCCTTTGCAAAATTTTCAATTTTTGATGCGAAAAAATTTTTCGAGTTGAGAATACAGAGTTGAAGATCACGACAAAAAACCCTGTTCGGCGCAAGTCTTGTGTTTCTGCTTCAAAAAACAAGCTCAAAATCGAAAGATTGATACCCGAAAACTGTAAAAAAAATCAACATTAGGTCGAAATTTTTGTAACTTTCTTGGTTTTGCGAACTTCAAAATTCTGTGGACACCGTTGGATTCGTGAAGAAAATCCCTTTCCGAAACTGTGCTTGACGAAGCAATACTTCAAAGTTTTCTTTGAAAAACATCGCAAAAATCAAGTTTTTTTAGGCGTAAATTCTCAAAGTCAGCTTTTAGGTCGAAAACGCTGTAACTTCCTCATTTTGTCGAATTTCGACAGTTGTAAAGCATTCCGTAGCTCAAAATTCGAACCGGATTCGTAAAATAAACAGAGATTCATAAAATATTACATTTTATTTTTTTGCATTTTTTTTTTCGCATCAATTTTTGATGCGAAAAAATTTTTCGAGTTGAGAATACAGAGTTGAAGATCACGACAAAAAACCCTGTTTGGCGCAAGTCTTGTGTTTCTGCTTCAAAAAACAAGCTCAAAATCGAAAAATTGATACCCGAAAAATGCAAAAAAAAAATCAACATAAGGTCGAAATTTTTGTAACTTTCTTGGTTTTGCGAACTTCAAAATTCTGTGGACACCGTTGGATTCGTGAAGAAAATCCCTTTCCGAAACTGTGCTTGACGAAGCAATACTTCAAAGTTTTCTTTGAAAAACATCGCAAAAATCAAGTTTTTTTAGGCGTAAATTTTCAAAGTCAGCTTTTAGGTCGAAAACGCTGTAATTTCCTCATTTTGTCGAATTTCGACAGTTGTAAAGCATTCCGTAGCTCAAAATTCGAACAGGATTCGTAAAATAAACAGAGATTCATAAAATTGTACATTTTACTTTTTTTGCATTTTTTTAACAAAGGCTAACCCCTTTGCAAAATTTTCAATTTTTGATGCGAAACAATTTTTCGAGTTGAGAATACAGAGTTGAAGATCACGACAAAAAACCCTATTTGGCGCAAGTCTTGTGTTTCTGCTTCAAAAAACAAGCTCAAAATCGAAAGATTGATACCCGAAAAATGCAAAAAAAAAATCAACATTAGGTCGAAATTTTTGTAACTTTCTTGGTTTTGCGAACTTCAAAATTCTGTGGACACCGTTGGATTCGTGAAGAAAATCCCTTTCCGAAAGTGTGCTTGACGAAGCAATACTTCAAAGTTTTCTTTGAAAAACATCGCAAAAATCAAGTTTTTTTAGGCCTAAATTCTCAAAGTCAGCTTTTAGGTCGAAAACGCTGTAACTTCCTCATTTTGTCGAATTTCGACAGTTGTAAAGTATTCCGTAGCTCAAAATTCGAACAGGATTCGTAAAATAAACAGAGATTCATAAAATTTTACATTTTACTTTTTTTTGCATTTTTTTAACAAAGGCTTTGCAAAATTTTCAATTTTTGATGCGAAAAAATTTTTCGAGTTGAGAATACAGAGTTGAAGATCACGGCAAAAAACCCTGTTTGGCGCAAGTCTTGTGTTTCTGCTTCAAAAAACAAGCTCAAAATCAAAAGGTTGATACCCGAAAAATGCAAAAAAAATCAACATTAGGTCGAAATTTTTGTAACTTTCTTGGTTTTGCGAACTTCAAAATTCTGTGGACACCGTTGGATTCGTGAAGAAAATCCCTTTCCGAAACTGTGCTTGACGAAGCAATACTTCAAAGTTTTCTTTGAAAAACATCGCCAAAATCAAGTTTTTTTAGGCGTAAATATTCAAATTCGGCTTTTAGGTCGAAAACGCTGTAACTTCCTCATTTTGTCGAAATTCGACAGTTGTAAAGCATTCCGTAGCTCAAAATTCGAACAGGATTCGTAAAATAAACAGAGATTCATAAAATTTTACATTTTACTTTTTTTTCATTTTTTTAACAAAGGCTAACCCCTTTGCAAAATTTTCAATTTTTGATGCGAAAAAATTTTTCGAGTTGAGAATACAGAGTTGAAGATCACGGCAAAAAACCCTATTTGGCGCAAGTCTTGTGTTTCTGCTTCAAAAAACAAGCTCAAAATCGAAAGATTGATACCCGAAAAATGCAAAAAAAAAAATCAACATTAGGTCGAAATTTTTGTAACTTTCTTGGTTTTGCGAACTTCAAAATTCTGTGGACACCGTTGGATTCGTGAAGAAAATCCCTTTCCGAAACTGTGCTTGACGAAGCAATACTTCAAAGTTTTCTTTGAAAAACATCGCCAAAATCAAGTTTTTTTAGGCGTAAATATTCAAATTCGGCTTTTAGGTCGAAAACGCTGTAACTTCCTCATTTTGTCGAAATTCGACAGTTGTAAAGCATTCCGTAGCTCAAAATTCGAACAGGATTCGTAAAATAAACAGAGATTCATAAAATTTTACATTTTACTTTTTTTTCATTTTTTTAACAAAGGCTAACCCCTTTGCAAAATTTTCAATTTTTGATGCGAAAAAATTTTTCGAGTTGAGAATACAGAGTTGAAGATCACGGCAAAAAACCCTATTTGGCGCAAGTCTTGTGTTTCTGCTTCAAAAAACAAGCTCAAAATCGAAAGATTGATACCCGAAAAATGCAAAAAAAAAAATCAACATTAGGTCGAAATTTTTGTAACTTTCTTGGTTTTGCGAACTTCAAAATTCTGTGGACACCGTTGGATTCGTGAAGAAAATCCCTTTCCGAAACTGTGCTTGACGAAGCAATACTTCAAAGTTTTCTTTGAAAAACATCGCCAAAATCAAGTTTTTTTAGGCGTAAATATTCAAATTCGGCTTTTAGGTCGAAAACGCTGTAACTTCCTCATTTTGTCGAAATTCGACAGTTGTAAAGCATTCCGTAGCTCAAAATTCGAACAGGATTCGTAAAATAAACAGAGATTCATAAAATTTTACATTTTACTTTTTTTTCATTTTTTTAACAAAGGCTAACCCCTTTGCAAAATTTTCAATTTTTGATGCGAAAAAATTTTTCGAGTTGAGAATACAGAGTTGAAGATCACGGCAAAAAACCCTATTTGGCGCAAGTCTTGTGTTTCTGCTTCAAAAAACAAGCTCAAAATCGAAAAATTGATACCCGAAAAATGCAAAAAAAAAATCAACACTAGGTCGAAATTTTTTTAACTTTCTTGGTTTTGCGAACTTCAAAATTCTGTTGACACCGTTGGATTCGTGAAGAAAATCCCTTTCCGAAACTGTGCTTGACGAAGCAATACTTCAAAGTTTTCTTTGAAAAACATCGCCAAAATCAAGTTTTTTTAGGCGTAAATATTCAAAGTCAGCTTTTAGGTCGAAAACGCTGTAACTTCCTCATTTTGTCGAATTTCGACAGTTGTAAAGCATTCCGTAGCTCAAAATTCGAACAGGATTCGTAAAATAAACAGAGATTCATAAAATTTTACATTTTACTTTTTTTTGCATTTTTTTAACAAAGGCTACCCCCTTTGCAAAATTTTTTAATTTTTGATGCGAAAAAATTTTTCGAGTTGAGAATACAGAGTTGAAGATCACGGCAAAAAACCCTGTTTGGCACAACTCTTGTGTTTCTGCTTCAAAAAACAAGCTCAAAATCAAAAGGTTGATACCCGAAAAATGCAAAAAAAATCAACATTAGGTCGAAATTTTTGTAACATTCTTGGTTTTGCGAACTTTAAAATTCTGTGGACACCGTTGGATTCGTGAAGAAAATCCCTTTCCGAAACTGTGCTTGACGAAGCAATACTTCAATGATTTCTTTGAAAAACTTCGCAAAAATCAAGTTTTTTTAGGCGTAAATATTCAAAGTCAGCTTTTAGGTCGAAAACGCTGTAACTTCCTCATTTTATCGAATTTCGACAGTTGTAAAGCATTCCGTAGCTCAAAATTCGAACAGGATTCGTAAAATAAACAGAGATTCATAAAATTTTGCATTTTACTTTTTTTGCATTTTTTTAACAAAGGCTAACCCCTTTGCAAAATTTTCAATTTTTGATGCGAAAAACTTTTTCGAGTTGAGAATACAGAGTTGAAGATCACGACAAAAAAACCCTGTTTGGCGCAAGTCTTGTGTTTCTGCTTCAAAAAACATGTCAAAATCGAAAGATTGATACCCGAAAAATGCAAAAAAAAATCAACATACACGTCGAAATTTTTGTAACTTTCTTGGTTTTGCGAACTTCAAAATTCTGTGGACACCGTTGGATTCGTGAAGAAAATCCCTTTCCGAAACTGTGCTTGACGAAGCAATACTTCAATGATTTCTTTGAAAAACTTCGCCAAAATCAAGTTTTTTTCGGCGTAAATATTCAAAGTCAGCTTTTAGGTCGAAAACGCTGTAACTTCCTCATTCTGTCGAATTTCGACAGTTGTAAAGCATTCCGTAGCTCAAAATTCTAACAGGATTCGTAAAATAAACAGAGATTCATAAAATTTTACATTTTACTTTTTTTTGCATTTTTTTAACAAAGGCTACCCCCTTTGCAAAATTTTCAATTTTTGATGCGAAAAAATTTTTCGAGTTGAGAATACAGAGTTGAAGATCACGACAAAAAACCCTGTTTGGCACAATTCTTGTGTTTCTGCTTCAAAAAACAAGCTCAAAATCAAAAGGTTGATACCCGAAAAATGCAAAAAAAATCAACATTAGGTCGAAATTTTTGTAACATTCTTGGTTTTGCGAACTTTAAAATTCTGTGGACACCGTTGGATTCGTGAAGAAAATCCCTTTCCGAAACTGTGCTTGACGATGCAATACTTCAAAGTTTTCTTTGAAAAACATCGCCAAAATCAAGTTTTTTTAGGCGTAAATATTCAAATTCGGCTTTTAGGTCGAAAACGCTGTAACTTCCTCATTTTGTCGAAATTCGACAGTTGTAAAGCATTCCGTAGCTCAAAATTCGAACAGGATTCGTAAAATAAACAGAGATTCATAAAATTTTACATTTTACTTTTTTTTGCATTTTTTTAACAAAGGCTTTGCAAAATTTTCAATTTTTGATGCGAAAAAATTTTTCGAGTTGAGAATACAGAGTTGAAGATCACGACAAAAAAACCCTGTTTGGCGCAAGTCTTGTGTTTCTGCTTCAAAAAACAAGCTCAAAATCAAAAGGTTGATACCCGAAAAATGCAAAAAAAATCAACATTAGGTCGAAATTTTTGTAACTTTCTTGGTTTTGCGAACTTCAAAATTCTGTGGACACCGTTGGATTCGTGAAGAAAATCCCTTTCCGAAACTGTGCTTGACGAAGCAATACTTCAAAGTTTTCTTTGAAAAACATCGCCAAAATCAAGTTTTTTTAGGCGTAAATATTCAAATTCGGCTTTTAGGTCGAAAACGCTGTAACTTCCTCATTTTGTCGAATTTCGACAGTTGTAAAGCATTCCGTAGCTCAAAATTCGAACAGGATTCGTAAAATAAACAGAGATTCATAAAATTTTACATTTTACTTTTTTTTGCATTTTTTTAACAAAGGCTACCTACCCCCTTTGCAAAATTTTCAATTTTTGATGCGAAAAAATTTTTCGAGTTGAGAATACAGAGTTGAAGATCACGACAAAAAAACCCTGTTTGGCGCAAGTCTTGTGTTTCTGCTTCAAAAAACAAGCTCAAAATCGAAAAATTGATACCCGAAAAATGCAAAAAAAAATCAACATAAGGTCGAAATTTTTGTAACTTTCTTGGTTTTGCGAACTTCAAAATTCTGTGGACACCGTTGGATTCGTGAAGAAAATCCCTTTCCGAAACTGTGCTTGACGAAGCAATACTTCAAAGTTTTCTTTGAAAAACATCGCCAAAATCAAGTTTTTTAGGCGTAAATATTCAAAGTCAGCTTTTAGGTCGAAAACGCTGTAACTTCCTCATTTTGTCGAATTTCGACAGTTGTAAAGCATTCCGTAGCTCAAAATTCGAACAGGATTCGTAAAATAAACAGAGATTCATAAAATTTTACATTTTACTTTTTTTTGCATTTTTTTAACAAAGGCTACCCCCTTTGCAAAATTTTCAATTTTTGATGCGAAAAAATTTTTCGAGTTGAGAATACAGAGTTGAAGATCACGGCAAAAAACCCTGTTTGGCACAACTCTTGTGTTTCTGCTTCAAAAAACAAGCTCAAAATCAAAAGGTTGATACCCGAAAAATGCAAAAAAAATCAACATTAGGTCGAAATTTTTGTAACTTTCTTGGTTTTGCGAACTTCAAAATTCTGTGGACACCGTTGGATTCGTGAAGAAAATCCCTTTCCGAAACTGTGCTTGACGAAGCAATACTTCAAAGTTTTCTTTGAAAAACATCGCCAAAATCAAGTTTTTTTAGGCGTAAATATTCAAAGTCAGCTTTTAGGTCGAAAACGCTGTAACTTCCTCATTTTGTCGAATTTCGACAGTTGTAAAGCATTCCGTAGCTCAAAATTCGAACAGGATTCGTAAAATAAACAGAGATTCATAAAATTTTACATTTTACTTTTTTTTGCATTTTTTTAACAAAGGCTACCCCCTTTGCAAAATTTTCAATTTTTGATGCGAAAAAATTTTTCGAGTTGAGAATACAGAGTTGAAGATCACGACAAAAAACCCTGTTTGGCACAACTCTTGTGTTTCTGCTTCAAAAAACAAGCTCAAAATCAAAAGGTTGATACCCGAAAAATGCAAAAAAAATCAACATTAGGTCGAAATTTTTGTAACATTCTTGGTTTTGCGAACTTCAAAATTCTGTGGACACCGTTGGATTCGTGAAGAAAATCCCTTTCCGATACTGTGCTTGACGAAGCAATACTTCAATGATTTCTTTGAAAAACTTCGCCAAAATCAAGTTTTTTTAGGCGTAAATATTCAAAGTCAGCTTTTAGGTCGAAAACGCTGTAACTTCCTCATTTAGTCGAATTTCGACAGTTGTAAAGTATTCCGTAGCTCAAAATTCGAACAGGATTCGTAAAATAAACAGAGATTCATAAAATTTTACATTTTACTTTTTTTGCATTTTTTTAACAAAGGCTAACCCCTTTGCAAAATTTTCAATTTTTGATGCGAAAAAATTTTTCGAGTTGAGAATACAGAGTTGAAGATCACGACAAAAAAACCCTGTTTGGCGCAAGTCTTGTGTTTCTGCTTCAAAAAACAAGCTCAAAATCGAAAAATTGATACCCGAAAAATGCAAAAAAAAAAATCAACATAAGGTCGAAATTTTTGTAACTTTCTTGGGTTTGCGAACTTCAAAATTCTGTGGACACCGTTGGATTCGTGAAGAAAATCCCTTTCCGAAACTGTGCTTGACGAAGCAATACTTCAAAGTTTTCTTTGAAAAACATCGCCAAAATCAAGTTTTTTTAGGCGTAAATATTCAATGTCAGCTTTTAGGTCGAAAACGCTGTAACTTTCTCATTTTGTCGAATTTCGACAGTTGTAAAGCATTCCGTAGCTCAAAATTCGAACAGGATTCGTAAAATAAACAGAGATTCATAAAATTTTACATTTTACTTTTTTTTGCATTTTTTTAACAAAGGCTACCCCCTTTGCAAAATTTTCAATTTTTGATGCGAAAAAATTTTTCGAGTTGAGAATACAGAGTTGAAGATCACGACAAAAAACCCTGTTTGGCACAACTCTTGTGTTTCTGCTTCAAAAAACAAGCTCAAAATCAAAAGGTTGATACCCGAAAAATGCAAAAAAAATCAACATTAGGTCGAAATTTTTGTAACATTCTTGGTTTTGCGAACTTCAAAATTCTGTGGACACCGTTGGATTCGTGAAGAAAATCCCTTTCCGATACTGTGCTTGACGAAGCAATACTTCAATGATTTCTTTGAAAAACTTCGCCAAAATCAAGTTTTTTTAGGCGTAAATATTCAAAGTCAGCTTTTAGGTCGAAAACGCTGTAACTTCCTCATTTAGTCGAATTTCGACAGTTGTAAAGTATTCCGTAGCTCAAAATTCGAACAGGATTCGTAAAATAAACAGAGATTCATAAAATTTTACATTTTACTTTTTTTGCATTTTTTTAACAAAGGCTAACCCCTTTGCAAAATTTTCAATTTTTGATGCGAAAAAATTTTTCGAGTTGAGAATACAGAGTTGAAGATCACGACAAAAAAACCCTGTTTGGCGCAAGTCTTGTGTTTCTGCTTCAAAAAACAAGCTCAAAATCGAAAAATTGATACCCGAAAAATGCAAAAAAAAAAATCAACATAAGGTCGAAATTTTTGTAACTTTCTTGGTTTTGCGAACTTCAAAATTCTGTGGACACCGTTGGATTCGTGAAGAAAATCCCTTTCCGAAACTGTGCTTGACGAAGCAATACTTCAAAGTTTTCTTTGAAAAACATCGCCAAAATCAAGTTTTTTTAGGCGTAAATATTCAAAGTCAGCTTTTAGGTCGAAAACGCTGTAACTTCCTCATTTTGTCGAATTTCGACAGTTGTAAAGCATTCCGTAGCTCAAAATTCGAACAGGATTCGTAAAATAAACAGAGATTCATAAAATTTTACATTTTACTTTTTTTGCATTTTTTTAACAAAGGCTAACCCCTTTGCAAAATTTTCAATTTTTGATGCGAAAAACTTTTTCGAGTTGAGAATACAGAGTTGAAGATCACGACAAAAAAACCCTGTTTGGCGCAAGTCTTGTGTTTCTGCTTCAAAAAACAAGCTCAAAATCGAAAGATTGATACCTGAAAAATGCAAAAAAAAATCAACATACACGTCGAAATTTTTGTAACTTTCTTGGTTTTGCGAACTTCAAAATTCTGTGGACACCGTTGGATTCGTGAAGAAAATCCCTTTCCGAAACTGTGCTTGACGAAGCAATACTTCAATGATTTCTTTGAAAAACTTCGCCAAAATCAAGTTTTTTTCGGCGTAAATATTCAAAGTCAGCTTTTAGGTCGAAAACGCTGTAACTTCCTCATTTTGTCGAATTTCGACAGTTGTAAAGCATTCCGTAGCTCAAAATTCGAACAGGATTCGTAAAATAAACAGAGATTCATAAAATTTTACATTTTACTTTTTTTTGCATTTTTTTTAACAAAGGCTACCCCCTTTGCAAAATTTTCAATTTTTGATGCGAAAAAATTTTTCGAGTTGAGAATACAGAGTTGAAGATCACGACAAAAAACCCTGTTTGGCACAACTCTTGTGTTTCTGCTTCAAAAAACAAGCTCAAAATCAAAAGGTTGATACCCGAAAAATGCAAAAAAAATCAACATTAGGTCGAAATTTTTGTAACATTCTTGGTTTTGCGAACTTTCTGTTCTGTGGACACCGTTGGATTCGTGAAGAAAATCCCTTTCCGAAACTGTGCTTGACGATGCAATACTTCAAAGTTTTCTTTGAAAAACATCGCCAAAATCAAGTTTTTTTAGGCGTAAATATTCAAATTCGGCTTTTAGGTCGAAAACGCTGTAACTTCCTCATTTTGTCGAAATTCGACAGTTGTAAAGCATTCCGTAGCTCAAAATTCGAACAGGATTCGTAAAATAAACAGAGATTCATAAAATTTTACATTTTACTTTTTTTTGCATTTTTTTTAACAAAGGCTAACCCCTTTGCAAAATTTTCAATTTTTGATGCGAAAAAATTTTTCGAGTTGAGAATACAGAGTTGAAGATCACGGCAAAAAACCCTATTTGGCGCAAGTCTTGTGTTTCTGCTTCAAAAAACAAGCTCAAAATCGAAAGATTGATACCCGAAAAATGCAAAAAAAAAATCAACATTAGGTCGAAATTTTTGTAACTTTCTTGGTTTTGCGAACTTCAAAATTCTGTGGACACCGTTGGATTCGTGAAGAAAATCCCTTTCCGAAAGTGTGCTTGACGAAGCAATACTTCAAAGTTTTCTTTGAAAAACATCGCAAAAATCAAGTTTTTTTAGGCGTAAATATTCAAAGTCAGCTTTTAGGTCGAAAACGCTGTAACTTCCTCATTTAGTCGAATTTCGACAGTTGTAAAGTATTCCGTAGCTCAAAATTCGAACAGGATTCGTAAAATAAACAGAGATTCATAAAATTTTACATTTTACTTTTTTTGCATTTTTTTAACAAAGGCTAACCCCTTTGCAAAATTTTCAATTTTTGATGCGAAAAAATTTTTCGAGTTGAGAATACAGAGTTGAAGATCACGACAAAAAAACCCTGTTTGGCGCAAGTCTTGTGTTTCTGCTTCAAAAAACAAGCTCAAAATCGAAAAATTGATACCCGAAAAATGCAAAAAAAAAAATCAACATAAGGTCGAAATTTTTGTAACTTTCTTGGGTTTGCGAACTTCAAAATTCTGTGGACACCGTTGGATTCGTGAAGAAAATCCCTTTCCGAAACTGTGCTTGACGAAGCAATACTTCAAAGTTTTCTTTGAAAAACATCGCCAAAATCAAGTTTTTTTAGGCGTAAATATTCAATGTCAGCTTTTAGGTCGAAAACGCTGTAACTTTCTCATTTTGTCGAATTTCGACAGTTGTAAAGCATTCCGTAGCTCAAAATTCGAACAGGATTCGTAAAATAAACAGAGATTCATAAAATTTTACATTTTACTTTTTTTTGCATTTTTTTAACAAAGGCTACCCCCTTTGCAAAATTTTCAATTTTTGATGCGAAAAAATTTTTCGAGTTGAGAATACAGAGTTGAAGATCACGACAAAAAACCCTGTTTGGCACAACTCTTGTGTTTCTGCTTCAAAAAACAAGCTCAAAATCAAAAGGTTGATACCCGAAAAATGCAAAAAAAATCAACATTAGGTCGAAATTTTTGTAACATTCTTGGTTTTGCGAACTTCAAAATTCTGTGGACACCGTTGGATTCGTGAAGAAAATCCCTTTCCGATACTGTGCTTGACGAAGCAATACTTCAATGATTTCTTTGAAAAACTTCGCCAAAATCAAGTTTTTTTAGGCGTAAATATTCAAAGTCAGCTTTTAGGTCGAAAACGCTGTAACTTCCTCATTTAGTCGAATTTCGACAGTTGTAAAGTATTCCGTAGCTCAAAATTCGAACAGGATTCGTAAAATAAACAGAGATTCATAAAATTTTACATTTTACTTTTTTTGCATTTTTTTAACAAAGTCTAACCCCTTTGCAAAATTTTCAATTTTTGATGCGAAAAAATTTTTCGAGTTGAGAATACAGAGTTGAAGATCACGACAAAAAAACCCTGTTTGGCGCAAGTCTTGTGTTTCTGCTTCAAAAAACAAGCTCAAAATCGAAAAATTGATACCCGAAAAATGCAAAAAAAAAAATCAACATAAGGTCGAAATTTTTGTAACTTTCTTGGTTTTGCGAACTTCAAAATTCTGTGGACACCGTTGGATTCGTGAAGAAAATCCCTTTCCGAAACTGTGCTTGACGAAGCAATACTTCAAAGTTTTCTTTGAAAAACATCGCCAAAATCAAGTTTTTTTAGGCGTAAATATTCAAAGTCAGCTTTTAGGTCGAAAACGCTGTAACTTCCTCATTTTGTCGAATTTCGACAGTTGTAAAGCATTCCGTAGCTCAAAATTCGAACAGGATTCGTAAAATAAACAGAGATTCATAAAATTTTACATTTTACTTTTTTTGCATTTTTTTAACAAAGGCTAACCCCTTTGCAAAATTTTCAATTTTTGATGCGAAAAACTTTTTCGAGTTGAGAATACAGAGTTGAAGATCACGACAAAAAAACCCTGTTTGGCGCAAGTCTTGTGTTTCTGCTTCAAAAAACAAGCTCAAAATCGAAAGATTGATACCCGAAAAATGCAAAAAAAAATCAACATACACGTCGAAATTTTTGTAACTTTCTTGGTTTTGCGAACTTCAAAATTCTGTGGACACCGTTGGATTCGTGAAGAAAATCCCTTTCCGAAACTGTGCTTGACGAAGCAATACTTCAATGATTTCTTTGAAAAACTTCGCCAAAATCAAGTTTTTTTCGGCGTAAATATTCAAAGTCAGCTTTTAGGTCGAAAACGCTGTAACTTCCTCATTTTGTCGAATTTCGACAGTTGTAAAGCATTCCGTAGCTCAAAATTCGAACAGGATTCGTAAAATAAACAGAGATTCATAAAATTTTACATTTTACTTTTTTTTGCATTTTTTTTAACAAAGGCTACCCCCTTTGCAAAATTTTCAATTTTTGATGCGAAAAAATTTTTCGAGTTGAGAATACAGAGTTGAAGATCACGACAAAAAACCCTGTTTGGCACAACTCTTGTGTTTCTGCTTCAAAAAACAAGCTCAAAATCAAAAGGTTGATACCCGAAAAATGCAAAAAAAATCAACATTAGGTCGAAATTTTTGTAACATTCTTGGTTTTGCGAACTTTAAAATTCTGTGGACACCGTTGGATTCGTGAAGAAAATCCCTTTCCGAAACTGTGCTTGACGATGCAATACTTCAAAGTTTTCTTTGAAAAACATCGCCAAAATCAAGTTTTTTTAGGCGTAAATATTCAAATTCGGCTTTTAGGTCGAAAACGCTGTAACTTCCTCATTTTGTCGAAATTCGACAGTTGTAAAGCATTCCGTAGCTCAAAATTCGAACAGGATTCGTAAAATAAACAGAGATTCATAAAATTTTACATTTTACTTTTTTTTGCATTTTTTTTAACAAAGGCTAACCCCTTTGCAAAATTTTCAATTTTTGATGCGAAAAAATTTTTCGAGTTGAGAATACAGAGTTGAAGATCACGGCAAAAAACCCTATTTGGCGCAAGTCTTGTGTTTCTGCTTCAAAAAACAAGCTCAAAATCGAAAGATTGATACCCGAAAAATGCAAAAAAAAATCAACATTAGGTCGAAATTTTTGTAACTTTCTTGGTTTTGCGAACTTCAAAATTCTGTGGACACCGTTGGATTCGTGAAGAAAATCCCTTTCCGAAAGTGTGCTTGACGAA
Organism: Stomoxys calcitrans; assembly: GCF_963082655.1. Taxonomy (NCBI): domain Eukaryota; kingdom Metazoa; phylum Arthropoda; class Insecta; order Diptera; family Muscidae; genus Stomoxys; species Stomoxys calcitrans. The sequence continues at coordinate 48,898,170 of NC_081554.1, read as the reverse complement.
GCAATACTTCAAAGTTTTCTTTGAAAAACATCGCAAAAATCAAGTTTTTTTAGGCCTAAATTCTCAAAGTCAGCTTTTAGGTCGAAAACGCTGTAACTTCCTCATTTTGTCGAATTTCGACAGTTGTAAAGTATTCCGTAGCTCAAAATTCGAACAGGATTCGTAAAATAAACAGAGATTCATAAAATTTTACATTTTACTTTTTTTGCATTTTTTTAACAAAGGCTAACCCCTTTGCAAAATTTTCAATTTTTGATGCGAAAAAATTTTTCGAGTTGAGAATACAGAGTTGAAGATCACGACAAAAAAACCCTGTTTGGCGCAAGTCTTGTGTTTCTGCTTCAAAAAACAAGCTCAAAATCGAAAGATTGATACCCGAAAAATGCAAAAAAAAATCAACATACACGTCGAAATTTTTGTAACTTTCTTGGTTTTGCGAACTTCAAAATTCTGTGGACACCGTTGGATTCGTGAAGAAAATCCCTTTCCGAAACTGTGCTTGACGAAGCAATACTTCAATGATTTCTTTGAAAAACTTCGCCAAAATCAAGTTTTTTTAGGAGTAAATATTCAAAGTCAGCTTTTAGGTCGAAAACGCTATAACTTCCTCATTTAGTCGAATTTCGACAGTTGTAAAGTATTCCGTAGCTCAAAATTCGAACAGGATTCGTAAAATAAACAGAGATTCATAAAATTTTACATTTTACTTTTTTTGCATTTTTTTAACAAAGGCTAACCCCTTTGCAAAATTTTCAATTTTTGATGCGAAAAAATTTTTCGAGTTGAGAATACAGAGTTGAAGATCACGACAAAAAAACCCTGTTTGGCGCAAGTCTTGTGTTTCTGCTTCAAAAAACAAGCTCAAAATCGAAAAATTGATACCCGAAAAATGCAAAAAAAAAATCAACATAAGGTCGAAATTTTTGTAACTTTCTTGGTTTTGCGAACTTCAAAATTCTGTGAACACCGTTGGATTCGTGAAGAAAATCCCTTTCCGAAACTGTGCTTGACGAAGCAATACTTCAAAGTTTTCTTTGAAAAACATCGCAAAAATCAAGTTTTTTTAGGCGTAAATTTTCAAAGTCAGCTTTTAGGTCGAAAACGCTGTAACTTCCTCATTTTGTCGAATTTCGACAGTTGTAAAGCATTCCGTAGCTCAAAATTCGAACAGGATTCGTAAAATAAACAGAGATTCATAAAATTTTACATTTTATTTTTTTTGCATTTTTTTAACAAAGGCTAACCCCTTGTCAAAATTTTCAATTTTTGATGCGAAAAGATTTTTCCAGTTGAGAATACAGAGTTGAAGATCACGGCAAAAAACCCTGTTTGGCGCAACTCTTGTGGTTTTGCTTCAAAAAACAAGCTCAAAATCAAAAGGTTGATACCCGAAAAATGCAAAAAAAATCAACATTAGGTCGAAATTTTTGTAACATTCTTGGTTTTGCGAACTTTAAAATTCTGTGGACACCGTTGGATTCGTGAAGAAAATCCCTTTCCGAAACTGTGCTTGACGATGCAATACTTCAAAGTTTTCTTTGAAAAACATCGCCAAAATCAAGTTTTTTTAGGCGTAAATATTCAAATTCGGCTTTTAGGTCGAAAACGCTGTAACTTCCTCATTTTGTCGAAATTCGACAGTTGTAAAGCATTCCGTAGCTCAAAATTCGAACAGGATTCGTAAAATAAACAGAGATTCATAAAATTTTACATTTTACTTTTTTTTGCATTTTTTTAACAAAGGCTAACCCCTTTGCAAAATTTTCAATTTTTGATGCGAAAAAATTTTTCGAGTTGAGAATACAGAGTTGAAGATCACGGCAAAAAACCCTATTTGGCGCAAGTCTTGTGTTTCTGCTTCAAAAAACAAGCTCAAAATCGAAAGATTGATACCCGAAAAATGCAAAAAAAAAATCAACATTAGGTCGAAATTTTTGTAACTTTCTTGGTTTTGCGAACTTCAAAATTCTGTGGACACCGTTGGATTCGTGAAGAAAATCCCTTTCCGAAAGTGTGCTTGACGAAGCAATACTTCAAAGTTTTCTTTGAAAAACATCGCAAAAATCAAGTTTTTTTAGGCCTAAATTCTCAAAGTCAGCTTTTAGGTCGAAAACGCTGTAACTTCCTCATTTTGTCGAATTTCGACAGTTGTAAAGTATTCCGTAGCTCAAAATTCGAACAGGATTCGTAAAATAAACAGAGATTCATAAAATTTTACATTTTACTTTTTTTGCATTTTTTTAACAAAGGCTAACCCCTTTGCAAAATTTTCAATTTTTGATGCGAAAAAATTTTTCGAGTTGAGAATACAGAGTTGAAGATCACGACAAAAAAACCCTGTTTGGCGCAAGTCTTGTGTTTCTGCTTCAAAAAACAAGCTCAAAATCGAAAGATTGATACCCGAAAAATGCAAAAAAAAAATCAACATAAGGTCGAAATTTTTGTAACTTTCTTGGTTTTGCGAACTTCAAAATTCTGTGGACACCGTTGGATTCGTGAAGAAAATCCCTTTCCGAAACTGTGCTTGACGAAGCAATACTTCAAAGTTTTCTTTGAAAAACATCGCCAAAATCAAGTTTTTTTAGGCGTAAATATTCAAAGTCAGCTTTTAGGTCGAAAACGCTGTAACTTCCTCATTTTGTCGAATTTCGACAGTTGTAAAGCATTCCGTAGCTCAAAATTCGAACAGGATTCGTAAAATAAACAGAGATTCATAAAATTTTACATTTTACTTTTTTTTGCATTTTTTTAACAAAGGCTAACCCCTTTGCAAAATTTTCAATTTTTGATGCGAAAAAATTTTTCGAGTTGAGAATACAGAGTTGAAGATCACGGCAAAAAACCCTATTTGGCGCAAGTCTTGTGTTTCTGCTTCAAAAAACAAGCTCAAAATCGAAAGATTGATACCCGAAAAATGCAAAAAAAAAATCAACATTAGGTCGAAATTTTTGTAACTTTCTTGGTTTTGCGAACTTCAAAATTCTGTGGACACCGTTGGATTCGTGAAGAAAATCCCTTTCCGAAAGTGTGCTTGACGAAGCAATACTTCAAAGTTTTCTTTGAAAAACATCGCAAAAATCAAGTTTTTTTAGGCCTAAATTCTCAAAGTCAGCTTTTAGGTCGAAAACGCTGTAACTTCCTCATTTTGTCGAATTTCGACAGTTGTAAAGTATTCCGTAGCTCAAAATTCGAACAGGATTCGTAAAATAAACAGAGATTCATAAAATTTTACATTTTACTTTTTTTGCATTTTTTTAACAAAGGCTAACCCCTTTGCAAAATTTTCAATTTTTGATGCGAAAAAATTTTTCGAGTTGAGAATACAGAGTTGAAGATCACGACAAAAAAACCCTGTTTGGCGCAAGTCTTGTGTTTCTGCTTCAAAAAACAAGCTCAAAATCGAAAGATTGATACCCGAAAAATGCAAAAAAAAAATCAACATAAGGTCGAAATTTTTGTAACTTTCTTGGTTTTGCGAACTTCAAAATTCTGTGGACACCGTTGGATTCGTGAAGAAAATCCCTTTCCGAAACTGTGCTTGACGAAGCAATACTTCAAAGTTTTCTTTGAAAAACATCGCCAAAATCAAGTTTTTTTAGGCGTAAATATTCAAAGTCAGCTTTTAGGTCGAAAACGCTGTAACTTCCTCATTTTGTCGAATTTCGACAGTTGTAAAGCATTCCGTAGCTCAAAATTCGAACAGGATTCGTAAAATAAACAGAGATTCATAAAATTTTACATTTTACTTTTTTTTGCATTTTTTTTAACAAAGGCTACCCCCTTTGCAAAATTTTCAATTTTTGATGCGAAAAAATTTTTCGAGTTGAGAATACAGAGTTGAAGATCACGGCAAAAAACCCTGTTTGGCACAACTCTTGTGTTTCTGCTTCAAAAAACAAGCTCAAAATCAAAAGGTTGATACCCGAAAAATGCAAAAAAAATCAACATTAGGTCGAAATTTTTTTAACATTCTTGGTTTTGCGAACTTCAAAATTCTGTGGACACCGTTGGATTCGTGAAGAAAATCCCTTTCCGAAACTGTGCTTGACGAAGCAATACTTCAAAGTTTTCTTTGAAAAACATCGCCAAAATCAAGTTTTTTTAGGCGTAAATATTCAAATTCGGCTTTTAGGTCGAAAACGCTGTAACTTCCTCATTTTGTCGAATTTCGGCAGTTGTAAAGCATTCCGTAGCTCAAAATTCGAACAGGATTCGTAAAATAAACAGAGATTCATAAAATTTTACATTTTACTTTTTTTGCATTTTTTTAACAAAGGCTAACCCCTTTGCAAAATTTTCAATTTTTGATGCGAAAAAATTTTTCGAGTTGAGAATACAGAGTTGAAGATCACGACAAAAAAACCCTGTTTGGCGCAAGTCTTGTGTTTCTGCTTCAAAAAACAAGCTCAAAATCGAAAGATTGATACCCGAAAAATGCAAAAAAAAAATCAACATAAGGTCGAAATTTTTGTAACTTTCTTGGTTTTGCGAACTTCAAAATTCTGTGGACACCGTTGGATTCGTGAAGAAAATCCCTTTCCGAAACTGTGCTTGACGAAGCAATACTTCAAAGTTTTCTTTGAAAAACATCGCAAAAATCAAGTTTTTTTAGGCCTAAATTCTCAAAGTCAGCTTTTAGGTCGAAAACGCTGTAACTTCCTCATTTAGTCGAATTTCGACAGTTGTAAAGCATTCCGTAGCTCAAAATTCGAACCGGATTCGTAAAATAAACAGAGATTTATAAAATATTACATTTTATTTTTTTGCATTTTTTTAACAAAGGCTACCCCCTTTGCAAAATTTTCAATTTTTGATGCGAAAAAATTTTTCGAGTTGAGAATACAGAGTTGAAGATCACGACAAAAAAACCCTGTTTGGCGCAAGTCTTGTGTTTCTGCTTCAAAAAACAAGCTCAAAATCGAAAGATTGATACCCGAAAAATGCAAAAAAAATCAACATACACGTCGAAATTTTTGTAACTTTCTTGGTTTTGCGAACTTCAAAATTCTGTGGACACCGTTGGATTCGTGAAGAAAATCCCTTTCCGAAACTGTGCTTGACGAAGCAATACTTCAATGATTTCTTTGAAAAACTTCGCCAAAATCAAGTTTTTTTCGGCGTAAATATTCAAAGTCAGCTTTTAGGTCGAAAACGCTGTAACTTCCTCATTTAGTCGAATTTCGACAGTTGTAAAGCATTCCGTAGCTCAAAATTCGAACAGGATTCGTAAAATAAACAGAGATTCATAAAATTTTACATTTTACTTTTTTTTGCATTTTTTTTAACAAAGGCTACCCCCTTTGCAAAATTTTCAATTTTTGATGCGAAAAAATTTTTCGAGTTGAGAATACAGAGTTGAAGATCACGGCAAACAACCCTGTTTGGCACAACTCTTGTGTTTCTGCTTCAAAAAACAAGCTCAAAATCAAAAGGTTGATACCCGAAAAATGCAAAAAAAATCAACATTAGGTCGAAATTTTTTTAACATTCTTGGTTTTGCGAACTTCAAAATTCTGTGGACACCGTTGGATTCGTGAAGAAAATCCCTTTCCGAAACTGTGCTTGACGAAGCAATACTTCAAAGTTTTCTTTGAAAAACTTCGCCAAAATCAAGTTTTTTTAGGCGTAAATATTCAAAGTCAGCTTTTAGGTCGAAAACGCTGTAACTTCCTCATTTAGTCGAATTTCGACAGTTGTAAAGTATTCCGTAGCTCAAAATTCGAACAGGATTCGTAAAATAAACAGAGATTCATAAAATTTTACATTTTACTTTTTTTGCATTTTTTTAACAAAGGCTAACCCCTTTGCAAAATTTTCAATTTTTGATGCGAAAAAATTTTTCGAGTTGAGAATACAGAGTTGAAGATCACGGCAAAAAACCCTATTTGGCGCAAGTCTTGTGTTTCTGCTTCAAAAAACAAGCTCAAAATCGAAAAATTGATACCCGAAAAATGCAAAAAAAAAATCAACATAAGGTCGAAATTTTTGTAACTTTCTTGGTTTTGCGAACTTCAAAATTCTGTGGACACCGTTGGATTCGTGAAGAAAATCCCTTTCCGAAACTGTGCTTGACGAAGCAATACTTCAAAGTTTTCTTTGAAAAACATCGCAAAAATCAAGTTTTTTTAGGCCTAAATTCTCAAAGTCAGCTTTTAGGTCGAAAACGCTGTAACTTCCTCATTTAGTCGAATTTCGACAGTTGTAAAGCATTCCGTAGCTCAAAATTCGAACCGGATTCGTAAAATAAACAGAGATTTATAAAATATTACATTTTATTTTTTTGCATTTTTTTAACAAAGGCTACCCCCTTTGCAAAATTTTCAATTTTTGATGCGAAAAAATTTTTCGAGTTGAGAATACAGAGTTGAAGATCACGACAAAAAAACCCTGTTTGGCGCAAGTCTTGTGTTTCTGCTTCAAAAAACAAGCTCAAAATCGAAAGATTGATACCCGAAAAATGCAAAAAAAAATCAACATACACGTCGAAATTTTTGTAACTTTCTTGGTTTTGCGAACTTCAAAATTCTGTGGACACCGTTGGATTCGTGAAGAAAATCCCTTTCCGAAACTGTGCTTGACGAAGCAATACTTCAATGATTTCTTTGAAAAACTTCGCCAAAATCAAGTTTTTTTCGGCGTAAATATTCAAAGTCAGCTTTTAGGTCGAAAACGCTGTAACTTCCTCATTTAGTCGAATTTCGACAGTTGTAAAGCATTCCGTAGCTCAAAATTCGAACAGGATTCGTAAAATAAACAGAGATTCATAAAATTTTACATTTTACTTTTTTTTGCATTTTTTTTAACAAAGGCTACCCCCTTTGCAAAATTTTCAATTTTTGATGCGAAAAAATTTTTCGAGTTGAGAATACAGAGTTGAAGATCACGGCAAAAAACCCTGTTTGGCACAACTCTTGTGTTTCTGCTTCAAAAAACAAGCTCAAAATCAAAAGGTTGATACCCGAAAAATGCAAAAAAAATCAACATTAGGTCGAAATTTTTTTAACATTCTTGGTTTTGCGAACTTCAAAATTCTGTGGACACCGTTGGATTCGTGAAGAAAATCCCTTTCCGAAACTGTGCTTGACGAAGCAATACTTCAAAGTTTTCTTTGAAAAACATCGCCAAAATCAAGTTTTTTTAGGCGTAAATATTCAAATTCGGCTTTTAGGTCGAAAACGCTGTAACTTCCTCATTTTGTCGAATTTCGGCAGTTGTAAAGCATTCCGTAGCTCAAAATTCGAACAGGATTCGTAAAATAAACAGAGATTCATAAAATTTTACATTTTACTTTTTTTGCATTTTTTTAACAAAGGCTAACCCCTTTGCAAAATTTTCAATTTTTGATGCGAAAAAATTTTTCGAGTTGAGAATACAGAGTTGAAGATCACGACAAAAAAACCCTGTTTGGCGCAAGTCTTGTGTTTCTGCTTCAAAAAACAAGCTCAAAATCGAAAGATTGATACCCGAAAAATGCAAAAAAAAAATCAACATAAGGTCGAAATTTTTGTAACTTTCTTGGTTTTGCGAACTTCAAAATTCTGTGGACACCGTTGGATTCGTGAAGAAAATCCCTTTCCGAAACTGTGCTTGACGAAGCAATACTTCAAAGTTTTCTTTGAAAAACATCGCCAAAATCAAGTTTTTTTAGGCGTAAATATTCAAAGTCAGCTTTTAGGTCGAAAACGCTGTAACTTCCTCATTTTGTCGAATTTCGACAGTTGTAAAGCATTCCGTAGCTCAAAATTCGAACAGGATTCGTAAAATAAACAGAGATTCATAAAATTTTACATTTTACTTTTTTTTGCATTTTTTTTAACAAAGGCTACCCCCTTTGCAAAATTTTCAATTTTTGATGCGAAAAAATTTTTCGAGTTGAGAATACAGAGTTGAAGATCACGGCAAAAAACCCTGTTTGGCACAACTCTTGTGTTTCTGCTTCAAAAAACAAGCTCAAAATCAAAAGGTTGATACCCGAAAAATGCAAAAAAAATCAACATTAGGTCGAAATTTTTTTAACATTCTTGGTTTTGCGAACTTCAAAATTCTGTGGACACCGTTGGATTCGTGAAGAAAATCCCTTTCCGAAACTGTGCTTGACGAAGCAATACTTCAAAGTTTTCTTTGAAAAACATCGCCAAAATCAAGTTTTTTTAGGCGTAAATATTCAAATTCGGCTTTTAGGTCGAAAACGCTGTAACTTCCTCATTTTGTCGAATTTCGGCAGTTGTAAAGCATTCCGTAGCTCAAAATTCGAACAGGATTCGTAAAATAAACAGAGATTCATAAAATTTTACATTTTACTTTTTTTGCATTTTTTTAACAAAGGCTAACCCCTTTGCAAAATTTTCAATTTTTGATGCGAAAAAATTTTTCGAGTTGAGAATACAGAGTTGAAGATCACGACAAAAAAACCCTGTTTGGCGCAACTCTTGCGGTTTTGCTTCAAAAAACAAGCTCAAAATCGAAAGATTGATACCCGAAAAATGCAAAAAAAAAATCAACATTAGGTCGAAATTTTTGTAACTTTCTTGGTTTTGTGAACTTCAAAATTCTGTGGACACCGTTGGATTCGTGAAGAAAATCCCTTTCCGAAACTGTGCTTGACGAAGCAATACTTCAAAGTTTTCTTTGAAAAACATCGCAAAAATCAAGTTTTTTTAGGCGTAAATATTCAAAGTCAGCTTTTAGGTCGAAAACGCTGTAACTTCCTCATTTTGTCGAATTTCGACAGTTGTAAAGCATTCGATAGCTCAAAATTCGAACAGGATTCGTAAAATAAACAGAGATTCATTAAATTTTACATTTTACTTTTTTTGCATTTTTTTAACAAAGGCTAACCCCTTTGCAAAATTTTCAATTTTGATGCGAAAAAATTTTTCGAGTTGAGAATACAGAGTTGAAGATCACGACAAAAAACCCTATTTGGCGCAAGTCTTGTGTTTCTGCTTCAAAAAACAAGCTCAAAATCGAAAGATTGATACCCGAAAAATGCAAAAAAAAAATCAACATTAGGTCGAAATTTTTGTAACTTTCTTGGTTTTGCGAACTTCAAAATTCTGTGGACACCGTTGGATTCGTGAAGAAAATCCCTTTCCGAAACTGTGCTTGACGAAGCAATACTTCAAAGTTTTCTTTGAAAAACATCGCAAAAATCAAGTTTTTTTAGGCCTAAATTCTCTAAGTCAGCTTTTAGGTCGAAAACGCTGTAATTTCCTCATTTTGTCGAATTTCGACAGTTGTAAAGCATTCGATAGCTCAAAATTCGAACAGGATTCGTAAAATAAACAGAGATTCATTAAATTTTACATTTTACTTTTTTTGCATTTTTTTAACAAAGGCTAACCCCTTTGCAAAATTTTCAATTTTGATGCGAAAAAATTTTTCGAGTTGAGAATACAGAGTTGAAGATCACGACAAAAAACCCTATTTGGCGCAAGTCTTGTGTTTCTGCTTCAAAAAACAAGCTCAAAATCGAAAGATTGATACCCGAAAAATGCAAAAAAAAAATCAACATTAGGTCGAAATTTTTGTAACTTTCTTGGTTTTGCGAACTTCAAAATTCTGTGGACACCGTTGGATTCGTGAAGAAAATCCCTTTCCGAAACTGTGCTTGACGAAGCAATACTTCAAAGTTTTCTTTGAAAAACATCGCCAAAATCAAGTTTTTTTAGGCGTAAATATTCAAAGTCAGCTTTTAGGTCGAAAACGCTGTAACTTCCTCATTTTGTCGAATTTCGACAGTTGTAAAGCATTCCGTAGCTAAAAATTCGAACAGGATTCGTAAAATAAACAGAGATTCATAAAATTTTACATTTTACTTTTTTTTGCATTTTTTTAACAAAGGCTAACCCCTTTGCAAAATTTTCAATTTTTGATGCGAAAAAATTTTTCGAGTTGAGAATACAGAGTTGAAGATCACGACAAAAAACCCTATTTGGCGCAAGTCTTGTGTTTCTGCTTCAAAAAACAAGCTCAAAATCGAAAGATTGATACCCGAAAAATACAAAAAAAAAATCTACACTAGGTCGAAATTTTTGTAACTTTCTTGGTTTTGCGAACTTCAAAATTCTGTGGACACCGTTGGATTCGTGAAGAAAATCCCTTTACGAAGCTGTGATTGACCACAACCTTTTTTGTCTTATTGAAAAATGAACGTTTGTAGAGTTCTTATTGATAATCCCGTTACTATGAGGCCTTGATGGATATTTTCCCCATATCGATCTTTTTCTTTGAACAAAAAATCAAATGAATAAATTAAAACAGGTTTTGTATATTTTTTGGTAGACATTTATTATTACATAAAGGAAAATAGCGTTTACAATACAGTAGGAAAGTTAGTTATTTATATACAAAATTTTTTTTTACATTACGAATATATAGTCCTTTACAACATATGCTTAGTATATGGACATTTTCCCAGTTTATACGATAATCAAAATTTGTAGGTGGACATTATTTCGACGGAAAATACATTTCTCCCATCTACAATAGCGTTAACTTGCACCAAGTAGTTACCATTTAGCAAAACAAAAACAGATGGTCCACTTTCAATTGTAAGATTTTTTACGTAAAGGTTATGCTATAAAAAAATGAAAAAAGAAAAATAAAATAAAATAATTAGTAATTGATTTAGAATAACAAAAGGCTAGTTGGTCAAGATGCAAAAAAGTGGAATGAAGTATAAATAAAAAAAACTTTTGCAGAGAAGGACATTCAGCAACATTTTGTTGATGGCTCGCTTCTTTGATATACAGTGTCGAACAAAATAAAGAGCGGTTTAAAATATTTTAAATTTTTTGATTAAAACAAATATTTGTTTTTTTTTTTTCAAATGTTTAGAAATAGTTTTTTTTTATTGTTAATTCGGTTAATATTTTATCTAATAATAAACTTAATATTGAATTCTTACTTTATATTTTCTATTTATAATACAAACTATATAAGGAATTTCAAGTGACATAATAAAGTAACTCTTCTATAATAAATATAATAAAAAACTAGCTGACCCGGGTCCGCTCCGCTGCGCCTTCTTTTACTTTATATGGAACAAAATTTTCCTTGGAATATTTATTTTCGACAATTAAAGGATTTTTGTGAAATACCATGCTACGAAAATAGTATATCGCTTGACTAACAGTTTAACAATAGAAGTGTCATTATCTGAATCCCATATGATCTTTATTGGTCTACGATTTTAAGTTAGGATGTTAGGTGTACTCCATTGTTAAAAGACTTTATTTCTGCCCGATATTCTCATGATGTCTGATTTAGGGGTGTTTTCGGAGTTGAGGTGGTCCCCCAGACACTTGGCCCTGAAAAAATATCAGCATCGTGCTCTTCTCTCAAATACCATTTTTTTAAGCCCCATCTTGTCATTGGTTAAGGGGAGTTTTGCAAGATGATGGGGGACGCCTCATCTTGCAAAACTCCCCTGGTTATCAAATTCGTTTTCTAATCTCAAATACCTTTCATTTGAGCCCTCATATTGGCATAGGGGGTGTTTTGGGGATACCTTTATTTGAGCCCCATATTGCGATGGTCAGTGAAAAATTTTTGTTTGTGGGGTAGACCCCTTCTGCCAAAGAAACTTGGTCCCGAAAGTGGGTATCATATCTTGCTTTACCCTTCAATACCTCTCCTACTTGGAGTTTGTTATGCTGGTGGGACGTCCCCTAGGCAGTTGGTTCCGAATGTTGATGTCATATTCATGGTCTACATCCAAATAGCCTTTATGTGAGCTCCATTTTTCCATAGTCGGCAAACATGACCGGTTTGGGGAGTGTTTTGGTGGATGGGGCGGCCACTCAGTGACTTGGCTTTGCAAATATATATCAGATTCGTGATCTACTCTAAAATACCTCTTATTTGAGCCTCCTATTACAGTGGCCAGCAAATACTTCCTATTTGGGTGGTTGTTGTTGTTGTTGTTGTTGTAGCAGTTTATTGTGTACTATCTTTCGTCTGCTTGATTCTGTTGAGTGTCAAGACCCAGGAACTCCGCGACTAAGATGGGGTGCGTCCACAGGGATCTGGGTCTGAGTCGAGTGGGTCTGGCCGGGCAGTTAAACAGGTGACGTGTATCGTGCGGTCCCTGGTTACAGTCGGGACATACATCTTGCACGTCGGCATCAATCCTAGCTCTGTGGGAATTGAGGCGGCTGCATCTGCCGGAACGTAATTGAGCCAGAATCACTCTGGTTTGCCGGGGGAGGTCGATTTCTTCGGGTGCAATGGGTGGCGGTCGTACTCCAAGGACTACATTCACCCGGTAGCCAGTTAACGCGTCTGCTACCGTGTCTGCATGAATGTTGTTCAGACCCGCTTGATATGCCGCTTGATCTAGAGGTTCTCTCTTGTAGCGCTGGACCTCACGCTCTAGATCATGTAGATCTACCTTAAGGCTTCTGGGCGGTGGGTATCTATCCACAAGATGATGATTTGGATGATTTCTGCGATAACAGCCCAAAAGGTATTGCTTAGACAGCATGTAGTTATGTCTTCGCACTGGTAGGATCTTTGTCTCCTGGTGGAGGTGGTCCACATGAGAACTAAGGAGGCAGCCCGTCGCAGTTCGGAGGGCGGCATTCTGACAGATCTGAATATTATTCCACTGCGTGTCACAAAGCTGACGTGACCACACTGGCGCTGCATAACTTACCACAGACCGGCCAATTGCTTTGTACGTGGTCAACAAGGTTTCTTTGTCTGCACCCCAAGTGCTGCCAGCGAGTGACTTGAGGACCTTGTTTCTACTTTTGACTTTATTGCAGATTGCTGTGGCATGTGGGGAGAAAGTGTAGGAGCTGTCAAATGTGACGCCAAGTATTTTGGGACACTTGATGGTCGGAATCAATTCTCCATCGACCATCACAGTCAGCTCAGAATTCACCTCACGCGTATTTGTAGTGAACAGTGTGGCTGAAGATTTGGTGGCGGATATCTTCAGATTTCTTGCAGCGAAATATGAGGCAAGCTCGTTGAGGTAGACGTTCAACCTATCGCAGATGTCATCAATGGGTGGGGGGCCTGATGCCAAGATCGTACAGTCGTCCGCATATGATACGATCTCTATGCCGTCTGGAGGAGGTGGAATGGAGGATAGGTAGAGGTTAAACAGAGCCGGAGATATCACCCCGCCTTGGGGAACTCCCTGTTTCACTCTACGGTGTTTTGACTTCTTATCCCTAAATTCCACAAATGACTGGCGGCCACACAGATAATTCGCGACCCAACGTTTAAGGCCTGGCTGGAGGGACGTGTTGGCGATGTCCTCAAATAATTTGGCATGGCTGACCGTGTCGAATGCCTTCGATAGGTCCAATGCCACGAGGACCGTCCTATCACATGGCCTGGGTTGATTGAAGCCACGGCAAATGTGTGTGGTGATGGCATGCAAAGCTGTTGTTGTGCTGTGCAGTCTCCGAAATCCGTGTTGATGCTCGGCGAATGGAAATTCTCCTACGAGGCTCGGGAGGAGTAATGCCTCAAGCGTCTTAGCCACCGGTGAGAGAAGGGAGATCGGTCTGTACGACTCCCCCAAACTCGGGTCTTTACCAGGCTTCAGTAGCGGGATCACTCTGCCCATTTTCCAGACATCGGGAACTATAAGAGTGTTCAATGACAGGTTAAGGACAGTGGTAAGGTACTCAACTCCAGGTAAATCCAGATTCTTCAGCATCAATGTAGAGATTCCGTCGGGGCCCAACGCCTTGGAAGATTTGGCGCCACTGATGACATTCGTAACTTCGCCCACGGTAAATTGTGATGGCTGTTCATCGGCTCGGAGACCACGAATACGGCGAATGGCTCTTCTCCTTGCCCTGTCTCTCTCGGGATGCACGATAAATTGACGGTTGAACAACCTGGCGCATCTCTTCGGATCAGTCACGGTTAACTCGCCAAAAGTGACTGAGGTCCTGTCGTCCCGTCTACCGGGGTTCGAGAGAGACTTAACAGTGGCCCACAATTTGCCTGCACCGGTGCCTATGTTACATTGCTCCAAGTGTTCCAGCCACAAATTCCGCTTATGTTCGTTGACTACCCTGTTTATTTCCAGATTCAGCTCGCTGATTCTGGGGTTAGCGGGGTCCATAGCACGAATCCCATCACGCTCGTCTGCGAGTACCACTGCTTGCGCCGGGAAATTGGGTCGCACTTGCGGTATTCGACCGGCTGGAATAAAGCGAGCGGCTGCTGCGTTGATGATGTCTCGGAATTTCCTCTCGGCCACAAGCACATCAGAGGGGGGTGGCAGTTCATTGAAGCGGCGATTGGTATACTCTCTGAAGCCAGTCCAATTGGCCTTCTTATAGTTGATGAACGTTCGGCGCTCAGAGGTTATGAAGTCGGGTGGTCGGTCGATGGTGAGGATTATGGGGAGGTGGTCTGACCCCAAAGAGATGACGGCTTGCCAGGATACGTCACTCAGGAGATCAGGGGATGCGATTGAGATGTCTGGCGAGCTGCTGCACCTCCTCGTAATCCTAGTGGGGGCATCCTCATTCACCGTGCAAAACGTGGAGCTATCTATCTGCTCTGCCAAAGCTATGCCACGCTGGTCGTTGCCTAGGGGAGAATGCCATGACGAGTGATGTGCATTGAAATCCCCCAGAACCAGACGACTATGGCCAGATAGCAACCCACTTATGTCGGGGCTGTAGGCCTGGCCATTAATCGGGACACAGCTGCCAACCGGCGGTATATACACGTTGTATATCTCTATCTCGGCAGTACCAGACTTGACTGCTACCCCCATACATTCCATGTATGGGTCACTAGCGTCAAGCGCAGGCGAGATAGGTCTATACTGCACGGAATGGTGTATAACGAAGGCCAATCCCCCACCTCCATTCCTTGAGCGATCCTTACGTAGCACATTGTAGCCGTGACAACTGTGCAAGCTGCAGGTGTTAGTCAGCTTTGTCTCCTGGATCGCTGCGACCGATATGCTCTTCCGACTCATAAAATCCACAATCTCATCAATCTTGCCTCGCAGTCCATTGCAGTTTAACTGCAGGAACGATACATTTCCCGACACTGGCCTGGCAATAGTAGGGCTAGGGTGCTGTCTTTGCATAAATTGCCGTACGGGAGAGGTCGGGGGGGTCACATAGTCCGACGACGAGGACGCCGAAGGCGACGACGGCGACGCTTGTGACCCACTGCTGGCTGAGTTCGCACAGCACCTAGCGACATAGCCAGTATGACTATACTCCCGTAGCGAAGTTAGGCCAGAGCAAGAACGGAAATGTACCCACTCCAAGCACCTGTTACACCTCACCGACACTGACCGATGATGAAGGCGGTTCTGGCAAACGGAACAGAACCAGGGTCCGGGGTTCTTTTCAATCCCGGCACGGACCAAAAGCATACGGAGAAGGCACTCCGGGATGTGCCTCTCCCATGACGAAAAAAGACGAACACGTACACTGAGGCGGCAGCCCTTGCCGATGAAGATTCCATCGGGTCAATCCGGTACGTACAACCGGCTGCCATGGGATTGTTGGGTGGTATTATGGTATTATGGGATTGGGTGGTATTATGGGATTGGGTGGTATTATGGGGATTGGGTGGTATTATGGGGATGGGGTGGCCCATAAACACTTTTTCCCGAATATTCATTTCAGATTCGTGCTTTACTTCCAAAGACCTTTCATTTGAGTCCCATTTTGCTATGGTCGTAAATTGGTCTTCTTTGGGGTATGTTCTCGGGGATGGGCGGTCCTCCAAACACTTGGTCCCACATCTGGATATCAGATTCGTATTCCACACTCAAATTCCTTTTATTTAAGCCCCATATTCCGATGGTCAATAAATAAGTCCTGTGTGGGGGGTGTTTTGTGGAAGGGGAGGACCCCTAGAAACTTTATCCCAAATTTGAATATCAGATTCGTATTTTACTCGCAAATACCTTTCATTTGAGTCCCATATTGCCATGGTCGGTAAATATGTCCGATTAAGGGGGGGTTTTGGGGGTTGGGGTGGTCCCCCTAACACTTGGTCCGACAATTGGATATCAGATACGTTTTCTAGTCCTAAATACCTTTGATTTGACTCCCATATTGTAGTGATTGGTGTATACATATATTGGGTAGATTTTGGGGTGGGGCGCCCCCCCTAGGTATTCCATCCAAAATTTGAGTATCAATTTTTTGTTTGTAGGTTACTATAAGAGAGCACACAAAATTTCGCTTAAATCGCACAATCCATCTACGAGATTCGCACCATCCATCTACGCGATTCTGAAAATTAGGGTTAGGGGGAGGGTCCGCTCCCCTTTCAGATATCAAAAGATGTAGTACCCTATTTTCCACCATCAGTGAAAACTTCGAGAAAATCGGTTTAGTCGTCTCTGATTTTGATTTTTTTATAAAAGAAGAATAAATAACTTTAAAACTAAGTATGAAGATGCCCCTCCTTTGTTATTTATGACTTAATCTCTCTCTCAATCTTTTCGGCATACTTAAAGAAAGGTTCTTCAAAGTATTTGCTGGAATTGTCCTCCATTCACTTTGCATTTTTTTCCCAAAATGTTTGAAGATTTGATCTGGAGTCCATCGGGATTTTGTTACTGTTGTAGCAGTTTACTGTGTTCTATCTTTATTCTGCTTGATTCTGTTGAGTGTCAAGGCCCAGGAACTCTGCGACTAAGATGGGGTGCATCCACAGGGATCTGAGTCTGAGTCGAGTGGATCTGGCCGGACAATTAAGCAGGTGACTTGTATGGTGCGGTCACTGGTTACAATCGGGAAATACATCGTGCAAGTCGGCATCAATCTTTGCTCTGCAGGAGTTGAGGCGGCTGCATCTGTCGGAACTTAATTGAGCCAGAACTACTCTGGTTTGCCGGGGGAGGTCAATTTCTTCAGGTGCAGTGGGAGGCGATCGTGCTCCAAGGACTACATTCACCCGGTAGCCATTTACCGCATCTGCTACCGTGTCTGCATGAATGTTGTCTAGACCTGCTTGATATGCCGCTTGATCTAGAGGTTCTCTCTTGTAGCGCTGAACCTCACGCTATAGATCATGTAGATCTACCTTAAGGCTTATGAGCAGTGGATATCTATCCACCAGATGATGATATGGATGGTCTCTGTGATAACAGCCCAAAAGGTATTGCTTAAACAGCATGTAGTAGGAGCTTGTATCAGTAGCACTGGTAGAATCTTGAGAACTGAGGAGACAGCCCGTCGCAGTTTGGAGGGCGGCATTCTGAAAGATCTGAATATTATTCATCTGCGTGTCACAAAGTTGACGAGACCACACTGGCGCTGCATAACTTCTCGCAGACCGTCCAATTGCTTTGTGGCTTGTGTGGAGAATTAGTAAGAGCTGTCAAATGTGGGACGAAGTATTTTGGGCCACTTGGAGAATTAGTAAGAGCTGTCAAATGTGGCACGTGATGGTGGGAATTGTTACTCCGTCAACGATAATTTAAGCTCCCTAGGCATTTCATGGGTCTATGTAGTGAACAATGTGGCTGGAAATTTGGTGGCAGACATCTTCAGATTTCTTGCAGCGAAATAAGAGGCAAGTTCGTTGAGGTAGATTTTTAACCGATCGCAGTTGTTCTGAATGGGAGGGGGGGCCAGATGCCGTGATTTTACAATCGTCCGCATATGATACGATTTTTATGCCGTCTGGAGGCGGTGGAGGTAGTGGTTAAACAGTGCCGGAGATATGACCCCACCTTGGGGAACTCCCTGTTTCACTCTACGGTGCTTTGACTTTCTATCCCTAAATTGCACAAATGACTGGCGACCACACATATAATTCGCGACCCAGCGTTTCAGGTTTGGCTGGAGGGACGTTATGGCGATGTCCTCAAATAGTTTGGCATGGCTGACCATGTTGAATGCCTTCGATAGGTCCAGTGCCACTAGGACCGTCCTATCACATGACCTGGGCTGATTAAAGCCACGGCAAATGTGTGCGGTGATGCCAAGCAAAGCTGATGTTGTGCTATGCATTCTTCGAAATCCATGTTGATGCTCGGCGAATGGAAATTCTCTTACGAGGCTTGGGAGGAGTAATGATTAAAGCGTCTTTGCCACTGGTGAGAGAAGGGAGACCGGTCTGTACGACTCCCCCAAACTCGGGTCCTTACCAGGCTTCAGTAGCGGGATCACTCTGCCCATTTTCCAGACATCGGGAACTATAAGAGTGTTCAAAGACAGGTTAAGGTAATCAACTCCAGATAAATCCAGATTCTTCAACATCAATGTAGACATTCCGTCGGGGCTCAATGCCTTGGATGATTTGGCGCCATGGATGACATTCGTAACTTCGCCCACGGCAAATTGTAATGGCTGTCCATCGGCTTGAAGACCATGAATACGGAGAATGGCTCTTCTTCTTGCATTGTCACTCTCGGTATGCACAATAAATTGACGGTTGAACAACCTGGCGCATCTCTTTGGATCAGTCACAGTTACGGCGCCAAAAGTGACTTAGGTCCTGTCATCTCGACTAGTTCGTGAGTGACTTAACAGTAGACCACAGCTTGCCTACACCGATCAATTTGCAGCCTAGATCGTGCGATTTAACGCCTTTAGACTATTTTTTGAGGGCTATGTTAAAGCTTATGCCTATACAGACAAGCCCGCTTCTATTGACGCATTGGAAGACAATATTGAAGCATGTATCCGTAAGATACCGGTCGAAATGTTGGAAAGAGTATGCCAAAATTGGACTTATCGTATGGACCATTTAAGGCGCAATCACTGTCTACATGAAATAATCTTCAAACATTAAATTATTGGGTTGCCCAAAAAGTAATTGCGGATTTTTTAAAAGAAAGTAAATGCATTTTTAATAAAACTTAGAATGAACTTTAATCAAATATACTTTTTTTACACTTTTTTTCTAAAACAAGCTAAAAGTAACAGCTGATAACTGACAGAAGAAAGAATGCAATTACAGAGTCACAAGCTGTGAAAAAATTTGTCAACGCCGACTATATGAAAAATCCGCAATTATTTTTTGGGCAACCCAATATATGCACCGTACTATCGATTCTCGTAAAAATGTCATGTATTTTTGTAAAACTTTCCTAAAGCTTTTAAAGAATCGCCCTTTAGAAGGCAGTTGGTCCTTTTATGCAGGTATTTCCGGAAGCAATCATGGACTGTCAACACCTGCGTAACATATTAGTTGACGCCACCTTGCTTCCTATCTCTCCATATCCGTACATCGGTAATAAATCGTCTCATCCTCATTTCTCATTCGTCCACCTTTGTAGCCATCTCTCGATAGTCTTCTATCGTATGGCCCGTGTATCATGTGTTTGAATCACACACTGTCATCTCTGGATATTGCACCTCGCGGTGTAGAGACTTTGGCGCCTTGTGGCTTGTAGGTCTGTCGTAACTATTCCGGCGGGCTCCGCCACAGTTCATAGGATTGTATGACCCTACACAGAGAAAACAAGTAAAAGTGTGCTAAGTTCGGCCAGGCCGAATCTTACATACCCTCCACCATAGATCGCATTTGTCCAGTTCTTTGAATGACTTTTTCAAATACGAGTATATATGAGCTATATTAAAATATTGGCAGATATGGACCGTACTTGTCATGGCTGTTAGAAGTCGTAGAAAAACACCACCTCCAAAATTTCAAGGAAATTGAGTAATAATTGCGCTCTCAAGAGGCTCAGAAAGTCAAATTGGGAGATCGGTTTATATGGCAGCTTTACCAGGTTATCAACCGATTTAGGTAATAAAGGGTGATTTTTTTGAGGTTAGGATTTTCATGCATTAGTATTTGACAGATCACGTGGGATTTCAGACATGGTGTCAAAGAGAAAGATGCTCAGTATGCTTTGACATTTCATCATGAATAGACTTACTAACGAGCAACGCTTGCAAATCATTGAATTTTATTACCAAAATCAGTGTTCGGTTCGAAATGTGTTCAAATTTTGACAAATTTTGTTCAGCGATGAGGCTCATTTCTGGTTGAATGGCTACGTAAATAAGCAAAATTGCCGCATTTGGAGTGAAGAGCAACCAGAAGCCGTTCAAGAACTGTCCATGCATCCCGAAAAATGCACTGTTTGGTGTAGTTTGTACGCTGGTGGAATCATTGGACCGTATTTTTTCAAAGATGCTGTTGGACGCAACGTTACGGTGAATGAACACATTTCGAACCGAACACTGATTTTGGTAATAAAATTCAATGATTTGCAAGCGTTGCTCGTTAGTAAGTCTATTCATGATGAAATGTCAAAGCATACTGAGCATCTTTCTCTTTGACACCATGTCTGAAATCCCACGTAATCTGTCAAATACTAATGCATGAAAATCCTAACCTCAAAAAAATCACCCTTTACTTGAAACAGTTGTTGGAAGTCATACCATTTTATATATTCGCTACAAATATTGTACTTAGGGTAATATTTCACGAAGTAGTCTCTTAGACCAATGCAAAATTTTTTAAAGGATTTTCTTTAAAAGTAATTTTAAGTCAATTACTACTCACATCGTACGGACAAGGATGATTCATATTGGTAAAAGGCTCTATGTATCGATGCAGCCGGGCCAATGCACGATTCGACTTACGATTTGCCAAAAAAGCACAAGCATCCCAACTACCATTATAGGGCATCAAGGGGGTACTACCGGCCATTCCCAGTGCAATTCTAAGTCTCATATTTGCTATCGGCGGTTTGAGAAGTCGAATAATTATTGATAGAGCTGGAACATTTTTCCCAATTGGAGCGATTTGGCACAAATCGAATTTCACAAAATCCGGATCAAATGTTTTGCATATGACTTTCTTCATTGTTAGTTTGCGGCAAAAAGACTTAAAAAAAAATTAAGAAAATTGAATATAAATCGATATATTTTATATTTCGATATTATTTCAAAGGCTAGTAATAAGGCATTACCTCTTGGAAAAGAAGAATAACTAAGATGCACTTTACAGCTTTCAGCAACAGTTTTTTTTGGAAAATGTTACGATTCTTTATGCTTTGAAGATTTAATAGTCCACCGTTCAGTGGTTATTTAACTTTATTCCTATTAACTATTCTACTAACTAATGGGTTATTTATAATGAATCTATTTATACTAAATGAATAAACTTATTAAAGAGGTGGATTTTAATGCCAATTGACATTTATTTTTAGTAAGTGGTTGAGTAACTTTTTGCTTTGTATGCAATTTTAATTGCCTTATACGCTGATAGAAAAATTACGGTAAATTGCCAATACCGCCAGGTATTATATTGTTCGCGTCAAAGAATTTTAATACCATTAGGTATCAATTCAATTCCAGACAAAGGAGGCTTTTAAGAATTAACGGCGTCACATTTGTATTCTTGTCATCGCACTAGAAGTGTTTTTCAGCTGTGGACTTAAAATATTGATGCCATTAAAAAATATTTGTTAAATAAATAAATTAACTGTTTTAATACAATTTGAGTGCGTAAAAATCTGTTCAAATGTGAAAATGATCAAAATCGAACGCAGTGAAAATGGAATTAGTACAAATTCTATGGATATTATACATCAAAAATATGTTAGTTTCTTGTTTGGAAAACGATGCTGTGTTGGTGTTTACATATGAAGACCACCTCTGGGAATCAATGGATATGGAATCAATTGGTGAATACAATGAATTGAGGTTAGTCACGGTGAAACATTACTTTTTGTAATTATTAACATAAATAATCGAAATAAAATTAGATTAAAAAAATTATTTTTAATGTTTTTTTTTGGTTCATTGGGGGGTGGAATAATCAATAACGGTTTGGTACTAATGTCAATGAGTTTTCCCCAATGCAAGTTTAATTGCAATGATACCCTCCACCATAGAATGGGGGTATACTAAATAATTTCGTCATTCTGTTTGCAACTCCTCGAAATAATCGTCTAAGACCCCATAAAGTATATATATTTTCTTGATCGATATAACATTTTAAGTCGATCTAGCCATGTCCGTTCGTCTGTCGGTCGAAAGCACGCCGCTAACTTCCGAAAGAGAAAAGCTAGGCGCTTGAAATTTTGGTTGGTGGGGATTGTAAATAGGCCATATTGGTCCATGTTTTGATATAGCTGCCATATAAACTGATCTTGAATCTTAACTTCTTGAGCCTCTAGAGGGCGCAATTCTTATTCGATTCGGCTAAAATTTTGAACGACGTATTTCGTTATGACTTTCACCAACTGTGCTAAGTGTGGTGGAAATCGGTTCCTAACCTGATATAGTTGCCATGCAAACCGATCTTGGATCTTGAATTCTTGAGCCTCTAGAGGGGGCAATTCTTATTCGATTCGGTTGACATTTTGTGTTTCGTTATGACTTTCACCAACTGTGCTTAGTGTGGTGGAAATCGGTTCATAACCTGATAGAGTTGCCATACAAACCGATCTGGTGTCTTAACTTCTTGAGCCTCTAGAGGGCTCAATTCTTATCCGATTAGGTTGGAATGGAATTTGCATGACTTGTTTCGTTAAGACTTCTAATAACTGTGCTAAGTATGGTTCAAATCGGACCATAACCTGATATAGCTGTTATATAAACCGATCTGGGATCTTGAATTCTTGAGCCTCTAGAGGGCGTTATTGTTATCCAATTTGGCTGAAATTTTGAACAATAACCTTTTCCCATAACCTTCAACACACGTGTCAAATATGGTCCGAATCGGTCTATAACGATTTACAGCTCCCATATAAACCGATCTCCATAGGTTATTTCTTGAGCCTCTAGAGGACGCAATTCCTATCCGATTTGACTGAAATTTGATATGACAGTGAAAGTGGAAATAGTACCAATTCTAAGGACATTATATATCAAAAACAAGTTAGTCTATTGTGTGGAAAACGATGCTGTGTTGGTGTATTCATATGGTCCGAATCGTTCATTAGCCTGATTCAGCTCCCATATAAACCGATCTGCCTATTTTATTTCTTGAGCCTCTAGAGGGCGCAAATCCTATCCGATTTGACTGAAATTTGACATGGCGTATTTTATTATGACTTTCAACAACTGTGCTCTGTACTTTGTTATCATTCAAATCGGTCCATAACCTGATATAGCTGTCATATAAACCGATTTGGGATCTTGACTTCTTGAGACTCTAGAGGGCTTAATTATTTTGCGATTTGGATGAAATTTTCTACAACGGTTTCTCCCATGATCTTCAATATTCGTGTCAAATATGGTCTGAATCGGTTTATGGGCTGAAACAGCACCCATGTAAACCGATCTCCCCATTTTACTTCTTGCGCCCCTGAAGGGCGCTATTCTTATTCGAATTGGCTGAAATTTTATACAATAACTTCTACTATGGTCTCCAACATTTAATTCAATTATGGTCCGATTCCGATCATAACTTGAAATAGCCTCAATAGCATAGCAATTCATTGTTTGCCTAAAGAGAGATACCGGGAAAAGAACTCGACCGCACTTGGTACAGTTTTTGGAAGTCAAAACGTAACACCACATGCAAAGGTTCAGCCAAATCGGACAAAAATGGTGGCTTGTAAGGGCTCAAGAACGTAAACAAGAGATTGATTTATATGGGAGCTTTATCAGGATGTACACCGATTTTCACCGTACTTGGTACAGTTTCTGAAAGTCATAACAGAACACTACGTGCAAAATTTGACCCAAATCGGACAAAAATTGTGTGTTGTAGGGGCTCCAGAACACAAATCGGGAAATCGGTTTATATGACAGATATATCATGTTATAGACCCATTCGGACTGTACTTGACGCGGTTGTTTGAAGTCATAACAGAACACTGCATTCAAAGTTTCAGCCAAATCGGACAAAAATTGCAGCTTGTAAAGGCTCAAGAAGTCAAATCGGGAGATCGGTTTATATGGGAGCTATATCAGCTTATAGACCGATTTTGACCGTACATGGCACAATTGTTGGAAGTCGTAACTATGTGCAAAATTTCAGCCAAATCAGTCAAAAATTGTGGCTTGTAAGAGCTCAAGAAGTCAAATCGGGAGATCGGTTTATATGGGAGTTGTTGAAAGTCATAGCAGAACACTACGTGCAAATTTCAGCCAAATCGAACAAAAATTGCGGCTTCCAGGGTCTTAAGAAGTCAATTCGGAGGATCGGTTTATTAGGGAACTATATTTAAATTGTCCAAAATGGGTTCTTAAGATATTTCTGTTAAAATTTTCGATCAGGATTTATTTTTGATTTTTTTCAAACACTTTTATGTGCAAAATTCAAAATGTATTATGAACATATCTCTATTCGTTTTTTTCTTAGAATTATTTTTATATAAATTTTAGTTTTCAGAAAATTAAATTTTTTTTTCCTTATATTTCGTTTTAACACATCATTCATTTAAGATTTCATTTATTCCATGCTTAACTCGGGCAGGCCAGTCTCCACCGATTTTCCTTTGACATAGTCAGTTCGCTGGATATTCAACTCTATATCATGATATCCACAATACCTTCCTTGGTTTTGGGTTGAAAGAATGTAAGGCTTATAGATTTTGTAGGCCTTTGGTGTCGCATAACTTGCCTTGCTTGAGTATAAATTACAGCCTTGCCTCTTTCCTGTATTTAGGTGTACACAAGTCCAAAGCACGCTGTGTAAATAGCGGTCAGTTGGGGTGCCAGATAGTCCTCGTTCTTCTGTAGTAAAGCCGGAAATATTCCATAACGTTAGGGTGACTTCAATGGTTGGAACCTTCTAAAGGCTTATACTAAAATAATTTCTATAATGATAAGCCTTTTATCAACCTAAATATTCTGAGATTCCGGTGTCTTCGTTAGACCAGTCGTACCCTGTGGAAAATGCCTTTTCATCAAAAGCCTCAACATGTGCTCGGTTGTCTCTGCTCCCACTCTCATGTCGTCTGCAAACGATTCCGCTTGGACACGGTTTTTGAGAGAATTTTTTTCATCTTGGCGGCGTCATTAACTCTATCGACCTGTTCGAAGAAGAACTTCCAGTCTTTCTGATCATCTCATTATATTCCATGAGCCGTGTGTAATGCAAATGTAAATTTGTCCATGAATATTCCATTAAGGGACAGGGGCAAACTTTTCACATATCAATGAGTGCAGTCCTACTCAAGTTTAAGCTTGAGCCTATAGGGGGCGCAATTCTCCTGAAATTTTGCATGTTGTGTTTTGTTATCACTTCCAACAACTGTGCTAAGTATGGTCAAAATCGGTTCATAGCCTGATATAGCTGCCATATAAACCGATCTTGGGTCTTGACTTCTTGAGCTTTTAGTTAGCGCAATTCTTATCCGATTTGGCTACAATTTTGTATGAGGTGTTTTATTATGACTTCCGATAATTGTGCTGAGTTTGGTCAAAATCGGTTCATAACCTGATATAGCTGGCACATAAACCGATCTTGGGTCTTGACTTCTTGAGCCTCTAGAGGGCGCAATTCTCCTCCAATTTGAAATTTTGCATGTAGTGTTTTGGTATCACTTCCAACATTTTTGCGAAATATGGTTCAAATCGTATATGTGCAATATAAACCGATCTGGGATCTTGACTTCTTGAGCCGCTAGAGGGCGCAATTATCATCCGATTTAGCTAACATTTTGCACGCGGTGTTTTGTTATGACTGTGCCAAATATGGTTCAAATCGGTCCATAACCAGTTATAGCTGCCATATAAACCGGTCTGGGATCTTGACTTCTTGACCCTCAAGAGGGCGTAATTATTATCCGATTTGGCTGAAACTTTGTACAAAGGCTTCTCGCATCGCCTTCAATATACGTGTGCAATATGGTCTGAATCATTCCATAGCTTGATACAGCCCCCATATAAACCGATCTCTCGATTTTGCTTCTTGAGCCCCTACAAGCCGCAATTCTTATCTGAATGGACTGAAATATTACACAATATTCTGCATTCAATTCATTTCTGGTCCGAATCGGACTATAACTCGATATAGCTCCAATAGCATAACAGTCCTTATTCACTATTATTTGTTTGCCTAAAAAGAGATACTGCCCAAAGAACTCGACAAATGCGATCCATGGTAGAGGGTATATAAGATTCGGCCCCGCCGAACTTAGCACGCTCTTACTTGTTTAAGTTTACCTTGACCTCTAAAATGACTCAAATAGAAAAGTCAATAGGACTGGCATCAGAGCGAATTGGACAGCCACCGTGTGGACAAAATGAAGGGCGAAACATGATTTTTTATAGCATTCTTGATTAATACGAGCATCATGTGGCGGAGCCGAGTGTTATTGGTACGAATCTTTAGAATTAGGACCAATCCCATGGTAGCAGGTTGTACGTACCAGATTGACCGGATGGAATTCTTCATCGGCAAGGGCTGCCGCCTCAGTGTACAACACACTGCTACAACAACAACAACAAAATTAGGACAAATTTTTTTCAGTGTAACATCTGGTTTTAAACACTTTAGTGGTCATATTTATTTATAGATATTAATAACAACTAGCATCGTAGCATGGTATTTACATAGAATATAATATTAACATATCCCAACAGTACAAACAATATTTTCGAGGTCATTTATAAATCTTTTCCATGGTATGACTTAACGATTATAGGTGGATATTACTTCTATGGAAAAGAAATTTCTCCCATCCACGACAGTGGTAAGTTTAGTCGAATAGTCACCATTCATGAATATAAAAATTGATGGTCCACCTTCAATAGTAAGATTTTTTATATACATGTCATGCTGTAATTAAAATACAAAGAAATTAAATACAAATTAAGATAGTAGTTATCAATATGCCATTAGCAAGGAGCCAAGTGTCGTTTCGTCAGATATGTATGTCTATAGAAAGAAATCTTTACATTTTCCACCATTGAAGATATAAAGTCTTGAAATATTGTTCTAGGGTCCTACAAAATCATCGATTCTTTCCTGTAGTAGTAGTAGTAGTAGTTTGTTGACATTATCAGTGCGGGGATACCGGGTTCAATTCCCACCAAACGTTTTGGTCTCTCGCCACTGAGTTATTACTAATATTGTATACGTAAAACTGTTTAAAGACTGTCACTGTAACCTTTCTTAACCTACAGGGTAGCCGACACGACATGGTACCAATTCAAAGTTCCCACTTTTTGTGTGAAAGTATTATTTTTATACCCACAATCATAGGATAGGCGAGATATTCATTTAGTCATTCCGTTTGCAACACATCGAAATATCCATTTTCGACCCTAGAAGGTATATATATTCTTGATCAGCGTAAATATCTAAGATGATCTAGCCATGTTCGTCCGTCCGTCTGTCTGTTGAAATCACGCTACAGTTTTTAAAAATAGAGATACTGAGCTGAAACTATGCACAGATTCTTTTTTCCATAAGCAGGTTAAGTTCGAAGATGGGCTATATCGGACTATATCTTGATATATTCCCCATATAAACCGATCCGTCGATTTTGGGTCTTAGACCCATAAAAGCCACATTTATTATCCGATTTTGCTAAAATTTGGAACAGTGAGTTGTGTTAGGCCACTCAACAACTTTCTTCAGATCGGTCAAGATTTGGATATAACTGCCATATAGACCGATCTCTCGATTGAAGGTCTTGCACCTCTAAAAGGCGCACTTATTGTCCGATTTTGCCAAAATTTGGGACAGTGAGTTGTGTTAGGCACATCCTTCTTCAATTTGGCTCAGATCGGTCCAGATTTGGATATAGCTGCCATATAGACCGACCTCTCGATTTAGGGTTTTGGGCTTATATAAGTCGCACTTATTGTCCGATTTGCCGAAATTTGGGGCAATGAGTTGTGATGGGACCTTTGATATCATTCTTTAATTTGGCTTAGATCGGTCCAGATTTGAATATAGCTGCCATATAGACCAATCTCTCGATTTAAGGTTTTGGGGCCATTAAAGGTGCATTTATTGTCCGATTTCGCCGAAATTTGGGGCAGTGAGTTGTGAGAGGACCTTTGATATCATTCTTTAATTTGGCTTAGATCGGTCCAGATTTGAATATAGCTGCCATATAGACCGATCTCTCGATTTAAGGTTTTTGACCCATAAATGGCGCATTTCTTATCCGATGTCGCCGAAATTTGGGGCAGTAAGTTAATTTAGGCTCCTCGACATTTTTATGCAATATGGTCGGTCCAGATTTGGATATAGCTGCCACATAGACCGATCTCTTGGTTTAAAGTCTTGGGCGTATAAAAGACACATTTATTATCTGATTTCGCTGAAATTTGACACAGTCACTTATACTAGGCATGAGAGACGCCGTTGTACAAAATTTCTGCCAAATCGAATAATAATTGCGCCCTCTAGAGGCTCAAAAAATTAAGATTCTAGATCCGTTTTTTTGGCAGCTATATCAGGTTATATACCGATTTGCACCATACTTAGTACAGTTATTAGAAGTCATAACAAAACACCTCATGCAAAATTTCAGCCAAATCGGATGAGAATAGCGCGCTCTATTGGCTCAAGAAGTCAAGATCCAAGATCGGTTTATATGAAAGCTATACCAGATTATGAACCAATTTGAATTATACATAGCGCAGTTGTTGGAAGTGATGCGAAAACACTACGTGCAAAATTTAAGTCAAATCGGACGAGAAACGCCTCTAGAGGATCAAGAAGTCAACGCCCAAGATCGGTTTATATGGCAGCTATATCAAAACATGAACCTATCTGGCCCATTTACAATTCCAACCGACCTACACTAATAAAAATATTTGTGCAAAATTTCAAGCGGCTAACTTAACACCTTCGAAAGTAAGCGTGTTTTCGACAGACGGACATGGCTAGATCGACTTAAAATGACATGACGATCAAGAATATATATACTTTATGGGGTCTCAGACGCATATTTCGAGGTGTTACAAACAGAATGACGAAATTAGTGTACCCCCATCCTATGGTGGAGGGTATAAAAATTGTGCCGTGGTTATCCCCTCCTCATGCTGGCAATATATGTGAGGTACTATGCCAAGTAAAATCTTCTTCTTACAGAAGTGTCGCACTGCGACACGCCGTTCAGACTCGGCTATAAAGAGGAGGCCCCTAATCATTAGCCCGAAAACTCTATACATTCGCAGAAAAGGTGTTATTTTTCGTAATCTTTAAATCAATATGATTTCGGACAAGTGACAAACCTCTATCTTCATAATCAAACCAAACACTTGGAGCCCACAGTGATATAGGGGAATCCTCTAAGTTCAATATACGAAACTTCCAAGAACATTTGTATGAGTTGTATGAGGATTTTCAATAAATATGAGATTGATTAAAATAATTCTTATCAATAATAATAGAATTGTACTCACAACAAACGGACAATTGTGATTTATGTTGGTATAAGGTTCTATATATCGATAAAGGCGACCCAATGCACGATTTTTCTTTCGATTTGCCAAAAAAGCGCAAGCATCCCAACTACCGTTGAGTGGCACCAAGTACGTTGGCCTTACCATACCCAATGCAATCCAAACTCTCGCATTTGTTAATGGCCGTTTTATAAGATGAATCACTAGGGATAAGGCTGGAACATTTTTGGCATTTGGAGCCACTTGGCACAAATCAAAATTCACAGTTTCGGGATCAAATGTCTTACATATCACATTCTTCAATGTAAGTTTACTGCAAAAGTGCTTTAATATAAAAGAAGTTTTTAGTAAAATTGAATACTTTTTTTTTATATGTTCAAAAAGTGAGATGGGAATTACGTTTTGCACAAGAAGCATAACTAAGAGGGATTTTAGAAAGGTTTTTAGCATTTTTGCTGACGTTTTTTTGGTGTTTAAAGGTTTAATAGTCCACTGATTAATAGAAATTATTTCATATATTTCTATTAACTACTCTATTATTGTACGATTTGATATTTGTTTTGGTTCATTGATATTTATCTGATCATATTAAAAAATATATATGTGAATATTTTAATGTGGACACCATTAATAGAATTGAAATTATTTTTAATACATAGTTGAAGAAGAGATTTACTGTTTACATCACAATGAACAAGCGTGCTAAGTTCGGCCGGGCCGAATATTATATAACCTTCACCATGGATCGCAATTGTCAAGATCTTTGCCCGGTATCTCTTTATGGCGAAACAAAGGATAATGCATAGCAACTGATATGCTATTAGAGCTACATCAGGTTATGGATCGATTGGAAGCATACTTGCTTTGGATGTTGAAGATCACACTAAAAGTCACTGTGCAAAATTCATCCGGTCTAAACCATACTAGACACGGACCTTAAAGAGTTAATTGCATCAAATTTCAGATAAATCGGGCATCAAATGCAGCTTTTTTTAGCCAAAGATCTTAAATTGTTCGTTCGTGGAAAGGATTAAGGGTAGTTCTTCATCTATCCCAACTCTTGTAAAGGATGATCAAACGTTCACTAACCCGGTTGATAGGGCTAACCTGTTGACTGATATATTTGAAGGAAACTCTTCCCCGCCGGATAGCAATCAACCACTAGCCTTAAACGAAAAGGTATCTGGTGTGATGACCCAGATATTTTTTCGAAATCGTGGAGCTAACAGTGTTCTTGAGAATCATGACGCAAATAAATCCCCGGCCCGGATGGCATATCAACACTTGTCTGGCGCAAATATTCTTCGACGCTAGCTACACTACTATCAAAGCTTGTCGCATTTCATCTATCCCAACTCTTGTTAAGGATTATCAAACATTCACTAACCCGGTTGATAAGGCTAACCTGTTGGCTGATATATTTGCAGGGAACTCTTTCCCGCCGGATAGCAATCAATCATCAATGCCCCAGATATTTTTTTCAAACTTGTGGAGTTAAAAGGGTTCTTGAAAATCTGTTGGAAGGTTGCGAATGTTCAGCCAATACCCAAGAAGGATGGGGCGAACAACCCTGCAAATTGCCGGCCAATTAGCGATATCCTCCGCTCTCTCCAAGGTTATGGAGAGCATGGTTAATCACCATCTTGTGAGGTATTAAGAGTCTAATGACCTTTTTAGCGAACAGTAGTATGGGTTCCGGAGAAATCGCTCTATAGGCGACTTCATGGCATTTCTGTCGAAACTTTGGAATCGCTCAATCCACCAGTTTGGTAAGAGTAAGGTTGTGGCTCTGGATATCTCCAAGGCATTTGATAGGATCTGGCACCGTGCCCTACTATCAAAGCTTGTCGCATTTGGTGTCGGTAATGGCATCGTTCGATATATTTCGAGCTTTCTCATAGATCGCACTATGCGAGTCATAATAGATGGGTTCCCATCCAATGAGCAGAAATTGATCGCAGGTGTACCCCAGGTCTGTCTGTCCTTTCTCCTTCTATTTTTATTATTTTCATCAACGATCTGTTGCGTCAGACATCGAATCCGATTTACTCATTTGCGGATGACAGTAATCTCTGTCATTCGTACTCATTCGATCATAGGCCGAGTCTTTGAGAGATTGAGGACAAGAGGCGAGTTATGGACGATACACTCGCCCAGGATTCGCTGGCCATTTTTAAGTGGGACCGAATGAATCAAGTAGATTTTAATACAAAGAAGATTCAGTATTGTTTGTTGTCACACAAACGATTCGCTGACCTATTACGATCATCTTTGTCTATGTTGAGCAATCAGAAGCTCTTGATGTTCTGGGCTTGAAAATACAAAGTGTTGACCGTTGGGCTAAACATGTATTTGAAGAGTTGAAAGAAGCATTCAAGTGCTTAGGCTTCCTTAAACGGTGTAAGAATTACTTCACTCTTTTTGATCTTCTAAACATCTATGCCACTTGCATAGGGCCGAAAATGGAGTACAACTCACATGCTGGAGTTTCAAAATCAACCGTGTACAGAGGAGAGCGATGGCGTTGATTGGGGACAGTAGGGTATCCAATTGTATTGCCTCCCTTGAACATCGTCGCAATGTGAGTAGTTTGCGCGCTTTTTTATTTATCGGTACTTTCATGGTGTGTGTTTTTTTATTCTTTTTATTCCTGATGATTGTCAAAAATACTAGCCCTTCCAGGAACTCACACTCGTTTGTAATTGCTTGGCCAGCAAAACATGGCCAGATCGCCTCAGAATATCGAGACGACCCAGAATATATATTTTATGGGATCGCAGATCAATATTTCGAGGTGTTACAAATAGACTGACTAGATTAGCATACCTCCATCCTATGGTGGTGGGTATAAAAAGGGGAATTTCCTTAGACTCTAAAAGAATGTCTTATAATTTCGCTTTCGCATAGGTTTCGTTTGTTCCTGCATATGAGCTTTCAAGTTTGACGGAGTAGAAAACACGACAAACATTTCTCAAATTTGAACTGCTTGGAGGCGTCCTGATAGTGGTTCATCATGTGTTGGTTCAACTGCAATTGCAAAAGGCATTAAAATATTGCATGGACTTGCATGTAACCGAAGTCTTTCCTTGAGGGCAAGGGTTTTGGACACTGTTTGCAAGCAAACTCATTGATCCTCTTTTGGGCTGATGTTATGTGGTTCTTTACGTTAATTTCCTGGTGGCAGAAGTTGCCACAGAAATCACGATGTGCCAGCAGTATGCATGAACTTGTGTTTGGTAAATTTTGATTTGCCTATGAGTTCCTTCAGGCAGACGGCCCATGTATAACTTTACCTACGACGCTTGCTTTGCGATTCGTCGATCAACTTGTCTATATTTCTTCGAATTCTTTTTTTATACCCTCCACCATAGGATGGGGGTATACTAATTTAGTCATTCTGTTTGTAACATCTCGAAATATGCGTCTAAGACCCCATAAAGTATATATCTTGATCGTCATATCATTTTAAGTCGATCAAGCCATGTCCGGCCGTATGTCTGTCGAAATCACGCTAACTTTCGAAGGAGTAAAGCTAGCCGCTTGAAATTTTGCACAAATACTTTTTATTAGTGTAGGTCGGTTGGGCCGGTAAATGGGCCAAATCGGTCCATGTTTTGATATAGCTGCTATATAAACCGATCTTGGGTTTTGACTTCTTGAGCCTCTAGAGGGCGCGTTTCTCGTCCTATTTATTTGAAATTTTCCACGTATATTTATGGAGTCACTTCTAACATCTGCGCTAAGTATGGTTCAAATCGGTCCATGTTTTGATATAGCCGCCATATAAACCGATCTTGGGTTTTGACTTCTTGAGCCTCTAGAGGGCGCGTTTCTCGTTCGATTTGTCTGAAATTTGGTACGTAGTGTTTTGGCATCACTTCCAACATCTGCGCTAAGTATGATTCAAATCGGTTCATAATCTGGTATAGCTGTCATATAAACCGATCTTGAATCTTAACTTCTTGAGCCAATAGAGACCGCAATTCCCATCCGATTTGGCTGAAATTTTGCATTAGGTGTTTTGTTATGACTTCTAATAACTGTACTAAGTATGGCGCAAATCGGTACATAACCTTATATAGCTGCCATATAAACCGATCGGGGATCTTGACTTCTTGAACCCCTAGAGGGCGCAATTCTTATCCGATGTGGCTAAATTTTTGCATGACGTGCTTTGTCATGACTTTCAACAACTGTGCAAAATATGATTCAAATTAGTCTATAACCTGATATAGCTGCCATATAAACCGATCTGGGATCTTGACTTCTTGAGCCTCTAGAGAGCGCAATTCTTATCCGATGTGGCTGAATTTTTGCATGACGTGCTTTGTCATGACTTTCAACAACTGTGCCAAATATGGTTCAAATTAGTCCATAATTTGATATAGCTGCCATATAAACCGATCTGGGATCTTGACTTCTTGAGCCTCTAGAGGGCGCAATTCTTATCCGATGTGGCTGAATTTTTGCACGACGTGCTTTGGCATGACTTTCAACAACTGTGCCAAATATGGTTCAAATTAGTCCATAATTTGATATAGCTGCCATATAAACCGATCTTGAATCTTGACTTCTTGAGCCAATAGAGACCGCAATTCTCATCCGATTTGGCTGAAATTTTGCATGAGTTGTTTTGTTATGACTTTCAACAACTGTGCTAAATAAGGCGCAAATCGGTACATAACCTGATATAGCTGCCATAAAAACCGATCGGGGATCTTGACTTCTTGAGCCTCTAGAGGGCGCAATTCTTATCCGATGTGGCTGAATTTTTGCATGACGTGGTTTGTCATGACTTTCAACAACTGTGCCAAATATGGTTCAAATTAGTCTATAATATGATATAGCTGCCATATAAACCGATCTGGGATATTGACTTCTTGAGCTTCTAGAGAGCGCAATTCTCATCCGATTTGGCACAAATTTTGTACAACGGCTTCTCCCGTGGCCTTCAACATACGTGTGCAATATGGTCAGAATCGATCTATAGCTTGATATAGCTCCCATATAAACCGATCTCCCGATTTTGCTTCTAGATCACCGAATCGGACTATAACTTGATTTAGCTCCTCCTCTGTCCTTATTCATTATACTTTGTTTGCCTAAAAAGAGGTACTGCGCAAAGAACTCGACAGATGAGACCATGATGGAGGGTATATAAGATTCGGCCCGGCCGAACTTAGCACGCTCTTACTTGTTTTTTCTTTATTTATTTTGCAAAAACTGGGATCTTGGGACTGTAATTTATGATTTTGTTTTTGCTTTAAAGTTACTGAAATTAACAATAGTATCAATAGTTATCGATATTTGTTGGAAAATATCGACAATATCGAATTTTGTGAATATCGATAGTTTGCCAGCTCTAAAAAGAAGGCGCAGCGCAGCGGCCCCGTCTCAGCTGGTAGCATAATAAGTCTAAAAATTGCAGTGTACATCTAATGCATGAGACTCGGTTTAAATTTCATACAAATGGTAAGGGCCCTCTTGGCAAAAAATAACATTTTTCGGATTGGATCGGAATTTTATTATATCATTGTATCTGGTTTAAAACATTTAAGAGATAAGAAGAGCCAGCTACCATCAATATAAACATACAACAGATTGTTTACATATACAAGTACAAACATTACATATAATTCCAACAACAATTCCAAATAGTTTCGAGGCAATACCAATATATCTTCACGATTTTATAACTCATTGTATGTAGGTGGATATAACTTCTATGGAACATAGTTTTCGCCCATCCACCACAGCGGTAACTTTAGTCGAATAGTCACCATTAATAAAAACAAATAATTTTGGTCCAGTGTCAGAAGTAAGATTTTTCAAATATAGATCATGCTGTAATGAAAAAATAAAGATTATAAAAAAAATGTTGGTGTTAGTTACTAAGTTGCGAGGAAGGCAAGTTTGATTTTGTTCAGATATATTTGCGTTAAGAAATCTTAATCCCATTAGCTGGACTTTTAATAGATTTGCAAACGCCTCAGTTTTCTGCGCTTGTTCTTCAATTCTGAAACTTAGTTTCGAGATGTCTTACACCACTTGAACTTTTCATCGGAGTTTTTGTCGTCCCGGTTTGCGTATATCACAGTGTTTGCCTTCAAAAAAGACTTCTTCGCTGGAGCTTATTCATTGATTATGACAACAAGACCTAGCTAAGGCAGCCATTGTATTTTGGTACGTAAAATTGTGCTAACGTCGCTCAGTGTTGTCAAATCGAAAAATCGCACGGTTTTGTCAAATCGACAAATCAAATACAAACACCATGCCTATGTCAAGGGAAGGTCGGTGGAGACTGCCCTGTACGAGTTTGTGCATAAAATAGAAGAATCCTTCAATGCCAAAACGTATACCCTGGCGTTATGTATTGGCATGGAAGTGGCTTTTAACAATGTGCGGACCGACACACTGATCCAATCCTTAGACCAGTACCGGGTGGTCCCGGTCCTTAGAGACTGGATAAACCATATGCTAAGGAACTGGTGAATGAATTGTGTGTCCCATGGCATAAATATAAGGGAGAAAGTGGCACAGGGCACACCACAGGGGGGCAATTTTATCGCCACTCCTACGGGTGACCAGCATAAATGACCTATTACGGATGCTGACTGAGGAGGGATTTCAATCCGTCTGCTATGCAGACCAAGGTTTAATACTTCAAAGGGAAAGGGATCCGAACGAGCTATGCGGAAGGGCCGAAAGGGTCTTGCATATGGCATATGACTGGGCTAGACCCAGAGGTCTCAATGTTAACCCAGAGACGACTGATATATGTTTGTTCACGAGAAAGACGAAGGTGGGTCAATTTAACGCAGCACGTTTCCTCAATAAGACGATTTCGATACCTGACAAGGTCAAATACTTAGGTGTGAACTTGGACAGGAAACTGAATTGGAAGTGTCACGTACTGAGAAGGCTCACAGATGTTGGGCACTATGTAGACGGGCCGTAGGCTTGAAATGGGGCCTGAATCCGAGAATAGGCCACTGGATCTACAGGAGCGTGATTAGACCAATACTAACTTACGCCTCAGTAGTTTGTTGGACTTCTATGGAGAAAAAGTGCAACATAAGGACCATACAACAGGTTCAGAGAACATGTTGTCTTAGTATAGGCGGGTGAGGACCATGTCCAATAGGGCACTGGAGACTATTCTAGATATGCGATCCGGCTCTCTGCGGCTATGAGACATAAGGCTAAGGGAGAATGGATTGAAGATGGGAGTAGCTCATACCATCGCGGTACAATCGAGGCGACGATAGGAAATATGGAAGGAAGGGAAGAGGTTTCCGATCGGATACCTAAGATGAACCTTGAAATCGAGTGCGAGGCACTACTGCCATCGGCACAGTCTTGAATTGACGAAACCCTAGTATTGCCATCCGGAAGATCATGTTACACGGATGGATCAAAGCTAGAGGACTGAGTGGACCTGGGGTTTACATTGAGAACCCAGGGACTGAGATCTATTTTAGACTGCCTGACCATAATACGGTCCTGCAGGCAGAGAACCGGGTGATCACGGAATGCGTGAAGTGGTGTGGTACTAACGCGAGGACGTCGAGTGTGAACATCTGTACCGACAGTAAACTGGCCATAAGGGCAATAAAAACCAGGACGGTAAAGTCACGAACAGTCTTGCAGTGTAAGAAGGAGATTAACACCTTCTCTGAGGATGGCAAAATCCGCATCGTTTGGGTGCCGGGCCATAACGGAGTAAAAGGGAATGAGAGGGCAGGCAAATTGGCGGTGAAGACCAAAGAACTGCCGCCAACGCACTTTGTTAACCCAAACCCTTTCGGGTTGACGCAGTCCAAGTTAAGGGAGTGGGCGACGTATGCGCAACATTGTGGAACAGCGAAACGGTCGGGAGGACGGCGAAAATCATATGGGGTGATCCAGATCGTGAGAAGACGAGCCTATTACTAAAAGGAAGTAAGAAGGAGGTCAGTGCGTCAGTACATTCCACTAAGGAACAGGGGCAAACTTCTCAACTATCAATGAGTGCAGTCCAATTCAAGTTCAAGCTCAATGAAAAGGGGCCTCCTTTTAATAGCCGAGTCCGAACGGCGTGCCTCAGTGCGACACCTCTTTGGGGATAAGTTTTACATGGCATAGTACCACACAAATGTTGCCAGCATTAGGAGGGGAAAGTCACCGCTGAAAATTTTTTCTGGTGGTCTCGCCAGGATTCGAACCCAGGCGTTCAGCGTCATAGGCGGACATGCTAACATCTGCGCTACGGTGGGACACAAAGGACTTCGATCTCACCCATGTAAAATCGGTGCGGCAAGTGATAGAATGTGTAGGGTATGCGTGGAAGATGATGAGACGTTGGAGCATTTCCTTTCCGGCTTTCGCGTCTAACAGATATCGGGGAGTGGTATTGAAATCACGGAATTCCTAACTTAAAATTTTCTTTTTAGAGTTTACTTTATAGTTTTTAAGAGCGCATAACAAGCCGATTACTGGCTTAGTGATGTATGTCCATAGTAGCATGGGGCGGATTAATATCTGCATCCTCTTTTCAACCCAATCATATCCCGTATACAAGAAAAGTGGCAACACAAAATGAGGCAATTACACAGGAATAAGTCTTTTGCCCATCGCATACACTGAAAGATTAAAGTGTGAAGTCAATGGAAGAGTTGGGTCGGCTTTAGTCTTGGTGAATTCATCATAGACCAGATATTTACATTGCGCCAAATACTGGAAAAGACCTGAGCAGGGGAAACCAATATCGACCATCTTTTCGTTAACTACAAAGCCGCCTTTGTCAGCCCTCTCCGTTCAAAGGTATTTTAAGCCGTGTTTGATTTTGGTATTCCTGCAAATCTGATACGATTTTGCAGCATGATGTTTGCCGATACAAGCTCCTGAGTTAAAATAGGAAAGAACCTCTCCGAACCGTTCAATATCAAACGAGGTTTTAGACAGGGAGATAGGATACCCACCCACTGGTAATTTACCTGGTAGAATCCCATCTTTGATTAAGTTTGACAAATCGAGGTTGTGGTTTATATGGGAGCTTGATCTTTTTATGGGCTTATTTTCCGTGGCTGTTAGTATTGTGCCCTCAAGAGGCTCAAAAATTATAAGCGCTGTAGATGAACAATGAGTATTTGGCCACAAGTTTCAAGCGCCTAGTTTTATCCGATTGAATGTTGGGATGCTTTCGATAGAGGGACGAGCAGGAGGACGAACATGGCTACACATGGCGTATAAAAATGTATTTTGCGGAATCGTTTTTTTTTACAATGTCATAAAAAAGTGGTCGACATGAAGGAACATTTTTATGAAGATTTTCATAAATTTAAATTAGCTTAAG
Organism: Stomoxys calcitrans; assembly: GCF_963082655.1. Taxonomy (NCBI): domain Eukaryota; kingdom Metazoa; phylum Arthropoda; class Insecta; order Diptera; family Muscidae; genus Stomoxys; species Stomoxys calcitrans. The sequence continues at coordinate 48,859,593 of NC_081554.1, read as the reverse complement.
GAATTTCTTATCAAATGTTGTTTCTGTACTCACATTATACGGGCACTTGTGATTTATGTTGGTAAAAGGGGCTATATAGTCATACAGGCGGCCCATTGCACGCATTTTCTTTCGATTTGCAAAAAAATCACAAATATCCCAACTACCGTTAAGTGGCACCAAACGTCTAGGGGTCAGCATACCAATTGCTATCCAAACTTTCAGATTTGTTAATGGTTTGATAAGTCGAATCATTAATGATAAGGTTGGTAAATTTTTTTCACTCGGAGCGATTTGGCACAATTCGAATTTCATAACTTCTGGTTGGAATATTTTGCATATAACTTTTGTCATTGTAAATGTGCTGCAAATTACCTTTAATGTCAAAGAAGTTTTTAGAAAAATTAATACGATTAAATTTTTTCGAAAAGGGTGAAGAAAATAACCTGCTGCACAAGAAGCATAATAAAGAGAGATTTTAAAAATATTTCCAGCATTTTTGCCAAAAGTCAACCTTAAGGTTTAAAAGTTCACGGTGTAATAAAAGTTATTTCACTTATTGCCCGAATTGTTATACAGTATCATGTATCTGATTAGATGAAACAAATATATATATTTTAAAGTGGTCACCATTAATGTCAAATGATATTATTATTGGTATGGTATGGTTGAAATAACCTTTTTACTTTAGTAGAAAATTCTAATTGCGGTACTAGATTTACTTCATATATTTAAATGGAAAAAATAAGATCTGTTTCTGTTTTAGATAAGAAAAAATTGAGTCCTCTTTTAATTGTCATACAACATTTCAATAGTGATTAACATCAGCATTAACAGCCGAATTGAATGAATGCTCGATTGCAGCGACAGCAGTAATAGGTCACCTCAACTGCCCAGCAAACCAAATGTCTGATGTCAGACTAATCAGAACGAATACTGAAGTTTTCCGATAAGATCTTAACGAATTCGTTCCGAATTCTGTTCGACATTCTTAAGAAATTTTTGTTCCGACAGTTCTGAAAGTATTCTGAACGATTTCTAACCGCCTTTTCGTATGGGGTTTTTCTTTAACAGTTCTGAAAGAATTCTGAACGATTTCTAACCGACTTTTCGTATGCGGTTTTTCTTTAATTTTTCTTCCGACAATTCGGAAGGAATTCTGAACGATTTCTAACCGACTTTTCGTATGCGGTTTTTCTTTAATTTTTCTTCCGACAGTTCGGAAGGAATTCTGAACGATTTCTGTACTGTTTCTCTAAAGCAAATTTTGTTCCGACAGTTCTGAAAGAATTCTGAACGATTTCTGACCGTCTTTTCATATGGGTTTTTTTTTGAGGTTTTCTTTCGACAGTTCTTGATGAATACTGAACGATTTCAGACCACTGAAAACTCTGAAGTCTTCCGATAAGATCTTAACGAATTCGTTCCGAATTCTGTTCGACATTCTGAAGGAATTTTTGTTCCGACAGTTCTGAAAGAATTCTGAACGATTTCTAACAGCTTTTTCGTATGGGGTTTTTCTTTAATTTTTATTCCGACAGTTCGGAAGGAATTCTGAACGATTTCTGCACTGTTTCTCTAAAGTAAATTTTGTTCCGACAGTTCTGAAAGAATTCTGAACGATTTCTGAGCGTCTTTTCATATGGGTTTTTTTGAGGATTTCTTTCGACAGTTCTGGAAGAATTCTGAACGATTTCAGACCGTTGAAAACTCTGAAGTCTTCCGATAAGATCTTAACGAATTCGTTCCAAATTCTGTTCGACATTCTGAAGGATTTTTTTCCGACAATTCTGAAAGAATTGTGAACGATTTCAGACCGCTTTTTGGTATGGGGTTTCTTGAATTTTTCTTCCGACAGTTCAGAAGGAATTCTGAACGATTTCTGCACTGTTTGACTGCAGGAAATTTTGTTGTGACATTTCCTATAGAATTCTGAACGATTTCTGACCGTCTTTTCATATGGGTTGTTTTGAGTTTTTCTTTCGACAGTTCTGGATGAATTCTGAACGATTTCAGACCGCTGAAAACTCTGAAGTCTTCCAAAAAGAACTTAACGAATTCGTTCCCAATTCTGTTCGACATTCTGAAGGAATTTTTGTTCCGACAGTTCTGAAAGAATTCTTCTGAAAGAATTCTAAACGATTTCAAACCGCTGAAAACTCTGAAGACTTCCGATAAGATCTTAATGAATACGTTCCGTATTCTGTTCGACGTTCTGAAGGAATTTTTGTTCCGAAAGAATTCTGAACGATTTCTAACCGCCTTTTCGTATGGGGTTTTTGAATTTTTCTTTCAACAGTTCGCTAGGAATTCCGAACGATTTCTGCACTGTTTCTCTAAAGCAAATTTAGTTCCGACAGTTCTGAAAGAATTCTGAACGATTTCTGACCGTCTTTTCATATGGGTTTTTTGAGTTTTTCTTTCAACAGTTCGGACTGATTTCCGAACTGTTTGTCCGAAGGATTTTTCGTTCCGAAAGTTCTGAACGATGTCTGAACGTCTTGTCGAATATTTTTGTTTATAGCCTCCACCATAGGATGGTGGTATACTAATTTCGTCATTCTGTTAGTAAAACCTCGAAATTGGCGTCTAAGACCCTATAAAGTATATATTCTTGATCGTCATGGCATTTTAAGTCGATCTAGCCATGTCCGTCTGTCTGTCCGTCCGTCGGTCTGTCGAAAGACCGCTAATTTTCGAAGAAGTAAAGCTAGCCGCTTGAAATATTGCACAAATACTTTTTATTAGAGTAGGTGGGTTGGGATTGTCAATGGACCAAATCGGTAAATGTTTTGATATAGCTGCTATATAAACCGATCTTGGGTCTTTAATTCTTGAGCCTCTAGAGGGCGCAATTTTCTGATTTGACTGAAATTTTGCACGTGGTGTTTTGGTATCACTTCCAATAACTGTGCGAAGTATGGTTAGAATCGGTTCATAACCTTGTATAGCTGCCGATCTTGGATCATGAGCCTCTTGAGGGCGCAGTTCTCGTCCGATTTGACTGTAATTTTGTTCAATGGTTCAAATCGGTTCATAAACTGGTATAGCTGCCATATAACCCGATCTTGGATCTTGATTTCTTGAGCCGCTAGAGGGCGCAGTTCTCATCCGATTTGGCTGAAATTTTGCTTGAGGTGTTTTGTTATGACTTCCCACAACTGTACTAAGTATGGTTCAAATCGGTTCATAACCTGGTATAGCTGCCATATAAACCGATCTTGGATCTTGAGTTCTTGGGCCGCTAGAGGGCGCAGTTCTCATCCGATTTGGCTGAAATTTTTGCATGCGGTGGTTTGTTATGACTAGCAACAACTGTCCAAAGTATGGTTCAAATCGGTTCAAAAACTGGTATAGCTGCCATATAAACTGAGCTGGGATATTGATTTCTGGAGTCTCTAGAGGGCGAAATTCTAATCCGATTTGGCAGAAATTGTGTACAATGGCTTCTCCCATGATCTTCAACATGCCTGTTCAATATGGTCTGAATCGATCCAAAGCTTGATACAGCTCCCATATAAACCGATCTCCCGATTTTGCTTCTTGAGCCCCTACAAGGCGAAATTCATATCCGAATGCACCGAAATATTACACAATGACTTTTGCAATGTTCAGCATTTAATTCGTTTATGGTCCGAATCGGACTATATTTTGATATAGCTCGAATAGCATAACAGTTCTTATTCATTGTTCTTTATTTGCCTAAAAAGAGATACCGCCCAAAGAACTCGATAAACGCGATTCATGGTGGGTATATAAGATTCGGCCCGGCCGAACTTAGCACGCTTTTACTTGTTTTATTTTTCTTCCGACTGTGGATTATGGACGTAACACTTTGCATAATCCGCTTCCTGTCTTCAATCTCTCGAAGATTCGGCCTATGGTCGAATGAAAATGAATGACAGAGGTTGCTGTCATTAGCGAACGAGTAGATAGGATTCGAAGTCAGACCCAGCAAATCGTCAATGAAAATAAGAAAAAGAGTGGGAGAAAAGACAGAGCCTTGAGAAACCATCTACAATGACTCTCATAGTGCGATCTCTGATAAAACTCGACATAAATCGAGGTGCAACGTGTTAGACCCTACAAATGGCTTGGAGATATCCAGAGCAACGACCTTACTCTCACCGATCTGGTGAATAACGACTTCAATGTTCCGACTGGAATGCCATTTGGTCACCCTTGGAGCAATTTCTGCGGAACCCATATTGTTGGTCGCTAAAAAGACCATTGGACTCTAAGTATCTCACAAGATGGTAATTGACCATGCTCTTCATAACCTTGGAAAGCGTAGAGCATAACGCTATTGGTCAGTAATTCGCAGGATCGGTTACCTTACCATTCTTTGGGATAGGCTGCACGTTCGCCAACTTTCAACGCGCCGGGAAAAAACCCGCACGGTAAGCAAGGTTGAAAAGATTGCGTAAAGGACGAGCGAGCATCGAAGAACACTTGCATACAAGAAGTGACGATATGCCATCCGGGCCCGGGGATTTATTTACGTCGAGATCTACAAGAACCGTTTTGACTCTGAGGCATGGAACTAGATACGTCTTCATTAACGGGGAGTGGTTCATCGCTTTCCGGTAAGAAAGCGGGAAGAATTCTTCGCAAACATGTCAGCCAGTAGGATTGGATGAATTGCCCTTCACTCTTTTCACAAACGACCAAAGCTTTTACTTCCCCTTGGAAAAGCAAGAACTTTGGCACGAAGACGTTGTTCGTGCAGAAACTTTTCGCGTCTAAGTACTCTGGAACACGAAGTTCTTGTCTGTTTGCGCAGCAATTCATTATTGGCATTTTTAATTGAACGCCAATTTCTGAATGCCTCCTCTTTCAATCTGATGGCATTTCTGCAAGCCTGGTTAAACCAGCTTTTGTCCTTCGATTTAATTGAAATTATTTTGGTTGGAATAAATAAGTCCATTCCAATTAAGATCACCTTGTCTATCATTTCAGCTGCCGCATCCAAGTCACAATCATGAAAGTAAAGCTTCCAATTGAAATTGCGAAAGAAATCATTGAGCTCAGCCCAACGAGCTTTTTCATACACAAATATTGTCCGCTTTGTGGCTGTAGCACTACTACTTGTACCAAGGCACCCAGACCTATAGGAAGGGCAGACAACATGCTACGATCCGATATCATCACCCCAGCTGTTGGATCTTTGGAGTACATTTTGAGCCTATTCCTGAAAGTCTTGAAAATTTTTACGTGGAAGTTAGTACCTATTCCGATATGCGGATATTTTTCCCTGCTCAACGGTTACATATCTTTGTTTGTTTACCATTATGTCTGTCAATGAAAAAAATCAATTCAGTTTATTGATCGATCTCTATACGAAGTTTCGGAAGGTACATCTGATTTCAATACGAAAGTACTTCAGAAATCTTTACGAAGTTTTGGAAAGTACGTCCGATGTCAATACGAAATTACTTCCGAAAACGTTATGAATTCTTTACGAAATTTCGGAAGGTTCATCCGATTTTAATACGAAAGAACTTCAGAAATCGTTAAGAATTCTTTACGAAGTTTCGGAAATCGTTCCGAATTCTTCACGAAGTTTCGGGAAAAAATTTTCGTTTCCGAATTCCCCAAGGTTTTTTTTCAGATTTCGTTCCGAAACCAGAATGAATTCGTTCCGATTTCTCTCCGAAGAGAAATGCTACCATGTATATTTCTTGACAGCGAGAAAAGCCTCTCTGTGGCCGACTAAGTGGTGAAGGGCTGTTTCAGTGGATTTGCCTTTACTTTATGCATGATGCTGCGGTGACAGGCGATCTCCAGGAATCTTTGCCGTGTGATATGTTTCTATCAACCTGTCAAGAGTCTTCAGCATAAAGGATGACAGACTAATAGGACGAAAATCTTTCGCCATCGTGTGGTAAGGTTTTCCTGCTTTCGGAATAAATCTTGGAGTCCCTCAATTCCACAGGTATATATGACATGATGATATAAGCAGAGTATAACTCCCTAATCCAGGGAACCAGTCTATCACATACAGCTTGTAATTCAACCGGTGGTACATCATCAGGACTTCGCGTAGACTTGCATGTAACCGAAGTTTTTCCTTGAGGGTTTTGGACACTGTTTGCAAGCAAACTCATTGATCCTCTTTTGGGCTGATGTTATGTGGTTCTTTACGTTAATTTCCTGGTGGCAAAAGTTGCCGCAGAAATCACGATGTGCCAGCAGTATGCATGAACTTGTGTCTGGTAAAGTTTAATTTGCCTCTGAGTTCCTTCAGGAAGACGGCTCACATATAACTTTAAATGCGACGTTTGTTTTGCGGTTCGTCGATCAACTTATCAGTATTCCTTCAAAGTCTTTTTCTTTTCTTGTTTTATTTTGCAAAAACTGGGAACTTGAGACTGTAATGTATGTTTTAGTATCGATAGTTATCGATATTTTTTGAAAAATATCGAAAATACCGAATTTTGCGAATATCGATAGTTTGCCAGCTCTAAAAAGAAGGCGCAGCGCAGCAGCCTCGTCTCAGCTAGTAGCAAAATAAGTCAAAAAACTGCAGTGTACATCTAATGCATGAGACTTGGTTTAAATTTCCTACAAATGGTTAGCGCCCTTTTAGCAAAAAGTAAAATTTTTCGGATTGTATCGGAATTCTGTTATATCATTGTATCTGGTTTAAAACATTTAAGAGATAAGAAGAGCCAGCTACCATCAAAATAGTTGAAGGCTTAATAGAAAATATAATATGAACATACAACAGATTATTTACATATACGTGTACAAACATCACATAAAGGGTGATTTTTTTGAGGTTAGGATTTTCATGCATTAGTATTTGACAGATCACGTACGATTTCAGACATGGTGTCAAAGAGAAAGATGCTCAGTATGCTTTGACATTTCATCATGAATAGACTTACTAACGAGCAACGCTTGCAAATCATTGAATTTTATTACCAAAATCAGTGTTCGGTTCGAAATGTTTTCATTCACCGTAACGTTGCGTCCAACAGCATCTTTGAAAAAATACGGTCCAATGATTCCACCAGCGTACAAACCACACAAAACAGAGCATTTTTCGGGATGCATGGGCAGTTCTTGAACGGCTTCTGGTTGCTCTTCACTCCAAATGCGGCAATTTTGCTTATTTACGTAGCCATTCAACCAGAAATGAGCCTCATCGCTGAACAAAATTTGTCAAAATTTGAACACATTTCGAACCGAACACTGATTTTGGTAATAAAATTCAATGATTTGCAAGCGTTGCTCGTTAGTAAGTCTATTCATGATGAAATGTCAAAGCATACTGAGCATCTTTCTCTTTGACACCATGTCTGAAATCCCACGTGATCTGTCAAATACTAATGCATGAAAATCCTAACCTCAAAAAAATCACCCTTTATAATTCCAACAACAATTCGAAGTAGTTTCGAGACAATTCCAGTATTTCTTCACGATTTTATAACTCATAGTACGTAGGTGGATATTACTTCTATGGAACATAGTTTTCGCCCATCCACCATAGTGGTAATTTTAGTCGAATAGTCACCATTCAGAAAAACAAAAAATGATGGTTCACTGTCAGATGTAAGATTTTTCACATATAGGTCATGCTGTAATGGAAAAATAAAGATTATAAATAACAAGTAAAAAGGCATTAAGTTTGGCCGGGCCGAACTTTGAATACCCACCACCTCGGGTATATATGTAAACCCCATTTCGTCACAATCCGGTGAAGATTGGATAGCTTAAGCACCCAAATTCGGCACGGACATTGAGTGGTCTAATATATATGTCACTATTCAATTTTGTAGAACAAAATATTGGTCTTTTAGGCAGATATATCCAATTATAAACCCATCTGAACTATATTAAGGTCGGATAGCGTAAGGCTCAGAAAAACTCACTGTTTTAAATTTCAGCGAAATCGGGTAATAAAAAAAGTTTTTATGGGCTTCAGTCCCCTTATCGGCAGATCGGTCTATATGACAACTATATCTAAATATAGTTCGATCTGAACAATATTTAAGTCGGATGTTCGGAGGTCTTAACCTACTCACTGTTTAAAATTGCAGTGAAATCAGGTAATAAATAAAGCTTTAATTGGCTTTAGACCCCTTATCGGTAGATCGGTCTATGTGGCAGCTATATCTAAATTAGTCCGATCTGTACTATATTTGGGTCGGATGTCAGGAGGCTAAAAATAACTCACTTTTTCAAATTTTAGCGAAATCGGTTAAAAAATAAGCCTTTACGTGCTTCAGACCCTTTATCGGAAGATCGGTGTATATGACAGCTATATCTAAATCAATTCCGATCTGTACCACATTTGGGTCGGATGTTGGGAGGCTTAAAACTGCGCACTATTCCAAATTTCAGCGAAATCGGAAGAAAAATAAAGATATTATGGCCTTCAGACCCTTTATTGGGAGATCGGTCTATATGGCAGCTATATCTAAATTTACTCCGATCTGAACCATATTTAGGTCAAATGTCAGGAGGCTTAAAATAGCTCACTGTTTTGAATTTCAGCGAAATTGGGTAATAAATAAAGCTTTTACGGCCTTCAGACCATTTATAGGGCGATCGGTCTATATGGCAGCTCTATCTAAATATTGTCCGATATAAACCATATTTAGTTTGGGTGTCAGGAGGCTAAAAATAACTCAATTTTTCAAATTTTAGCGAAATCGGTTAAGAAATAAGTCTTTTATGGGCTTCAGACCTTTACCCGCAGATCGGTCTATATGACAGCTATATCTAAATCAATCCCGATCAGTTCCATATTTGGGCCGGATGTTAGGAGGCTTAAAACTGCGCACTATTCCAAATTTCAGCGAAATCGGAAGAAAAATGAAGCTATTAAGGCCTTCAGAATCTTTATTGGAAGATCGGTCTATATGGCAGCTATATGTAAATATACTTCGATCTGAACCATATTTAGGTCAGATGTCGGTAGGCTTAAAATAGCCCACTGTTTTGAATTTCAGCGAAATCGGGTAATAAATAAAGCTTTTATGGCCTTCAGACCTTTTATCGGCAGATCGGTCTATATGGCAGCTATATCTAAATATGGACCGATCTAATCAATATTAAAACCGGATGTCGGGAAGCGTAAAATATGTAAAGGACCTTTCGTCAAGATAAGGTGGAAAATGCAGAAGAATGTCGAAGGGCCTAACGCTTTGTCTCAAATTTCGGCGACATCCGATATAGTCCATCTTCGAACTTAACCTGACTATGGACAAAAAAAGAGTCTGTGTAAAGTTTCAGCTTAATATCTCTATTTTTTGAAAGAGTGTAGCGTGATTGCAACAGACAGACGGGCGGACATGGCTAGTTCGTCTTAGATTTTTTCGCTGATCAAGAATTTATATACTTTGTAGGGTCGGAAATGAATATTTCGATGTGTTCCAAACGGAATGGCAAATTGAATTTGTTCCCATTCTTCGGTGGTGGGTATACAAGTTACCACCGTTCAGTGCTTGGTACTATTTTTAACTGGAATTCATTGGGGCTACAGTGATATATGAGAAATTACTCGCTGCACACTGAGTCATATAAAAGCGTCTCGCTGTCATTTTCAATAGTAAACTGATCACACAAATCGTTGGCAAACTGTTTGTGTTCTCATATAAAAAACTACGAGTGTGTGTTAGTGTTTAGATGTACGACCCATCCGAAGAGCGAACATCGAATCCGATCATTAGCTTGTTAAAGAAAAGGTTCACACATAGTGTGGTGAGAAACATACGATTTGACACTGCACAGAAGCTGGAATTCGGAAAGCTGCAAACACAACAGTTGGCCACGGCATACTCCATTCGGCTGACCCAATTGCTCTAAAAAAGCAAACCCTGACCCGTTAGTATAGCAGTGGAAACCAATGCTCACTTTATGGAACGAGGCGCAACATCCGTACTTGGGTACCGAAAGCCTCCGCTAAGGACCCATGGTACAACTGCAATTTCCAAATTTTGCCCATGAACATTCCACTATGGAACAGGGGCAAACTTCTCACATATCATTGAGTTCAGTCCGAATCAAGTTTAAGCTCAATGATAAGGGGCCTCCTATTTATAGCCGAGTCCGAACGGCGGCCGCAGTGCGACACCTCTTTGGAGAGAAGTTTTACATGGCATAGTACCTCACAAATGTCGCAAGCATTAGGAGGGGAAAACCACCGCTGAAAATTTTTTCCGATGGTCTCGCCAGGATTCGAACCCAGGCGTTCAGCGTCATAGGCGGACATGCTAAACTCTGCGCTACGGTGGCCTCCATGGCAACTAGAAGTGTCAAAATGCTGCTTAAGCCAATACTGCGGCATAAAGCAGAGGTACCGGGAGAAAAGGAGAAACGTCTCTTCCCCATGAATACGAAGGGAATGGAGAGACATGAGTGTGAGCGAACCGCGATGTTCAGGGGCAAGAATCAAGTGCGAAAATTCTACCAAAGAATAAAACATTAAACCAAAGGCTTTGGAGGCCATCGTAGCGCAGAGGTTAGCATGTCCGCCTATGCCGCTGAACGCCTGTGTTCGAATCCTGGCGAGATCATCAGAAAAAATTTTCAGCATTGGTTTTCCCCTCCTAATGCTGGCAACATATTTGTGAGGTTCTATGCCATGTAAAACTTCTCTCCAAAGAGGTGTCGTACTGCGGCACACCGATCGGACTAGGCTATAAAAAGGAGGCCCCTTATCATTGAGCTTAAACTTGAATCGAACTGCACTCATTCATATGTGAGAAGTTTGCCCCTGTTTTTGCAATGGCTTTGGTACAGGTACATCCTTCCACCAACAAAATCTGGTAACTGTTACAGACAGTATGCTGAGGATATGGAAAGAACACTTATCCCAGCTGCTGGTATCCGATGATGGTGGCTATGAGTATACCACAGAACAAATCCTTGCTGATGCTATAGCATGTGTACCAACCAGTCAGAACAAGATTCACGTAACAGTAAACCGGCTGAAAAACCATGAGGCAGCAGGAGGTGATGGGTTGCCAGCTGAACTGTGAGCCGAGGTGAAACGCTGATAAGACGTATGCATCAACTCGTTTGCGTCATCTGCTTAGAAGAACGCATATCCTTTGATTGGAACCTCACCATACTATATGCCGTATACATGAAAGGAGACAAGACAGTATGTGGCAATTACACAGGAGTAAGTCTTCTACCCATCGCATACACTGAAGGATTAAAGTGTGAAGTCAATGAAAGAGTTGGGTCGGCTTTAGGCTTGGTGATTTCATCATAGACCAGATATTTACATTGCGCCAAATACTGGAAAAGACTTGAGAAGGACGGATCGGACGGATCTACCACCTTTTCGTTAACTACAAAGCCGCCTTTTTCAGCCCTCTCCGTTCAAAGGTATTTTAAGCGGTGTCTGATTTTGGTATTCCTGCAAAAATGATTCGATTTTGCAGCATGATGCTTAATAGGAAAGAACCTCTCCGAACCGTTCAATACCAAACGAGGTTTTAGACAGAGAGAGAGAGATACCCACACATTGGGAATTTACCCGGTAGAAACCCATCTTTGATTAAGTTTGACAAATCGAGGTATTGGCTTATATGGAGGCTTGATCTATTTATGGGCTTATTTGGTGTGGCTGTTAGAATTGTGCCCTCAAGAGGCTCAAAAATTATAATCGCTGTAGATGAACAGTAAGTATTTGGCCACACATTTCAAGCGCCTAGTTTTATTCGATTGAAAGTTGGCATGCTTTCGAAAGAGGGACGAGCAGGAGGACGAACATGGCTACATCGACACAAAGTGTCATAGCGGTCAAGAATATATGAATCTTGTGGGGTCATAGTCCAATAGATGATGTGTTACTGGGGGAATGACAAAGAAAGGATACCCCTATCCCATGGCAGGGCGTATAAAAATGAATTTTGCGGAATCGATTTTTTTTTTTACATTTCGTAAAAAAAGTGGTCAAAATGTAGGAAAATTTTTATGAATATTTTGCATAAATTTAAATTTGCTTAAGGAATTTCTCGTCAAATATTGTATCTGTACTCACATTATACGGGCACTTGTGATTAATATTGGTAAAGGGGGCTATATAGTCATACAGGCGACCCAATGCACGAATTTTCTTTCGATTTGCAAAAAAATCACAAACATCCCAACTACCGTTAAGTGGCACCAAATGTCTAGGTCTCACCATACCAATTGCTATCCAAGCTTTCAGATTTGTTAATGGCGGTTTGATAAGTCGAACCATTAATGATAAGGTTGGTACATTTTTTCCAATCGCAGCGATTTGGCACAAGTCGAATTTCACCACATCAGGTTGGAATGTTTTACATATAACTTTTGTCATTGTAAATTTACTGCAAATTAACTTTAATGTCAAGGAAGTTTTTAGAAAAGTTAATACGATTCAATTTTTGCGAAAGAGGTGAAAGAAATTACCTGCTGCACAAGCAGCATAATTAAGAAGGATTTAAAAAATATTTGCAGCATTTTTGCTAAAATTTAGCCTTAAGGTTTAAAAGTCGACGGCGTAGTAAAAGTTTTTTCACTTATTGCCTGAATTGTTATACACCACCATGTATCTGATTAGATGAAGCAAAAATATATATTTTAAAGTGGTCACCACTAATGTCAAATGATATTATTATTGGTATATGGTTGAAATACCTTTTTTACTTCAGTAGAAAATTCTAATTGAGTTTAAATGGACAAAATGTGTTTAAATCGAAAAAAATAAGATCAATAAAAACTTTCTGTTTTAGATAAAAAAAAAACTGAGTCCTCTTTAAATTGTCATACAACATTTCAAAAGTGATTAACATTTGTATTATATGGACAATATGACGCCAGAGGAGTTTGTCACTGATATGCATTCGTCGGAGGCCATTAGGAAAATTGTGTCTGAGCCGAAAATCCATTGGGCGATAAGAGATTTCGACTCTTTTAAGTCGCCAGGGCCTGATGATGTATCACCGGTTGAATTACAAGCTGTGTCTGATAGACTGGTCCCCTGGCTTAGGGAGGTATACTCTGCTTGTATCAGAATGTCATTTATACCTGTGGGATGGAGGGACACGAAGGTAATTTTCGTTCCGAAAGCAGAAAAACCCTTCCTCACGAAGCCGAAAGATTTTCCTCCAATTAGTCCATCATCCTTTATGTTGAAGACTATTGAGAGGTTGATAGTAACATATCTTAGGACAAAGATCCCTGGAGATCGCCTGTCGGGGCAGCAGCATGCATATGCAAATTGCAAATTTTGCTCATGAACATTCCATTAAGGAACTGAGGCAAACTTCTCACAAATCAATGAGTGCTGTCCGAATCAAGTTTAAGCTCAATGATAAGAGGCCTCCTATTTATAGCCGAGTCCGAACGGCGTGCCGCAGTGCGACACCTCTTTGGAGAGAAGTTTTACATGGCATAGTACCTCACAAATGTTGCCAGCATTAGAATGGGAAAACCACCGCTGAAAATTTTTTCGGATGGTCTCGCCAGGATTCGAACCCAGGCGTTCAGCGTCATATGCGGACATGCTAACCTCTGCGCTACGGTGGCATCCAACAGCGTGCATATAGTAAATGCAAATCCACTGAAACAGCTCTTCAGGACCTAGTCGGCTACATAGAGCGTTCTCTCGCTGTCAAGGCATATGCAATGGTAGCATTTCTTCACATTGAAGGTGCTTTCATTAATGTAAAACCAACGTCAATCATGAAGGAATTGGAGTTTCTAGGCATCAACTCTACCGTAAGAAAGTTTATTAATAACTTACTTACTAAAAGATGGATAACGGCAGGCTTGGGATCTGTGGATCTAAAAAGATGGGTCAGCAGAGGAACACCTCAAGGAGGAGACAAAGTAGAGGAGACGGTACTCCTCTACTTTGGAATATAGCCCTTTACGATAGATTATTGTCTCTGGAAGAAAAGGGCGTACAAGTGGTTGCATATGCTGGTGACGTGGCAATTGCGGTTAGGTAAAAGTTTCCCAGCACTCTAAGAGATATACTTCAGGATGCTCTACGTGCAACAGCGAAGTGGGCTACCAAAAGTGATGTAGGTGTAAATCCGTGCAAGACAGTCATATATCTTTTCAGCACGAAATACAAGTTGCCTTGGGAAAAGAGAATGTTCCATTTACAGAAAGCGCAAAATACCTGGGTATATTGCTGGACAGGAAATTTAACTTCAAATCCAACATTTTGGAAAGTGCAAGAAAGGCCACTCTTGCCCTATACACTTGCAAGAGAGCCATTGGCTAAAGTTGGGGGTTTAGACTGCGTGTCATGCATTGGGTATATACGGCAGTTGTCTAACCTATAATGCTATATGGTGTTGTGGTGGGGTGGACGGCTCTTCAAAAGTCCACCTACTGCTCAATACTTATCCGGATCCAAAGGATGGCTGGTTTGTGCATCACAGCCGCACTGAGTACGACTCTATCTGATGCCCTGAATTTAATGCAACATCTTGTGCTTCTGGACATAGTGGCTACCCAAATTGCAGCGACCACTGCCGTGAGGTTAAAGGAGCTTTCTCAGTGGTCATGTGGCGGTTAGGGACACTGGCACTGGCTTCCAGGCGGTGTGGATTACACCCTACCTGCACCGCTTTTTGATAAAAATTACTGTATCACTATTCCTGATAGAAACGATTAGAACTACGATATCCCTGGTAACAGAAGTTACATAGGCTTCTATACGGATGCTTCCAAACTAAACGGCCAGGTTGGCTTTGGGGTGAACTCTAAAAATCTATAACTGGTCATATCGAAAATGTTACCCGACCACTGCAGTGTGTATCAAGCAGAGCTCCATGCAATAAAGGAAGTGATGGAATATTTAGGATATAATGTCATTACGACGATCGGCATAAATACCTTCTCAGACAGCCATTAAATCCCTGGAGAACGTATTTCTGAACACAAAAACCGCCCTCGACTGTCGCAGATCTCTGAACGAGATGGCTGAACCGTACAAAATCCACCTGTTTTGTTCTAACATAACAGGTGAATACTCTTCACGACCCCATACTCTCCACATAAATTCTGAGGGCGATAAGTCCCTTGCCAGAATTTCTCTTGCAGCCACTGCAATGGCACAGACCTCTCCCTAAAAGACCGTACACTCGTCTGGCAGTCTCAGAGACATAGTGGAATAGAATGCATCAGAGTAGACAACCAATCCAGTCCTTGACTCTATCTTGGAAAAATATGTGTAGATCGAGGTCTCACCCTCTTCGAGTACACCATTCGTCCCTCTCAGGAAATCGCCGCGAATCGTAGTCGGAGATCCTCCTCAGTCTACCCTTCGCATCCATAACACCCAGAATCGAACTGTGGCCGCAACAACCCTCCTTCAGCATGCCGAGCTCCCTCAGCCTAAGCCCGACCCTGGCGGCGCAGTTCCGAATATATGCCTCAATGGGCTGCATATCCAGCATCGCCGTCAAGTCTGCCTACGCTGCGGATCTCAGTGCCACCTGCGATCTCGACGCAGGCCAGTCTCTGGAACTTCTCGAACTCCCTCGCACGCGTACTCCTCCCTACGACATTCCACCATACCAGTGATTCATAGGCCAGTACTGGTCTCACCATGGTCCTATACATCCAATAAATCATGTTGGGAGTTACCCCTGACTTCCGATCGAACTCCTCCTGCAGGAGTAACCAGTAAGAAAAGGAAAAAGTCGGACGGAGTCGACTTTGTAATACCCTGCACCACCGAGTCTACGTAATACTTTTAATATATAGCACTTATATCCAAATTTAGTCAGACTTTAATTTTGCATACCTATTGAAATATCGAATCGAACCTTATACGATTTTCTTACGATGGTACGAAAATTGTGGCTTCTACAGCCTTAAAAGTCGAAACGCACAAAAGATATATATGGGAGTTTTTTCTTAATCTGATTAGATTTTGGTGACATTTTTTGCATCTAGTGCGACGTCAAATAAAACATTTACTGCAAAATTTTGTAAGGATGGGAACAAAATTTGGCTACTACAGCTTTAAAAGTGCATATTGTAAAGATCGGACCAAAATTGTGCCTTCTACAGCCTTAAAAGGCCATATCGGATGAAAGATATACATTGGAGCTATACACAAATCTGATCCGATTCTGATGAAATTTTTTGAAATTTTGGACACATACTAGGACGTCGGAAAAAGCACTTCGTGTCAAATTTGGTAAAGATCGGACCAAAATTGTCCCTTCTATAGCCTTAAAAGGCCATATCGGATGAAAGATATACATGGGAGCTATATACAAATCTGATCCGATTCTGATGAAATTTTGCACACATATTGGAACGTCACAAAAAGCACTTCGTGCCAAATTTGGTAAAGATCGGACCAAAATTGTGCCTTCTACAGCGTTAATAGGTCAAATCGGATTAAAGTTATATATGGGAGCTATATCTAAATCTGAACCGATTTAGATGAAAACTTTGCACACGTATTAAGACGTCACACGATCATGCTAAATTTGGTAAAGATCGGATTAAAATTGTGGCTCCTATAGCTTTAAAAGGGCATATCGGATGAAAGATATATATGGGAGCTATATCTAAATATGAACCGGTTTCAATGAAATTTTGCACACATATCGGGACGTTAAAAAAAACACTCTGTGCCAAATTTTGTAAGTATCGGACCAAAATTGTGGCTTCTACAGCTATAAAAGGGCACATCGGATGAAATATATGTATGGGAGCTATATCTAAATCTGAACCGATTTAGCGTTCGTCCTTGGACCAAAAAACAGATTTGTGCAAAATTTTGTGAAAATCAGACAACAAATGCGACCTGTACCTTGATTACAAGAATACATGGACAG
Organism: Stomoxys calcitrans; assembly: GCF_963082655.1. Classification (NCBI taxonomy): domain Eukaryota; kingdom Metazoa; phylum Arthropoda; class Insecta; order Diptera; family Muscidae; genus Stomoxys; species Stomoxys calcitrans. The sequence goes on along the minus strand of NC_081554.1, from coordinate 48,842,812 downwards.
ACAGAGAGACGAACATAGCTAAAACGAATCAGGAACTGATTCTAAGCCGATCCGTATACTTATCGATGGGTCTCTTCTCCTTCTTAGTGTTGCAAACAATTGCACAAATCTTTAATATCCTGTACCACAGTGGTGGTGTAGGGTATAAAAAGCCGACCGTGCCTTACGGCTTCCTTCCTCGGTGTTCCTCTTCCCGTACAGTTTGGAATCGAGGACTATGCCTAGGTACTGCACCTCCTTCGACAGCCACAGGGTGAATCCGTCCAAGGACGGGAGTCTGAACTCCGGTATCTTATAGCCACGCGTAAAGAGCACCAGCTCCGTTTTCCCTGGGTTGGTCCTCAACCCATTTTTGGTAGCCCATCGCAACAACCTCCTCAGTGACCCTTCTATGATCTCCTGCAACACAACGTAGTCCGCATAAACGATAATACTCGTGTCGTCCCCTTCGAGATCCATCAGGATTTCATTAATCACGAGGTTCCATAGAATCGGCGAGAACATCCCTCCTTGGGGCGTTCCTCTGGTCACCCGCCTTCTAACCACACTATCTCCTAGGTTCGCTGCAATAATCCTACCATACAGCATATTATTGGTCCACTTTGATATTAAGGGGTGAATCCCTGTGCGGTCCAGTGAGGCGACTATCGCCGCTATCTCCACATTATTAAAGGCCCCCTCAGTAACCAAGAAGGCCGCCAAAGTGTATTCCTTCTGTCGGAGAGACATCTCGACCTCCTGTAACACCTGGGCGTTTTGTGCCCTACTGAAGATTTCCGGCGTAAGTCCCCCTCTCACCATCAGTTCATTTAGTCTTTCCAGTGTTTTCAGCAAAAAAAAATCAATCTTTACTGTTAAGTAAAGATTGATTTTTTAAGAGCAATATGAAAGTTTTTCAAAAGAGCAACAGGAATTCAAAAAAATTCATAAAATCTTTATTTGATTCGTAAATACGGTCCATATAATTTAATGTTTGAAGATTATTTCATGCATCCGTGTCCTTAGTGGCTTAGTCCAATTTTGGCATGCTCTTTCCAACAATTCGGCTGATATCTCACGAATTAATGCTTCAATGTAGTCTTTCAAAGCGTCAATTGCGGACTTGTGTGTATAGACATGAGTTTTAACATAGCCCCATAAAAAAAGTCTAAAAGCGCACGATCTAGGCGGCCAATTGACCGGTCCTTAACATGAAATACTCGACTCGTCATACTAGCCTCTCAATAACTCCAATTTTACACATACTGTGTGGCATGTCACACCGTCTTTTTGAAACCACATGTCATGCAAGTCAAGCTCTTTCATTTAGAGCAAAAAAAAGTTGGATATCATCTCACGGTAGAGCTTACCATTCACAGATACGTTACGATTCGCATCATCTTTGAAGAAGTACGGTCCAATGATGCCACCAGCCCATAAACCGCACCAAACAGTAACTTCTTCTGGAGGCATTGGTAGCTCTTACAATGCTTTTGGCTGATCTTCACTACAAAATCGAACTTTCAGACTATTTACGTACCATTTGAGTCAAAAATGAGCTTCGTCGATGGAATGGAAGAAGCGCCCGATAAACTTTTTTAACAGAGCACGCATTTTGATATTAAAAATACAATGATTTGCAAGCGTGGTTAATTTGTAAGAAGATTCATGGTTGAATTATAGACCAAATTGAAGATGTTTGACAGTGAAACAAAATACGAGCAGATTAAACCAGTGTTGCCAAAATGATAATAGCTAAAACATTACCCTTTACATGTACCATGGGCTACTTCAGACGGTATACATAAAGACAGTAGAAGCATCCCTTGTCAAACTTTTAGAAGTTGCAAGGCAGTCCTCCGTAGCGCAGAGGTTGGCATGTCCGCCTATGATGCTGAACGCACGGGTTCGAATCCTGGCGAGATCATCAGAAAAACCATTTTTAGCGGTGGTTTTCCGCTCCTAATGCTGGCAACATTTGTGAGTTACTATGCCATGTAAAAACTTTTCTCCAAAGAGGTGTCGCACTGCGGCACGCCGTCCGGACTGGGCTATAAAAAGGAGGCTCCTTATCATTGAGCTTAACTTTGAATTGAACTGCACTCATTGATATGTGAGAAAAAATATTTGTAAGGTAGTCCTCTTGGAAGCTGCATTTTAGAAGGCATTAGGTCCTTCTATTAGAAGGCTTTAAAGCGCTGTTATTAGGCCTGATTTAAGCAGGCCTTAGTAGTTTTCCCACTGGGTAGTGTCATCCTAATGCTGCTGTAATGCATAAACAAGCCACGGAAGTATGAAAACTGCAGTGTACATCTAGTGCATGAGATTTGGTTTATGTTCCCTACAAATGGTTGCAGCTCTTTTGTTTAGCAAAAACTAAAATTTTTCGGATTGGATCGGAGTTTTATTATATCATTTAAAACATTGTAGTTATGATTTATTCAAAGATAAGAAGAGCAAGCTACCACCAAGATAGTTGAAGGAAGAACAGATATACTGCTTTATATAAAATAGAATACAAACGTACAACAGATTATTTATATTTACGAGTACAAACAACATATATTATTCCAATAACAATTCGAAGTTGTTTCAAGGCAATTCCAGTAACTCTTCACAATTTTATAACTCATTGTGTGTAGGTGGATATTATTTCTATAGATAATAATTTTTGCCCATCCACTATAGTGGTAATTCTAGTCGAATAGTCACCATTCATAAAAACAAAAAATGTTGGTCCTCTGTCAGTGGTAAGATTTTTCACATATACATCATGCTGTAATGAAAATATAAAGATTATAAATAACAAGTAAGAGCATGCTAAGTTCGGAAGGGCCGAATCCTATAAACATATGTCGAGTTCTTTGGGCGGTATCTCTTTTAAGGCAAACAAAGAATAATGTATAAGAACTGTTATGTTAGTGGAGCTGTATCAAGTTATAGTCTTATTCGGACCATAAATGAATTGAATGCTGAACATTGCAGAAGTCATTGTGTAATATTTCAGTCCATTCGGATAAGAATTGCGCCTTGTGGGGCCTTAAGAATCAAAATCGGGAGATCGGTTTATATGGGATCTGTATCAAGCTATGGATCGATTCAGACCATATTAGACACGTATATCGAAGGTCTTAAGAGAAGCCGTTGTACAAAACTTGAGCCAAATCGGATGAGAATTGCGCTCTCTAGAGGCTCAAGAAATCAAGATCCCAGATCGGTTTATATGGCAGCTATACCAGGTTATGAACCGATTTAGACCATGATTGGCACAATTGTAGGAAGTAATACCAAAAAACGGCGTGCAAAATTTCTGTCAAATCGGACGAGATCTGCGCCCTCTAGAGGCTCGAGCAGTCAAGACTCACGATCGGTTTATATGACAGCTATACCAGGTTATGTACCGATTTGATTCATACTAAGCACAGTCGTTGGAAGTCATAACAAAACACCTCGTGCAAAACTACAGGCAAATTGGATAAGAATTGCGCCCTCTAAAAGTCAAATCGGATAAGAATTGCGCCCTCTAGAGGCTCAAGAAGTCAAGGCCCAAGATCCGTTTATATGGCAGCTATACTATGTACCGATTTGCTCCATACTAAGCACAGTTGTTAAAGGTCATAACAAAACATCGTGTGCAAAATTTCAGTGAAATCGGACGAGAACTGCGCCCTCTAGAGGCTCAACAAGTCAAGACCCAAGATCGGTTTATATGTCAGCTATATCAAAATGTGGACGAATTTTGCCCATTTACAATCCCAACCGACCTACACTAATGAAAAGTATTTGTGCAAAGTTTCAAGCGCCTAACTTTACTTCTTCCAAAGTTAGCGTGCTTTCGACAGACGGACGGACAGTCGGCTGAAGAAGTCAAGATCCCAGATCGGTTTATATGGCAGCTATACCAGGTTATGTACCGATTTGCTCCATACTAAGCACAGTTGTTGAAAGTTATAACAAAATACCGCGTGCAAAATTTCATTGAAATCGGACGATAACTGCGCCCTCTAGAGGCTCAAGAAGTCAAGACCCAAGATCGGTTTATATGGCAGCTATATCAAAACGTGGACCGATTTAGCCCATTTACAATCCCAACCGATCTATACTAATGAAAAGTATTTGTGCAAAATTTCAAGCGCCTAGCTTTACTTCTTCCAAAGTTGGCGTGCTTTCGACAGACGGACGGACGGCCATGGCTAGATCGACTTAGAATGTCATGACGATCAAGATTATATATGCTTTATGGGATCTTAGACGCATATTTCGAGATGTTACAAACAGAATGACGAAATTAGTGGAGGGTATAAAAATGTTTGTTTTAATTACTAAATTGCTAGGAAGGCAACCAGGAAAGGAAGTGTGGTTTCTTCAGATATGTTTGCATCAAGAAATATTTATATTCTCCACCATCGGATAAGATGTATTGATCTAGGAACTTTATAAAATGTATGCACAAAAACCAAACTTTTCAGTAGACGAGTGTCATTGAATTACAGACACTTGCAAGTATGTACTTTACTTTAATTTAATTGGATAAGATAGAACATTTTTGCCATTAGCAGGACTTTAAAAAGATTTCCAAACGCCTCGATCTTCTGCGTTCTTTCTTCGTTTGTAACACTTAGTTTCAATATGCCTTTCATCACCTGATGTTTTCATCGGCGTTTTGGTCGTCCGAGTTTGCGTCTACCGCAGTGCTTGCCTTCAAAAAAGACTTCTTCGCTGGAGCCTATTCATTCATTCTGACAAAAAGACCTAGCCAAGGCAACCATTGTATTGTGCCAAATTTCATCGAAATCGAATGAAAAATGCTCCTTTTATGGGCTCAATACTCTATATCGGTAGAGTGGTCTATATGGCAACATGGTCCGATCTGAACCACTTTCAGCAAATAGATGTAGAATTCTAACAAAATTCACTGTACTAAATTTCATCCAAATCGGATAAAAAATTTTCCTTTTATGGATTCAATACCCTATATCTGGAGATCGGTCCATATGGCAGCATTATCTAAATATGGTCCGATCTGGACAACATTTGACAGAAATGGTTAGGAGTCTTCCAGAACACACTGTGTCAAATTTCGTCGAAATCGGGTAATAAATGGTTCTTTTATGGCCTCAGTACCCTATATTGGGAAATCAGGCGGTCGGTCTATATCCAAACTTAGTCCGATCTGGACCACATTTCACAGGAACGAAATGAAAAAGCAGCAACTTATTGCCTAAAGACTTTAAGTTGGGAGATCAGTCTGTATAGCGGCTATATATAACAATAGTCTGATTTTATGAGATCAGAAGGTCAGGTTCATATACAAAGAATAAGAAATTATTAACATGTAAAAGCGTGCTAAGTTCGGCGGGGCCGAATCTTGGGAACCCACCACCATGGATACTGGTAAAAATTTCTACAAACTTAATACCCACCACCATCGGATGGGGGTATACATTCCGTTTTCAAAACCTCGAAATATTCGTCTAAGACCCCATAAAACTTATATATATTCTTGATCGACTCCATATTCTAAGTCGATCTAGACATGTCCGTCTGTCTGTCGAAATCAAACTAGGGGTCGAACGCGTAAAGCTAGCCGCTTGAAATTTTGCGCAGATTCTTACAATGCATGTATGTCATTGAGGATTGCAAATAGGCCATATCGGTTCAGATTTAGATATAGCTCCCATATAAAACGATCTGCCGATTTGATTTCTTCTGCCCTGGAAGCCGCAATTTTTCTCCGATCGGACTAAAATTTTGCGTATGGCTTATATGACTTTCAAAAACTGTACGAAGTACGCTTCAAATCGGTCTTTAACCTTATATAGCCCCTATATAAACCGATCTCCCGATTTGACTTCTTCAGCCCTAACAAGCCGCAATTTTTTCCCCGATTTGGCTGAAACTTTGCATTTTGTGTTCTTGCATGACTTCCAATAACTGTGCCAATTACAGTCCAAATCGGTGTATAACCTGATATAGCTCCCATATAAACCGATCTCCCTATTTGACTTCTTCAGCCTTTACAAGCCGCATTTTTTGCCCGATTTGGCTGAAATTTGGCATGCGGTGATCTGTTATGAATTTCAAGTATAGTGCCAATTACGGTCTAAAACGGTCAATAACCTGATATAGCTTCCATACAGACTGATCTCTAGATTTGACTTCTTCAGCCCTTACAAGCCGCAATTTTTGTCCAATTTAACTGAAATTTTCATATAGTATTCTGTTATAACTTCCAACAACTGTGCCAATTACGGCCTAAACCGGTATAGTTAGTAGTATTCTTTATTAATTTCATTAATGTTTTCATATAAATATAGCAATATAAACATAGCATTCTAAAAGAATAAATTGAGTATATATTTTCTTGGCATTGACCTTCGGTCGTCTGTCCATTATTAAAATATAGAGTATATACTAGAGATTTACGAGTTTGTTTTTCCTTTCTTTTATATATTAAATTCAGACAATAACTGGTTTCTATATAACATACAAGTTTTTAGATAACTGGCTAAACTTTTCCAGTGTATAACATTTCCATTGAGAATATTTATTAAATCAGATTCATTAATTATGGGCATTTGGAAGAACATTAATCGGAATTCTTTGAGAGCTGGGCATCGACCCAGGAAATGTTGAATGTTTTCTATTTCAACTGTATTACACATTGAACATATTGGATTTGAATTTGTTTGGAACCTGTTGGAATTTAATGAAAACATCCCACTTCGAGCTTTTAATATCCACATCAGTTCGTCCTGCATCAAGGGTTCGACAAAGTATAATCCCCCAAAAGTAGGTTGGAGCTTACTGTAGAAGCGGTGTGTATTATTTGCGTTTGAAAGTGCATCATTTGTTTTTGTTGCACGTATGTTTTGGAGGAGATTTTGAATGTTTTGTAACCAACATTGTTTTGACAGATTTGGCGTGAAAGCTTCTGTACTATTTTGCAGAGTTAAAGAATTTATATGCGTTTTCCAAAATATTTCGTGTCTCATCACTTTTTTGGCTAGTATTTTAGGTAGCCTATCATCTTTGTAATCATACAAAATTCTCGTTATATAGTTAAGATGGTTGTTCAAAGTGTATATATGCCCGTTTTCGACACCAGTCTCTAACATCATTATGTACGTTGGAGTAAAACTTGGCATTTTTAATACCTTCTTTAAAAAATATAGTGTCAGTTGGTCAACTTCATCAAAGTGAGAAAACCCCCATATTTGTGATCCATATGATTGTATAGACCTACTAATGGCCAAGAAGAGTTTCCATTTTGTTTTTATGGACACATTAGGTCTTGATAAGAAACAATTCCAAGTGGTGTTGATGCTATTTTTGGCTAATTGATTTCTCTCCTGTATTTGTTTCCGGAGTGAGAGTTTAGGTGTAAATGTCAACCCCAGGTAAGAATATTCCGATGTAATTGAGATCTCTGTTCCATTATACAGCCACTTTTCCTTACTCGAAAGCTTTCCTCCCTTCCGAAATACCATTATTTTTGATTTCTCCATGTTAACCTCCATGTTCCATATTTTGCAATATTCCTCCAGTTTTTGTATCATACGCTGCATCACGTCTATTTCGTCAGCTAGGATGACGATATCATCGGCATACATCAGAAGTCGAATATTTTGATCATCCACTGTGGTACCACCACCAATGTATTCATGTAGGTCATTGAGGTACAAAGCAAATAGGAGAGGAGATAATAAGCAGCCCTGTTTAACACCTGTGGTTGTATTAAAATCACTGGAGAGTTCCTGGCCTGTCCATACAGAAAAATTAGTTTCTTCATATATTTTTTCAATAAAGTTAACTACTTTTGTTGATACTCCTATGGTATGAAGTTTGTATATCATGGCTTTTCGAGATACTCGGTCAAACGCAGCTTTAAAATCTACGAAGAAAGCATAGGTTTTTTTGTTTTTGTGCCAGTTTAAGTGTATTATTGAGGATAAGTTGAACAAATTATCAACGGTAGAGTAATTTTTACGAAATCCAGCTTGATATTCATTTATTTTTCCATGTTTTTCTGACCAATTAGCCAGTCGATCTTTGACAATACCCATCATCACTTTTGGTAAGCAATTCATGAATGATATTCCACGGTAGTTATTGGGAAGAGTTTTGTCACCTTTTTTAAATATTGGGTAAATAATGCTTCTAACGAACGACTTGTCTACTTCTCCTTTTTCGAAAATAACGTTGCAAGTACATGTTATTTCTTGTAGCAATTCATCAGTTGCGTATTTATAAAATTCGTATGGCACACGATCTTCTCCTGGTGCTTTATTTAGCTTTGCTTTGCCTAAGGCCTTTTTAACTTCCATCAAACATATTTCCCTATCCAAGTCATCATCTCTCCAGTGTATATAGGCGTAATGAATATCTGGAAAATTTTTTGTGTGGGTTAGCAGTTGTTGGAAATAATTCTTTAAGTCCTCCGTTTTCACGGGTATGCTACCACACCTTTCTTCGTTTCTCAGCTCCCTAACGATCTTCCACCAATCATGAGAATCTTTCACCTCGTCTATCTTTCTTTCCAATCTGTTATTATATTGGGCTTTGGCATTTTCACAAATTTCTTTATACCGTTTGTTAAAGTATACATACTTTTCTCTATTTTCACGACTAGCGTACTTTCTAAATTTATCCAAATATTCAAAAGATTTTTTCCTTGCGTTAAAACATGTAACGTTGAACCATTTTTCACGACCTGAAAATGTCATTGTTGTCGTAGCTATAGATCGATGTGCTTCTTGTATTATTTCCGCTATTTCGGAGAATGAATAAGGGGAGAGTTGTCTGCGCGTTGTAAGGATTTTGTTTATTTCATTCTGGTATTCAAAATATTTGCGATTATCCCAGTTAAGCTTTGGTAACAGTGTATTGAGTTTTTCCGGTATATTTTCACTTCTATATATCATCGATAAAATTATTGGCATGTGATCTGACCAGATTTTATTCCCAACTGTAAATCTGTGTACTCTCGACAAAAGTTCTTGTGAGATCGCACATATATCATTGACCGACGTTCCAACTGTACTTACAAAGGTGAATTCTCCAATTTCATCGCCATTTGTCATTCCATTTGCAATTACCAGCCCGTGGTCATAACAAAGCTTCAAGAAGTCTCTTCCTCTTGAATTTATTTCCGCATCTTTTGATCTCCTTTCCTCAAGACCAGCATGAAATGTCTCCTTAAAAATTTCATCGATGTTTTTTTGCAATGATCCAATTCTCACGTTCAAGTCGCCAATTATTATGGGATTTTCAATGCTACATTCCCTGAGTATAGAGTCGATTTTTAAGAATTCTTCTTTCCAAGTTTGTAATCTCATGTACATTGGTATGATGTTAAATTTTAAGCCATTAATAATAATCTTTATTACGTTTATTCCTTGTTCAGTTGTATGTGTATGTTGAACCCCAAACTTTTTCAGATCCTTCCTTATTCCGATTAAACAACCACCAATTCCTCTTCCAAACCGTGAATTTCTTGCAGCATAGTGCCAAACTAATTCAAAATCGCCAAAGTATTTACTAAATTTTTCACATTTATCCGCGCAAATATGAGTTTCCAAGAGAAAAAATATATCAAAACTGTTTATATACTTAAAAAAGTCTACGTATAGCATTTTGTTTTCTAGCCCATGTACATTATATGACAAAATATTTAAAAAACGATCCTCAGTTACAGTTTGGCTTTTATCTACATTGCTTATACTTAGTTTTTTTGATTAATTTTGCTTAATAAGTTATTATAGCTAAGATCTAATGCACTAAACTTATCGCCATATAAATCTTTTAGTTCCGCGTCAGCTTTGTTCTTTCCACACATTAACTCTCCGGTCCTTGACCATGACATCCATTTTGTCCCAATCTTTATGGAGTCATTTCTTACAAAAACTTTGTGTGTTTTGTCGATTCCAAGTATTTCAGTCTTCAGTTGGAATAAGACCTTTTTGTTTTGCTGCCTTCTTTCACTCAAATCTTTTTCGATTATAATATTAGTACCGGCTAATTTGTTGGTATTTTTAAGTACTTGTCTCACCATTTCTTCGTCTTGCATTTCTACGATCGTATTTATTTTATTTCTTGATGAGTATATAGCCCGGGCTGATATTACTTTAACATCAGCTAGCTTTAATGTGTTTTTAAAAAAATATTCTACGGATCGTTTTGGGGAACCTTTCATCATAATACCTTTGACAAATAGATTTTTACGTTTACTCTGCTCTACTAAACGGAGAATCTGTTCTTGGCCTCACGTTCCGGTATATAACGTGATATAGCTCCCATATAAACCTATCTCCAGATTTGGCTTCTTGAGACCTGACAAGCCGCAATTTTTGTCCGATTTGGCTAAAATTTTGGACATAGTGTTAAAAAACTACAATTTTTGTCCGATTTGGTTCAAATTTTGCATATAGTATTCCGTTATGACTTTCGACAAATGTGCCAAGTACGGTCCAAAACGCCCTATAGCGTGATAGAGCTCCCATATAAACCTATCTCCTGATTTGACTTCTTGACCCCGATTTGGCTGAAATTTTAAATTTAGTTTTTGATATGACTTCCAACAACTGTGCCTAGTACGATTCCAATCTTTCTATAAGCTTATATTTCTCCCATATAAACCGATCTCCCAATTTGATTTCTTGAGACGTTACAAGCCACAATTTTTGTCCAATTTGGCTGGAATTTTGTATGCGGTGTTCTGTTACGAATTCCTACAACTGTGCCTAATATGGGCCAAATCAGTTTGGTCAGGATTTTTGCTGGTTTTATAGAAGTTTGTATGTAGAATAAAATTATGCCCTTCAACTAAATTTAGTTTGTATAATTTTTTAGCAGAATCCATGGTGGTTAGTTCCTAAGATTCGGCCCGAACTTAACATGCTTTTAATTTTTATACCCACCACCATTTAGTGATTCCATTTACAAGACATCGATGTCTGGGGTCATAGACCAAAAATGCGAGGTGTTACAAGCGGAATGACAAAGTGAGTATACCCCTGTCCTATGGTGGAGCGTATAAAAATGTATTTTGCGGAATAGATTTTTTCTACAATGTCTTAAAAAAGTGGGTAACATAAAGGGACATTTTTATGAAGATTTTGCAAAATTTTAATTTGCTTAAGGAGTTTCTTATCAAATATTGTATCTGTACTCACATCATACGGGCAGTTGTGATTTAAATTGGTATAAGGAGCTATATATTCATACAGGCGGCCCAATGAACGACTTTTCTTTCGATTTGCCAAAAAAGCACAAGCATCCCAACTACCGTTGAGTGGCACCAAGTATGTAGGTCTTAGCATACCCAGTGCTATCCAAACTTGCGCATTTGTTACGGGCGGTTTGATAAGTCGAATCAGCAACGATAAGGCTGCCACATTTTTTCCAATCGGAGACACTTGGCACAAGTCAAATTTCACAACTTCTGGTTGGAAGGTTTTACATATAGCTTTTACCATTGTAAATGTACTGCAGATCGACTTTAATGTCAAGGAAGTTTTTAGAAAAGTTAGTACGATTTTATTTTTTCGAGAAGGGAGCAGGAATTTACCTGATGCACAAGAAGCACAATTAAAAGGGATTTAAAAAATATTTTCAACATTTTTGCTAAAAGTTAACCTTAAGGTTTAAAAGTTCACAGTGTAGTAACAGTTATTTCACTTATTGCTTGAATAGTTATAGCATATCAAGTATCTGAATAGATGAAACAAACTTATACAATTTAAAGTGGCCACCATTAATGTCAACTGATATTATCATGGGTATATGGTTGAAATAACCTTTTACTTCAGTAGAAAATTGTAATAGATGTACTTTATGTATTTAAATGGTAGAAAATAAGAGCAATAAAAACTTTCTGTTTAAGATAAGAAAAAAGGGAGTTCTCTTTAAATTGTCATACAGAATTTGAAAGGTGATTAATATTTGCATTATATATACACTTATAAATACACGTCATTCTTGCTACAACATTTTATTGTCCCCGTAGATCATGCCATAAAATTTAAGTCGCAGGCCACATCCCTTTAAAATTTTTTTATAATTTTGGAGGTGTGTTCGTCCCCGCGATGAATAAAACAACCTTCTCGAAGGTTTTCATGAAATTGTTCTTCTCTATTAGTCACGAAACACTCTTCTGGGCCACTCCTAGGGGTGACCACCATAAATGACCTATTACGGATGCTGACTGAGGAGGGATTTGAACCCGTCTGCTACGCAGACAATGTTATAACTCTTCTAAGGGCTAAGGATCCCAACGAGCTATGCAGAAGGGCCGAAAGGGTCTTGCATAAGGCAAATGACTGGGCTAGACCCAGAGGTCTCAATGTTAACACAGAGAAGACTGAAATATGCCTGTTCACGAGGAAGACGAAGGTGGGCCAATTTAACGCACCACGATTCCTCAATAACAGGATTTCGATATCTGACAAGGTCAAATACTTAGATGTGATCTTAGAGAGGAAACTGAATTGGAAGTGTCACATTCAGGAGCTCACAGATGTTGGACACTATGTAGGCGGGCCGTAGGCTCGAAATGAGGCCTGAATCCGAGGACAGTCCACTGACCCTACAGGAGCGTAATTAGACCAATAGTTTGGTGGACTGCTACGGAGAAAAAGAGCAACATAAGGACCATACAAAAGCTTCAGAGAACATGTTGTCTTGGTATAAGCGGAGCGATAAGGACCTCGCCCAATAGGGCACTGGAGACTCTTCTAGATATCCGACCCATTGAACTAGAGATTAAGTGTGAGGCAGCCACTGCGGCTATGAGACTTAAGGCGATGGGAGAATGGATTGAGATTGGGAGCAGCTCATACCATTGCGGTATAATCGAGGCGACTATAGGAAACCTGGAAGGATTAGAAGAGGTTTCCAATCGACTACTTGAGATAAACCTTAAAGTCGAGTGCGAGGCTCTGCTGCCATCGGCACAGAGTTCGCGTCTAACAGATACCGGCACTTAGGTGGAAACACAATACCAGACATGAAGCAACTTAGGGGAGTGGTATTGAAAACAATGAAGGCGATGGGAGAATGGATTGAGATTGGGAGCAGCGTATACCATCGCGGTATAATCGAAGCGACGATAGGAAACCTGGGGGGATTAGAAGAGGTTTCCAATCGGCTACTTGAGATAAACCTTAAAGTCGAGTGCGAGGCTCTGCTGCCATCGGTACAGTCTTGGACTGACGGAATCCTAGTATTGTCATCTGGAAGATCATGTTACACATATGGATCAAAGCTAGAGGACAGATGGACCTGAGCTTTTACATTGAGAACCCAGGGACTGAGATCTGTTTTAGATTGCCTGACCATAATACGATCCTGCAGGCGAAGATTAGGGCGATCACGGAATGCGTGAAGTGGTGTGGTATTAACGCGAGGAGGTCGAGTGTGAAAATCTTTACAGGCAGTAAAATTGCCATAAGGGCAATAACAATTAGGACGGTAAGGTCACGAATAGTCTTGCAGTGTAAGAAAGGGATTAACGCCTTCTTTGAGTATGTCAAAATCCCCATCGTTTGGGTGCCAGGCCATAAAGGAATATGAGGGAATGAATGAATGAATGAACATTCCACTAAGGAAGAGGGGCAAACTTCTCACATATCAATGAGTGCAGTCCGATTCAAGTTGTAAGCTCAATGATAAGGGGCCTCCGTTTTATAGCCGAGTCCGAAGGGCGTGACGCAGTGCGACACCTCTTTGGAGAGAAGTTTTACATGGCATAGTAACTCACAAATGTTGCCAGCATTAGGAGGGGGAAAACCACCGCTGGAAATTTTTTCTGATGGTCTCGCCAGGATTTGAACCCAGGCGTTCAGCGTCATAGGCGGACATGCAAACCTCTGCACTATGGTGGCCTCCAAATTGAAAACAATTAAGGATGTTATAAGTAGCAGAGAATTCCTTACTTAAAATTTTCTTTTTATTCCCTTCATCATAGGATGGGGGTATACTAATTTCGACATTCTGTTTGTAACTCCTCGAAGTATTCGTATAAGGCTCCATAAAGTATATATATTCTTGATCGTCAAGAGATTTTAAGTCGAACTAGCCATGTCCGTCCGTCTGTCTGTCCGTCCGTCAGACTGTACGTCCGTCTGTCTGTCGAAAGCACGTTAACTGTCGAAGGAGTAAAGCTAGCCACTTGAAATTTTGCACCAATACTTCTTATTAGTGAAGGTCGCTTGGGATTGTAAATGGGCTATATCGGTCCACTTTTTGATATAGCTGCCATATAAACCGATCTGGGATCTTGACTTCTTGAGCCGCTAGAGAGCACAATTCTTATCCGATTTGGCTTAAATTTTGCATGAGGTGTTTTGTTATGACTTTCAACAACTATGCTAAGAATAGTTCAAATCGGTCCATAACTTGATATAGCTGCCATATAAACCGATCAGGGGTCTTGACTTCTTGAGCCACTAGAGGACGCAATTATTACCCGATTTGGCTGAAATTTTGCATGACGTGTTTGTTATGATTTTCAACAACTGTGCTATGAATAGTTCAAATCGGTCAAAAGCCTGATATAGCTGCCCTATAAACCGATCTAGGGTCTTGACTTATTGAGCCACTAGAGGGCGCAATTATTATCCGATTTAGCTGAAATTTTGTACAATGGCTTCTCTCATGACCTTTAACGTACTTGTCGAAAATGGCATGAATCTGTTTATAGCCAAAAACAGCTCTCCTATAAACCGATCTCCCTATTTTACTTCTTCAGCCCCTAAAGTGCGCAATTCTTACTAGATTCGGCTGAAATTTTACACAATGACTTTTACTATGTTCTCCAATATTCAGTTCAATTATGGTCCGAAATGAACTATAACTTGATATTGTGCCAATAACATGGCAATTCTTTTCTTTTATCCTTTGTTTGCCCAAAAAGAGATACCGTGGCAAGAGCTCGACAAATGCGATCCATTGTGGAGGATATAAAAGATTCGGCCCGGCCGAACTTAGCACGCTTTTATCTTGTTAGAGGTTACTTTATAGTTTTTAGAGTGCGCAACAAGCCAATTACTGGCTTAGGTGTATGTCCATAGTGGCATGGGGCAGATTAATATCTACACCCTCTTTTCAACCTAACCTAGTCCTCTTTACTTCTAATTACAATTGAAATTCCTTAATGGTCTTTGATAACAAATCAGCTTGCAATTATTTCAAAGAGAATCGTTTAGTTTAATTGTTGGTAGTCAACATGTAGGAGTTTAATGGCAGCTGAAATAAATCTTTGTCATATATTTCAAAGTTCACTTAAGTAGAAAGAATTAATTGACCTACCTGTATTACATAATTCTGGCACTAAAAGCCAATGTAGAAGTTTTTGCATCTAAAATGAGAAAAGTAAGCACTTTATTATAAACATATTTTTATTTACATGGTACTATAAATAGCGGGTAATTAATATTTGTGGGGATTTTGTCATGTCATATTTACAAAAGTATTGATTTATACACTCATCATCACTTAACTTTCTTTAGAACATGACGAATCAGGAGGACTTCTATCACATCAATGAGTTCTTTCCTATTTACTTTAAACTATATTTCCCATGAACATTCTTTTAAGGAACAGGGGTTACTTCTCTCATATCAATGAGTGCAGTTCAATTAAAGTTTAATCTAAGGGGCATCCTTTTTATGCCGAATTCGAACGGCGTGCCGCATAGCGATACCACTAGGTAGAGACAATTTAACATGGCAGGATACCTCACAAGGGCAGCCAGCATTAGTAAGGCGATAACCACCGCTGACAATGTTTTCTGATGTTAAGATTCCATTGCAGGATATTGTCCGGCTATAGACCATTTCGTTAAATGCTTTCTATTCCATGAATAGCACAGCAAAAAACTTTCAAAAGTAAGGCAAAATGTGTGATTTAGCTGAGAAACATTTGACCTGCTATCCGTATCACTATTTCTGATTCGCCAAGAATCTTCATCAGTGGAACTTGTCAAATGGATCCCGGTGCTTGCATACCAACCGAACTGGAGTAGGCTGTAAAGCAAATATCTGTATTTTACCAGGGCTTTTTCGGACAACTTGATTCACAGGCGCAATGGAAAACCAGTAAGGAAAGGCAAAAGTCTGGCGGGGCTGACTATATAATACTCTACACCTACCCTAAAATTATAAATTCGGGCAATAGATATATGTATATGAGAGTTATCTAAATCCGAACAGGCGTTCAAACACATCGTTTGAAAATTGTAGCTACTACGGCCATTTAAGTGCAAATCGGGCGATACATATATATGGGAGCTATATCTTAATCTGAACCGATTTTGATAAAATTTTTCGGATATGTTAAAATTAGTGATAAAACAATCCATGCCAAATTTTGTACAGATCGATTGAAAATTGTAGCTACGATGGTCATTTAAGTGCAAATCGGGCGATACATATATATGGGAGCTATATCTTAGTCTGAATCGATTTTGATGAAATCTTGCACATATGTTAAGATCAGTAATAAAACGGTTCATGCCAAATTTTGTGCAGATCGGTTAAAAATTGTTGATACTACGGGCATTTAAGTGCAAATCAGGCGATACATATATATGGGAGCTATGTCTAAATCTGAACCGATTTTGATGAAATCTTGCACATATGTTAAGATCAGTAATAAATTATTCCATGTCAAATTATGGGCAGATCGGTTGAAAATTTTAGCTTCTACGGTCATTTAAGTGCAAATCGGGCGATACATATATATGGGAGCTATATCTAAATCCGAACCGATTTTGATGAAATTTTGCAGATATATTAAGATCAGTAATAAAACAATCCATGCCAAATTTTGTACAGATCTATTGAACATTTTAGCTACTACGGTCATTTATGTGCAAATCGGGCGATACAAATATATGGGAGCTATATCTAAATCTGAACCGATTTTTACCAAAATCAATAGCATTCGTCCTTGGTCCAAAAAAATGATATGCGGAAATTTTCGTGATGATTGGACAACAAATACGACCTGCACTTTGATTACAAGAATACATAGACTCACAGACGGACAGACCCTGTACCACAGTTGTGGTGTAGGGTATAACAAGTAAAATCTTACTTCCCTTATTCAAATCCAACTTATCAAACAATGTTAATAGCAACAAACAAACACAATTTTGCCGAACTTATTTGTTCATGAATAAATAAAGATCTGCACTGAGATCAGCCATCGGCTGATGCCGCCAGTGCTGTTTAGTGTATAGGCAGTGATACCTATACCACATGCGACGTGCCTTTCGTTTGGTTTATCTGTTCGCGCTTTTTTATACCCTACACCACTACTGTGGTACAGGGTATTATAACTTAGTGAATTAGTTTGTAACACCCAAAAGGAAGAGAGATAGACCCATTGATAAGTATACCGATCGACTCAGAACCACTTTCTGATTCGATTTAGCCATGTCCGTCTGTCTCTCTGTCCATGTTAATTTGCGAACAAACTACAGGTCGCAATTTTCATCCGATCGTCTTCAAATTTGGTATGGGCGTGTCTTTCGGCCTAGAGACAAAGCCTATTGAAATTGGAAAAAATCGGTTCAGATTTGGACATAGCTCCCACATATATGTTCGTCCGATTTGCAGTAATACTGCAATAATATGGTCATTTGTAAACCGATTTTCTCGAAATTTGGTAGGGCGTTTTCTTCAGCCTAGAGGCGAAGCCTATTGAAATTGGAAAAAATCGGTTCAGATTTGGATATAGCTTCCATATATATGTTCGTTCGATTTGCAGTAATACTGAAATAATATGGTCATTTGTAAACCGATTTTCTCGAAATTTAGCAGGAACTATTTTCTTATGACTCCCGACTTTACTGGTGAATTTCATAAAAATCGGTTCAGATTTGGATATAGCTCCCATATATATGTTCCTCCGATTTGCAGTAATAATGCAATAATATGGTCATTTGTTTCCCGATTCTCTCGAAATTTTGCAGGAAGTATTTTCTAATGACTCCCGACATTACTGGTTAATTTCATGGAAATCGGTTCAGTATTAGTTATAGCTTTCATATATATGTTTGTCAGATTTTGGGTAATGTGCAATAATGTTGTCGTTTGCCATCCGTAGTTATTACAGTTTGAACAGATTTTTGCTCGCCGAGGTCCATCAAAAATGGTTCAGAATTGGATATAGCTCCCACATTGTACTTATAGGGTAGGTGTAGGGTATTATACAGTCGGCACCGCCCGACTTACGCCCTTCCTTACTGGTTTTTGGTCTTTAAAATCCTATTTAGATTCAATGCTATTTATTCAAAATGTTCTGTTGTTCACGCCGGATCTGAACCCAGGCGTTCGGCCTCATAGGGGGACATTCTAACCTCTGCGCCACGGTGATTTCTTGAGCCTTTACAAGCCGCAATTTTTGTCCGATTTCGCTGCATGTAGTGTTCCGATATGACTTTCAACAACTGTGCCAAGTACGGTCCGAGGTGGTATATAACCTGATATAGCTCCCATAAAAGTCGATCTCTCGATTTGACTACTTGAGCCCTTACAAGCCGCAAATTTTGTTAGTTTTGACTGAAATTTCGCAGATAGTGTTCTGTATTGACTTGCAACAACTGTGCCAAGTACGGTCCAAATCCGTCTATAACATATTGGGTTGCCCAAAAAGTAATTGCGGATTTTTTAAAAGAAAGTAAATGCATTTTTATTAAAACTTAGAATGAACTTTAATCAAATATACTTTTTTACAGTTTTTTTCTAAAGCAAGCTAAAAGTAACAGCTGATAACTGACAGAAGAAAGAATGCAATTACAGAGTCACAAGCTGTGAAAATATTTGTCAACGCCAACTATATGTAAAAATCCGCAATTACTTTTTGGGCAACCCAATAATATAACTCCCACATTAACCGATCTCCCGTTTGATATCTTAAACCCTTACAAGCCGCAATTTTTGTCCGATTTGCTTGCAATTTTGCATATTGTGTTCCACTTTCAACAACTGTGCCAATTACCGTCCAAATCGGTCTATAATCTGATGTAGCTCCTTTATAAACCGATCTCCCGATTTGACTTCTTGAGCCCTAACAAGCCGCAATTTTTTCTGATTTGCCAGAAATTTTGCATGCGGTGCTCTATTACGACTTCAATCAACTGTGCCAAATACGGTCCAAATCAGTCTATAACGTGATATAGCTTCTATGTAAACCGGTCTCTCGATCATCCTTGTTCGGTTCCTAGAGCTTTAATTGTTGTTGGTTTGACAAAAGTTTGGTATGTAGAGGAAAATTATGCCGTTCAACAAAATTTATTTTGTATAAATTTTTAGCAGACTCCATGGTGGTGGGTTCCCAAGATTCGACTTGGCCGAACTTATAACGCTTTTATTTGTTATACAGCACATCAAAATATTAATTCCCGACCCTATAAAGTATATATACTCTTATTCAGAGTAAAAATCAAAGACGATCTAGCCATGTCCGTCCGTCTGTCCGTCTATCTGTTGAAATCACGCTAGTCTTTAAAAATAGAGGTATTGGGCTGAAACTTTGCAAATATACTTTTTTTTGTCCATAAGTAGGTTAAGTTCGAAGATGGGTTATATCGGACTATATCTTGATATAGCCCCCATATAGACCAATCCGCCGATTAAGGGTCATAGGCCTATAAAAGTCACATTTATTATCCGATTTTGCTGAAATTTGGGATAGTGAGTTGTGGTAGGACCCTCGACATCTTTCTTCAATTTGGCTCAGATCGGTCCAGATTTGGATATAGCTGCCCTAAGATCGATCTCTCGATTTAAGGTTTTGAGCCCATAAAATCTTCATTTGTTGTCCGATTTTGCCAAAATTAAGGACAGTGAGTTGTGTTAGGCCTTCCACATCCTTCATTAATATGGCGCAGATCTGTCCAGACTGGAATATAGCTGCCATATAGACTGATCTCTTAATTTAATTTTGGACCCATAAAAGGCGCATTTATTTTCTGATGTCGCCGAAATTTGGGATAGTGAGCTGTGTTAGGCTCTTCGACATTTTGACCCAAATCGGTCCAGATTTGGATATAGCTGCCATATAGACCGATATCACGATTTAAAGTCTTGGCCCCATAAAAGTCCCATTTATAATCGGATTTCGATGAAATTTGACACAGTGACTTATGTTAGAGTTTGCGATGTCCAATATGGTTTAGATCGGTTTATTTTTAGATATAGCTACTAAAAAGATCAATATTTTGTTATACACAATTGAACAATGACTTGTACTTATTAGGATTTGGTTCAACATCGGAACATATTTCGATATAGCTGTTTAGGGCATAAGGGCCGAATCTTCGGCCGGGCCGAATCTTGTATACCCTCCACCATGGATCGCATTTGTCGAGTTCTTTTCCCGGTATCTCTGTTTAGGCAAATCTGATGTAAAAGAAAAGATTTGCTATGCTACTGGAGGCCACCGTAGCACAGAGATTAGCATGCCCGGCTATGACGCTAAACGCCTGGGATCGAATCCTGGCTATACCATCAGAAAAAAATTTTCAACGATAGCTTTCCCCTCCTAATGCTGGCAACATTTGTGAGGTACTATGGCATGTAAAACTTGTCTCCAAAGAGATGTCGCACTGCGACACGCCGTTCGGTGTCGGCTATAAAAAAGAGGCCCATTATCATTGAGCTTTAACTGGAATCGGACTGCACTCATTGACATGTGAGAAGTTTGCCCCTGGAGTGATCATGGGCAAAATTTGTATTTTGCATGCTACTGGAGTTATATCAAGTGCTGTTCCAATTCGAAAGATAATTGAATTAAATGTTGGACATCATAGTAAAAATCATTGTAAGATTTCAGCTAATTCGAATAAGAATTGCGCCATTTAGGGGCTCAAAAAATAAAATAAGGAAATCGGTTTATACGGGAGCTGAATCAGACTAAAGACTGCTTCAGACCATATTAGACACGTATGTTCAAGGTAATGGGAGAAGCTGTTGTAAAAAATTTCAGCCAAATCGGATGAGAAATGCGCCCTCTAGAGGCTCAAGAATTCAATACCCTAGATCGGTTTATATGACAGCTATATCAGGTTATGGACCGATTTGAACCATATTTGGCACACTTGCTGAAAGTCACATCAACATATGTCATTCAAAATTCCTGTCAAATCGGATGGGAATTGCGCCTTCTAGAGGCTCAAGAAGTCAAGACCCTAGATCGGTTTATATGACAGCTATATCAGGTTATGGACTGATTTGAACAACATTTGGCATAGTTGCTCAAGAAATCAATGTTCAAGGTTGGTTTATATGGCAGCTTTATAAGGTTATGGACCGATTTGAACCATACCTAGCACAGTTGTTTATAGTCATAGCGTGCTTTCGACATACGGAGAGACGGACATGGCTAATACGACTTGATCAAGAATATATATACTTTATGCGATCTTAGACGATTATTTCGAGGAGTTACAAATAGAATGACGAAATTAGTATACTCACATCCTATGGTAGAGGGTATACAAATTTTAATATCAAGGAAAATATCTTTCACCAAAGCTAATGTTTCCTTAAAAAATGAAAAATTGACAGTAAGTTTGCTTATCTTTGGCTCGAATCTAAAAAATTATGACAAAAAGTGCTCACTGTAACAATATTTTGATCTCCAATTTTATCGGGGTGCGTTACAGAAGGAATTCTTTTTATAACTCATTGTAATAAAAATGTCCCAGACCAATTAATGTCTTAACATTTTATTTTAGAAAAAAGTTAAATGTTTTAATTAATGTGTCATCATTTATGTTTTTTGAATTCAATTGATAGTTTTTGCTTATTAAACGATCTCATGGTTAACGATTAGAAGTAGATTTCCAAAAATAATAAAAAATGGAAATAGATATTTTATGTAATGACAACTTAATTGCTATTTTCTGCAAAGTCAGCAACAATTTTTTTTTAATGAGTCAAACCTTTTAATTTTTTTAAAATTTTTATTTATTTTGATCACAAAAAGTGATTGTGCATTGATAGAGAGATTGGTTTATTTTTAGCTATTTCATTAAAACAATTCACCTACACCCGAAAAAATAAAAACTAGAGTAAAATTCGATATTATTGGGTCTTATAAATGGTGCCTTAGATTTTCCCACCTTATGGTACCCCAAAACACGAAATTGGTATAAAATTTTTGGGCCAAATAAACTGGGGGGACGCCCCCTCCAAAAACCCACCTGGACGGACATGTATACCGATTGGGACAAAACGAATATCAAATGAAAGGTATTTAATAGTAGAGTACGAACTTGGAACAAAAATTTCGCCTAAAGTGTTCGGTTCAGTGTCTTGTATAGTGTAATATTCGTCTGTCGAGAGGTGGCCTTGTTTCTAAACTGCTTACTTTGTCCAAAGTAGCATCTGTTTGCCAGTATTATTCTTCGCTTAATCTCAAAACTGGTGTCATTCGTTTTGGTTACGGCAGTGCCGAGATAGATAAAGTTACCGACTGTCTCAAAGTTGTGGTTCCCAATTTTCTCCATTTTCTTTATCTGCTCGGTTGTGCAAGGCTTTTTGAGAATTGAAACCATCCATTTCGTCTTATATTCATTTACTGCCAGACCCATTTTCACTGACTCTCTTTCGATTCTTTCAAAGGCTGCAGTTACTACTACCGGTGACCGACTTATGATGTCGATGTCGTCGGCACTTCGAGTAGTATGTGTTCTCTTGTGATTAGTGTGCCATATCTATTCACTTCTGCATCTCGTATAATCTTCTTCAGCAGGATATTAAAGAGTTCACAGGATAGGCTGTCTCTTTGTCAGAAACCTCGTTTGGTTTTAAATGGTTCGGAGAGATTCTTTCCTATTCTTGCTGAGGAACGCGTATCAGCAAATGTCATCCTGGAGAGTCTTATTAATTTTGCAGGGATACCAAACTCAGACATGGCTGAAATACCTTTGAACGTAAAGGAGTATCGAAGGCGGCTTTGTAGTCAACAAAGAGGTGGTAGGTGTTGATTTGTCCTTCTCGGGACTTTTCCAGGATTTGGCGCAATGTGACTATCTGGTCCAGGGTGGATTTACCAGGTCTAAAGCCGCAGCGATTGGGCCTAATTATCCCATTGACTTTAGGTTTTAATCTTTCACGCAGTACGCTCGAGAATATTTTGTATGCAATGGGGAGAAGACTTATTTCTCTGCAGTTGGCACATTCCGCCTTGTCTCTTGTGTACGGGGCCTAGTATGCTGAGGTTCCAATCATTGAGTATGCGTTCTTCTAGCCAGATTGCGCAAATAAGCTGATACATACGCCTTATCAGCGTATCGCCTCTGGTCCTAAATAGTTCAGCGGTAAACCCGTCGGCTCCTGCTGCCTTGTTGTTCTTTTGTCGGGTCACTGCTACTTGGACCTCATTCTAAATAGGAGGTACACATTCTTTATCAACCTTATTGATCGATTCTGCGGTATCCTCTTCGCCAACAACCGAGCAGATTAAGAAAATGGAGAAAGTTGGGAACCATAACTTTGAGATAGTCAATAACATTATCTACCTCGGCACCGTCGTAACCGAAACGAAAGACACCAGTTTTGAGAAAAAGCGAAGAATAATACTGGCATACAGATGCTGCTTTGGGCTTAATAAGCAGTGTAGAAATAAGGCCACCACTCGGCAGACGAAGATAACACTATACAAGACACTGATACTACCCGTGCTGTTATATGGTTCTGAGGTATGGGTACTTGTGAAAGCAGATGAGGCAGTGCTTGGAGTATTTGAGAGAAAGATTCTTCGCAAAATATATGGACTAGTGCTGTTATATGGTTCTGAGGCATGGGTACTTGTGAAAGCAGAAGAGGCAGTGCTTGGAGTATTTGAGAGAAAGATTCTTCGTAAAATATATGGACTAGTTTGCGTTAATGAATATAGGCGACGTACGAATCACGAGCTGTATGACGACGATAGCATAGTTACAAGCATCCAAAAACAACGGCTGCTAGGCTAGAAGTCTTTTGAAGGCAAACACGGTGGTACACACAAAGCGGGAAGACCAAAAGGCCGATGGAAAGATCAAGTGGTGGGAGACACCTCAAAACTTGGTGTCAGAGATTTTAGAATGAGCGCAGAAGATCGAGGCGCCTGGAATGTTATTCTACGTTCGGCTAGTGGAAGAAATGTTATGTCATAGCCAATTGAAGTAAAGTAAAGTAAGTAAGATATACAAAATTAAAGTCTGACTATACTAAGATAGAGGTTCTTTATATTTCGAGTAGTAGGTAGAATTGGTGGTGTAGTGTATTGTATAGTCGGCTACAACCGACTTGTGCCTTTCCTCTCTGGTTGTCCTATAACTTTTGTCCGCTTTCAAATGTATGTATATGACAAACTTTTACTTTCCACGAGTATCATGTGTTTTCTCCATATGTAAAAACGGCAGAAACAAACGCTCAGCATTAAAGCAATTTTCATTTCCGATACTTAAAAAAGTAATTCACTAATACTTGTATTTCATATAATAATCACTAGCACATACTCATGAAAATCTATAAATGGATATTAAAACAGTTTTACTGATCACTAGAGTGTCAGTGTTTTTAACTAAGCCACGTACCACAAAAATGCACCTGAAACGTTTCCCTTATTTTGTAATCATTCTTTTTATACAAAAGGTAATTTATTTTCAATACATGGAAAAGTTCGGTAAGACATTTTGTTTTTTTGGAAAATTACAGATTCTTTGTGTTAAATATGGAATGACGAAAATTGAATGTGAAACTATTGATGCCAAGGTGATGCAATTCTACGCCTGTGAATTAGTGCCAGTCTCAAAACAAATGTCAGAACTAACCGTTAAAATTCGAGTTGTTAAAATTCCCCTTAGAAATATAAAGATAAGGGTTGCTTTAACCGTTCCAGGCGTTCTAACTGTCTATAATGACACCTGGGATATATGTGCTCTTTTAAGCAAACGAAAAAGCAATCGGGCATTTAATGATTGGATTAGACCAGGTCTTAGGGAATTCACCAATATAAATCACTCGTGTCCTTATAACGTAAGTTAAGTTCAAGAATCTAACTCTTTTAACATTCTTTGAAACTCGTTCTGATATATCCACTTTTCTTGGGCATAGCATGATTTACATTTTGTTAAGATGCCTCAGCCTGCAACGGAAGCAAAGTTTGCCCTCTTCGGTGATCAAGGCATTACATTAGTTGATGCTCTTGTAAATGGCAAGAAAGCAGTTTCACTTACATTAACATATTCTGAAAGGCTCTAGGCTGCAAGATCTGTACATGCCTAGTTAAAGTACCCTGCATTGCCTGGTGTTAATACTTTAACGATAATTGATTCGATCCATTTAATTGTGTTATATATTGGGTTGCCCAAAAAGTAATTGCGGATTTTTCATTTAGTCGGCGTTGACAAATTTTTTCAACGGCTTGTGACTCTGTAATTGCATTCTTTCTTCTGTCAGTTATCAGCTGTTACATTTTGCTTGCTTCAGATAAAAAATGTAAAAAAAGTATATTTGATTAAAGTTCATTCTAAGCTTTATTAAAAATGCATTTACTGTCTTTTAAAAAATCCGCAATTACTTTTTGGGCAACCCAATATATTCAATATTACTTTTAATTATTTTATTATAAAAGGTTAAGGTTTAAATTTCTTCACTATAAGTGAATGTTATGTAGTCTTTCAATAAATGCACTAAATATTACCAAATTATGCACTAAATAATGTCAAATTATGATTGCTGCAGGAAGCTTCATGGTTGGGAATCTATAGAACATCTAATGTAGTCATGCGATGCCCAGCTCTTTACGGTAGCGTTGATGGCAAGTCACTCATATACTTGTTCTCTTGCATCTACACTCCCTGGGGCGCAAAGGTCGACCTTGTGAGAAAGATGGACATTACACAGCTCACAAAGGCGACGGTCTTCATCAAGAATGTGAGCGGCGAAATCGCGACGGAACGCATGATGGAAGTCTAAAACAAGCACAACCAAGATTTGGTCGTGGAGAAATGGGAGGTTTTCCACAGGGAGGAGAAGGAGGAAGGAACTCTCCTTGTGGTAGGCATTGATCAAGTCTCCGTGACAAGTTTGGCTAAGACTAAAGGCATGGCGTACTACGGGGCCATGGATAGGATAGGCAATTATCCTCATATTGAGCCATCAGGCGGTGCAGTGGCGGGACACTTGATAACGCCTAACGGACAGGGGGCCAATGATGAGACAAACACCGACTCTCTCAATATTGGAAAGACTAGGATAAGCAAAGATCCTCATACTAAAACATCAGGCAGTGCATGGGCAAGAGATCCAACACAGCCTAACGAACAGAGACCCGACGACGGAACTATCAACGACTTTCTCGGGATTAGGAAGACTAGTATGGATAAATGTCCTATTGCTGAAACACCAGGCAGTGAAGTGAGAAAGAACTTAATGCCGACTAACGCACAGGGAGCCGACGATGAAACCATGTCCTACTCTCAAGAAGCCAATTTACTCAAGATTTGAAAGACAAGTACAGGCAAAGATTCCCGATGATGGGATCATTACCGACTTTCTCAAGATTCGGAAGACTAGGATAGGCAAGGATCCTTTTATTAAAACAGGAAGTGCAGCGACGGGAAACTCAATGCAGCCTAAAGAACATGGAGCAGACGATGAGACCCAAGAAGCCCATTGAATGGATTATCAATAAATGAGATCATCCAGATAAATCTCCACCCGAGCGAGACAGCTACTCACGCTATGGTGGAGAATATCAGCAAGGGTGGAGAATATCACCAATTCATAGTGCCTTAATTCAGGTGCCATGGACGACCCGGAATAAAGTTTTTGGACTGAATCATATCAACTACCAATCATTCTATGCTAACACAGAACAGGCACCCGACGACGGAACTATCAACGACTTCTTGAGATTAGGAAGACTAGGATGGATAAAGCTTTTAATGCTGAAACATCAGGCAGTACAGTGACAAAGAATTCAATGACGACTACCACACAGGGAGCCGACGATGAGACCATAACCTACTCCCATTTACTAAAGATCTGAAAGACTAGTATGGGCAACGATTCTAATATAGGAATGTCGGGCAGTGCTGCGACGGTAGACTCAATACAGCCTAACAAACCGAGTCTATAATGATGGAACCATTACAGACTTTCTCAAGATTCGGAAGACTAGGATAGGCAAAGATCCTAATATTAAAACATCAGGCAGTGCAGCGATGGGAAACTCAATTCAGCCTAAAGAACAGGGAGCAGACGATGAGACTATCACCCACTTCTAAGAAGCCCATCTAATGTATTATCAATAAATGAGGTCATCCAGATAAATCTCCACCCGAGAGAGACAGCTACTAATGCTCTGATGGCCTCCTTTTTATAACCGAGTCGGAACTGCGTGCTGCAGTGCGACACCTCTTTGGAGAGAAGTCTTACATGGCATAGTACCTCACAAATGTTGCCAGCATTAGGAGGGGAAAACAACCGCTGAAAATTTTTTCTGATGGTCTCGCCAGGATTCGAACCCAAGCGTTCAGCTTCATAGGCGGACATGCTAACCTCTGCGCCACGGTGGCCATCAGGACAATAACAACCAAGAAGTCGCGAAAAGTATTGGTGTAAGGAGATTGACACCTTTTCTGAGGATGCCACGATCTGCATTGTTTGGGTGCCGGGCCATAGCGGAGTAAGGGGTACGAAAGAACAGACGATTTGGCCGTGAAGGCCAGAGGACTGCCGTCAGGAAACTTGGTTAACCCACAGCCATCCGGGCCTACGCAGTCCCAGTTAAGAGCGTGGGCGACGAACATGTAACACTGTAGAAAAGCGAAATAATCGGTAGGACGACGATTATCCTATGGTGAAATCCGGTTTGTGAGAAGTCGTGGCTATTACTAAATGGAAGTAAGCAGGGGGTCAGTAAAGCTTTCGGTTTCATTACGGGACACAAAGGAATAGGAGCTCACTTATGCAAAATTGGAGTGTAGGGCATGCGAGGGAGATCATAAGACGTTGGAGCATTTCCTATGCCATTGTCTGGCTTTCGCGCTAACAGGCACCAGTAACTAAGAAGCGTGGTATGGAAAAAAACTAAGGATTTTGTAAGTGTCACATATTTCCAGACTTAGATTTTCTTTTTCGAAGTTACTCTGTAGTATTTAGAGCGCACAACAAACCGGTTACTGGCTTAGGTGAATGTCCATAATGACATGGGGCAGATTAATATTCGCACCATCTTTTCAACCAAACATAACCTAACCTTACTTTACCTAACTGTCATATACACCGATCTTCTGATTTTATGAACTGGGACCAAACAAGGCTCATTATTGCCTTAAAGCTCTTACATAGACCAATCTTCCAAAGTAAAGTCTTGGAAGGAAGTGGAACATTTTACCCAGCTGCTAGTTTTCGACGTTGGTGGCGAAGAGGACACCACAGAACCAATCCCTGATGATGGTATAGAATGCTTACCTCCTAATTAGAATAAGGTTCAAGTAGCTCTGACCCGACTGAAGAACAACAAGGCAGCAGGAGCCGAAGGGTTGCCCGCCCAACTATTAAAGACCAGAGCCGACACGCTGATAATGCGTATGCATCAGCTTGTCTGCGCAATCTGGCTAGAAGAACGCTTATCCTCAGCATACTATGTCCCGTACACGAGAAAGGAGACAAGATGGAAGGTGCTAACTACAGAGGAATAAGTGGAACATTTTACCCAGCTACTAGTGTCCAACGTTTTGCGGCGAAAACGATATCGCAGAACCAATCCCTGATGATGGTATAAAATGTTTACCTCCTAGTCAGAATGAGGTCTAAGTAGCTGTGACTCGACTGAAGAACAAAAAGGCAGCAGGAGCCTATGGGTTACCCGCTGAACTATTTAAGAACGGAGGCGACACGCTGATAAGGCGTATGCATCAGCTTATCTGCGCAATCTGGCTAGAAGAACGCATACCCTTTGATTGGAACCTCAGCATACTATGACCCGTACACAAGAAAGGACACAAGACGGAATGTGCCAACTCCCCATTGCATACAAGATACTCACGAGCGTACTGTGTGAAAGATTGAAACCTAAACTCAATGAGATAATTGGACTATATCAATGCGGCTTTAGACCTGGTAGATCTTCACACTGCGCTAAATCCTGGAAAAGACGCGAGAAGCACAAATCAACACCTACCATCTTTTTTTCGAATACAAAGCCGAAGGGAATGTTGTTTGCTATGTCGTGCACAAAAGATGGTAAATTCGATGGCACAGGATCTATGGCGATGGGCTCGATCTTCTGCGATCCTTCTATAATCTCCGACACCAAGTTTCGAGGTGTCTCTCACCACTTTCCATAGGGCTCTTAGCTATCTCGGTTTGCGTGTACCATCGTAATCGCCTTCAAAAGACTTCTTCGCTGGAGATTCTATTGGTTTGCCCAAAAAGTAATTGCGGATTTTTCATATAGCCGGCGTTGACAAATTTTTTTCACAGCTTGTGACTCTGTCATTGCATTCTTTCTTCTGTAAGTTATCAGCTGTTACTTTTAGCTTGCTTTAGGAAAAAAGTGTAAAAAAAGCATATTTGTTTAAAGTTCATTCTAAGTTTTATTAAAAATGCATTTACTTTCTTTTAAAAAAATCCCCAATTACTTTTTGGGCAACCCATACATTCATTCTGACACCATGACCAAGGCAACGCAACCGTTATATTTTGATACCTTTAACTATGCTTACATCGTCATACAGCTCATACAGTTCGTGCTTCATACGACGCCGATACTCTCCATCAATGCAAATTGGTCCATAAGTTTTACGAAGAATGTTTCTCTCAAACACTTCAAGTACTTCCTCGTCTGCTTTCACAAGTAGCCATGCCTCAGAACCATATAACAACAAGGGCAGTATCAGTGGATTGTATAGTGTAATCTTCGCCTGCCGAGAGGTGGCGTTGTTTCTAAACTGCTTACTGAAACCAAATTAGCATCTGTTTGCCAGTATTATTCTTCGCTTTATTTCACAACTAGTGTCATTCGGTTACGGTGGTGCCTAGGTAGATAAAGTTGCTGACTATCTCAAAGTTGTGGTTGCCAACTTTCTTTGTCTGATCGGTTGTACAGAGCGTTTTGGGAGTTGATACCATACATTTCGTCTTATCTCCATTTACTGTCAGACCCATTTTCAATGATTCTCTTTCGGTTCTTTCAAAGGCTGCAGTTTCTACTTCCGGCGACCGACCCATGATAACGTTGTCGTCGACAGACAGAGAGTAGCATGTGCTGTCTTGCGAGTAGTTTGCCATACTTATTCATATCTGCTTCTCGTCCAATCTTCTCCAGCAGGATATTCAAGAGATCACACGATAAGCTGCCTCTTTGTCTGGAACCTTGTTTGGTATTGAATTCTTCGAAGAGATTTATCCTATTCTTACTGAGGAACGCGTATCAGCAAGTGTCATCCTGCAAAGTCTTAATAATTATATGGGGTTGCCCAAAAAGTAATTGCGGATTTTTCATATAGTCAGCGTTGACAAATTTTTTCACAGCTTGTGACTCTGTAATTGCATTCGTTCTTCTGTCAGTTATCAGCTGTTACTTTTAGCTTGCTTTAGAAAAAAAGTGTAAAACAAGTAAGAAGGCGTAAAGTTCGGCCGGGCCGAACTTTGGATACCCACCACCTCGGGTATATATGTGAACCACATTTCGTCAAAATCCAGTGAAAAATGCATACCTTAAGCCCCATAGCAGCTCTATAGATATCATCCGATTTAGACCAAATGCTTATAAGTACAAGTCATTGTTCAAACGATAGATCGGTCTATATGGCAGCTATATCCAAATCTGGACCGATCTGAGCCAAATTGAAGACAAATATCGAAGGGCCCAACACAAGTCATTGTCCCAAATTTCGGCGACATCGCACAATAAATGCGCTTTTTATGAGCCCAAAACTTTAAATCGAGAGATCGGTCTATATGGCAGCTATATCCAAATCTGAACCGATCAGGGCCAAATAGAAGAAAGATATCGAAGGGCCTAAGGCAAATCACTGTTCCAAATTTCAGCAAAATCGGATAATAAATGTGGCTTTTATGGGCCTAAGACCATAAATCGGAGGATCGGTCTATATGGCAGCTATATCCAAATTTGGACCGATCTAAGCAAAATTGACGAAGAATGTCGAAGGGCTCAACGCAACTCACTGTCCCAAATTTCAGCAAAATCGGATAATAAATGTGGCTTTTATGGGCGTAAGACCATAAATCGGAGGATCGGTCTATATGGCAGCTATATCCAAATTTAGACCGATCTGGGCCAAATTGACGAAGGATGTCGAAGGGCTCAACGCAACTCACTGTCCCAAATTTCAGCAAAATCGGATAATAAATGTGGCTTTTATGGGCCTAAGACCATAAATCGGAGGGTCGGTCTATATGGCAGCTATATCCAAATCTGGACCGATCTGGGCCAAATTGACGAAGAATGTTGAAGGGCCTAACACAACTCACTGTGCCAAATTTCATCCAAATCGGATATAAAATGTGGCTTTTATGGGCCTAAGACCCTAAATCTGAGGATCGGTCTATATGGCAGCTATATCCAAATTTTTACCGATCTGAGCCAAATTGACGAAGGATGTCGAAGGACCTAACGCAACTCACTGTCCCAAATTTCAGCAAAATCGGATAATAAATGTGGCTTTTATGGGCCTAAGACCCTAAATCGGCGGATCGGTCTATATGGGGGCTATATCAAGATATAGTCCGATATTGCCCATCTTCGAACTTAACCTGCTTATGGACAAAAAAAGAATCTGTGCAAAATTTCAGCTCAATATCTCAATTTTTAAAGACTGTAGCGTGATTTCAACAGACAGACGGACAGACGGACGGACATATCTAGATCGTCTTAGATTTTCACGCTGATCAAAAATGTATATACTTTATAGGGTCGGAAATGGATATTTCGATGTGTTGCAAACGGAATGACAAAATGAATATACCCCCATCCTTCGGTGGTGGGTATAAAAAGTATATTTGATTAAAGTTCATTCTAAGTTTTATTAAAAATGCATTTACTTTCTTTTAAAAAATCCGCAATTACTTTTTGGGCAGATATAGCTCCCATATATACGTTCGTCAGATTTTGGGTAATTTGCCATAATGTTGTCATTTGTCAAAATATTTGCTCGTCGAGGTCCCTCAAAATTGGTTCAGAATTGGATATAGGTCCCACATTGTACTTATAGGTTAGGTGCAGGATATTATACAGTCGGCGCCGCCCGACTTTTGCCCTTCCTTACTGGTTTGTATTATATTTGTATTATATTTATATTTCCGATTGTATGAATTATTCAAGACCAAATAAATTTATCGCAAAAGGAGTAATTATTTTCGAAATATTGTGTTGCCCAAAAAGTAATTGCGGATTTTTCATATAGTTGGCGTTGACAAATTTTTTCACAGCTCAGTCAGTTGTCAGCTGTCAGCTGTTACTTTTAGCTTGCTTTAGAAAAAAAGTGTAAAAAAAGTATATTTGATTAAAGTTTATTCTAAGTTTTATTCAAAATGCATTTACTTTCTTTTAAAAAATCCGCAATTACTTTTTGGGCAACCCAATAGTTAAAATAAGTATTTTATTTAAGAAAAACAATATGTTTTATTTAATGTTGCATCATTTAGATGTATGGCTTTTGTATTTAATCGATTGCTCTTTTTTATGGTTTTTATTTTGCTCGATTTTTCTCTACAACAATTTTTTATTAATGAGTTTGACCTTTTGTATTATTTATTATGTGTCTCAGTTTTGATCATCAACATTTATTGTGGATCGTATTTATTGAAATTTTCATTATTTGATTCTTCTACATCCGAAAAAAACGAGTAAAATTGTATGGGGTAAGCTATTGTCAATGGGGCTTTTGACCTGGTAAGTACATAGAACAGATAATCATACTACTCTAAATCATAGACAGGCACGGGATCGCTGTGAGCACCACACAGGCTGGAACATTGAGGTCCGATCTGTGTGGTGCTCATTGCTGTAACGAGAAGCTTAGCTGCGAGCTACCGGGCGCGTCCACAGGTTGCAGATAGTGGAATGTTCCATACGGAGTAGCTGCAACGGCAGTCGCGGACAATCAGCGGTATCGAGCGAAGATTCTCAGTGTAAGGCCGGGCGGCACCGGTTCTTGTACAAATGCTGAGTGCCGCCTTTCAATCACCAATGGCCACCTTGCTCCCGTGGCGATCGGTCCTTTGGATCGGAACGAGCTTGCTCACATGCAGAAGCTTCACGAGAATCGCCAGGCAGAAACACAGCTTATCGTGAAATTTTCTCACGATGTATCAAAGGTAACCGCTGCCTTTACATTGGTCAACAAATAAGTTCGCATTTAAAGAAGATATAATAAATTTAATAATATACCGTTTAGTATTGGGTTGCCTAAAAAGTAATTGCGGATTTTTCATATAGTCGGCGTTGACA
Organism: Stomoxys calcitrans; assembly: GCF_963082655.1. Classification (NCBI taxonomy): domain Eukaryota; kingdom Metazoa; phylum Arthropoda; class Insecta; order Diptera; family Muscidae; genus Stomoxys; species Stomoxys calcitrans. Next base: position 48,809,350 of record NC_081554.1, on the reverse strand, counting down.
AATTTTTTCAACGGCTTGTGACTCTGTAATTACATTCTTTCTTCTGTCAGTTATAAGCTGTTACTTTTGGCTTGCTTTAGAAAAAAATTGTTAAAAAAGTATATTTGATTAAAGTTCATTCTAAGTTTTATTAAAAATGCATTTACTTTCTTTTAAAAAATCCGCAATTACTTTTTGGGCAACCCAATAACTTCCTGTTATCCAAGGTAAAAAGATAAAATTAAAATGTATAACTTTGAGAAAGTCATTAATTTTATCTACCTTGGCACAGGAATCCAGGAAACGAACGACACTAGTTTTGGGGTAAAACTTGATAGAGCGAACGATTAATTTTTGATGTTATTCAATGGAAACCAAAGAACAAATTGATGAAGATTTGACAAGCTTCATCAACGCAATACAAACGTCTGCATGAGAAAGTACTCCTACTACCAGCCATACCAACCCAACTAGCACTTATCCGAAGGTAATAAGAGACCTTTTATCGAAGAAAAGAAAAGCCAGAAAGAAATGGCAAAGAGAAACACCAATCGAAAATAAATGAATATTGAACAGGCTTGTTAACGAACTTAAACATATAACACAAGAGTCCAAAAATAAGGCTATGTCTAGATACTTAGGAAACCTAACAGCAACCAAAGAAACCAACTACAATCATTGGAAGGCCAAGCGGCAATTAAATCAGGCTTCCCCAACAATACCACCACTGAAAAATGATGATGGATCATGGATAAGAAAAGCCGAGGAAAAGGTAGAATTGTTTGCATATCATTTCAGCAACATATATGACTCTGACAATGATGAAATTTATAACTTAGACAAATGTGCCAACCAACTCATCATACCAGCGACATTTAAAGAGCCACAAAATCTCATCGCCAAAGATCTGAGTGCTAAGAAATCTGCAGGTTATGTCTTAATAACCGCCAAAATTTTTTTAAAAAACCTCCACCTATATCTGTAGAAAAACTTTTGTTTATAATAAATGCATGTTTTGGTCTACGACATATTCCATTAGAATGGAAATTTGCAGAAGTTATCGTAATCAAGAAACCTGCAAAACCTGACCAGTAAATAACATCATACTGTCCGATATCGCTACTTTTTGAAAAATTGCTATTAAAAACACTGCGTCCCTTATTAATAAGTAGGCTTCTCATCCATCAGTTTGGATTCCGAAATAATCATTCAACAATACAACACGTTCAACTAATAGTTGATGTAGCCGAAAGAGCCATTGGAAATAAACTCATCTGCTTTGCTGTGTTTTTAGACGTGAGACAAGCATTTGACAAAGTTTAGCATCAAGGGCCCCTTACCAAACTTCAAAACGATCTTCCAAAAGAATACTATGAAATTTTGGAGTCATACATAACAAACCGGTATTTTTTTCAGTAAAAATATAAAATAAGTATTCAAAATTGTAAACAATACAGGCTGGAGTACCCCAGGGGAGTGTCCTAGGCCCTGTTTTATACCTTCTTTACAACAGAGATATCCCAAAGTCGTCTGATGCAACATTTGCCGATGACACTGCAATTTTTACGACTGCCAATACTGAAACTGAAGCTACAAATAAACTTCAAGCAGCTCTGTCAAATATTTCATTTTGGATTAACAAATGGAGAATGAATCTAAACGAAAATAAGTCAATCCACATACTGTTCACAAACAAGAAGCCTCGTTTTTTACCATTGTTTCTAAATGGTAAAGTAATACCATTCGCAAATACAGTCAAATATTTGGGAATGACCCTAGAAACAAAAATTAAATGGAAAGTGCACGTGAAGAAAAAAAAATAAGGCAATAAAAATAAAATTTTCCGAGTTGTACAGGATACTAGTTGACAATAGATTATCGATTCAAAATAAACTTCTTTTGTTTAATCAAATGATCAAACCAATATTGACCTACGGAATACAGCTTTGGGGTTGCGCTGCCAAGAAAGAAGGATTTCTACTTCTACTCCAAAAAAAAAAAAAAAAAAACTCAAAATTTAATACTTAGTACCATAGCTAATGCACCTTGGTAGATACGAAACACGATACCTTCACATAGACTTAGGAGTGAGGACAATATCGGAAGAAATATACATCCACGCCCTGAAACATGCCAACAAACTACAGAAACTTCGAAACTATCCAGTCACCAGAAAACTGCTAAGAACTATACCAATGGATCCAGTCCCTTAAGAGGCCATAAATCTGAGGAGAAACTAGGATGTAGTTACTGAACTATTTCCACAACATGATATCGTACTAGACTAAATTTTCTAGTTTACATTATACATCTATACGTTATTTTAAAATTACTAGATGAGTGTAACTCAGTCGTAATAAAAAATTAAATGGAACTGAATTTGCTTAAGTGAAATAGCGCTTAACCGAAAATGCCTCTTAACTAAAAATACCGCTTTACTGAAAACCTCCTTGCACACCAGATTTGGTTTTAAGATGAATCTTAAAATCATAAGCCAAAAAGGATTCGAATCATCCATAATATTTGCGAAAAACATTTTTATACCCTCCCCCATAGGATAGGGTTACACTAATTTCGACATTCTGTCTGTAACTCCTCGGATTATTAGTCTAAGACCCCATAAAGTATATATATTCTTGATCGTCATGACGTTTTAAGTCCACCTAGCCATGTCCGCCCGTCCGTCCGTCTGTCTATCGAAAGCACGCAAACTTTCGAACGTGTAAAGCTAGTTGCAAGAAATTTTGCACAAATACTTCTTATTAGTGTAGGTCAGTTGGGATTGTAAATGGGCTTTATCGGTCCACGTTTTGATATAGCTGTCATATACACCGATCTGGAATCTTGACTTCTTGAGCCGTTAGAGGGCACAATTCTTATCCGATTTGGCTGAAATGAGGTGTTTCATTATGACTTCCACCAACTGTGCTGAGTATGGTTCAAATCAGTCCATAACCTGATATAGCTGTCATATACACCGATCTGGGGTCTTGACTTCTAGAGTCACTAGAGGGCACAAGGATTATCCTATTTGGCTTCAATTTTGCATGACGTTTTTTGTTATGACTTTCAACAACTGTGCTAAGTATGGTTCAAATCGGTCCATAACCTGATATAGCTGCCATATAAATCAATCCGGGGTCTTGATTTCTTGGGCCACTAGAGGGCGCAATTATTATCCGATTTAGCTGAAATTATGCATGAGGTGTTTTGTTAAGACTTTCAACAACTGTGCTAAGTATGGTACAAATCGGTCCATAACCTGATAGAGCTGTCATATAAACCTATACGGGATCTTGACTTCTTGAGCCTCTCAAGGGCACAATTATTATTCGATTTTGCTGAAATTTTGAACAATGACTTCTCTCATGACCTTTAACATACGTGTCGAATATTGTATGAAACGGTTTATAGCCTAATACAGCTCCCCTATAAACCGATCTCCCCATTTTGCTTCTTCAGCCCCTTAAATGCGCCATTCTTACTAGATTTGGCTGAAATTTTGCACAATGACTTCTACTATGGTCTCCAATATTCAATTCAATTATGATCCGATATGAACCATAGCTTGATATTGTTCCAATAACATAGCAATTCTTTTCGTTTATCCTTTGTTTGCCTAGAAAGAGATACTGTGGAAAGAGCTCGACAAATGCGATCCATGGTGGAGGGTATATAAGATTCGGTCCGGTCGAACTTAGTACGCTTTTACTTGTTTCTTTTCTATTTTAATACCCATCACCGAAGGATGGGGGTATATTTATTTTGTCATTCCGTTTGCAATACTATTGGGCTGCCCAAAAAGTAATTGCGGATTTTTCATATAGTCGGCGTTGAAAATTTTTTTCACAGCTTGTGACTCTGTAATTGCATTCTTTCTTCTGTTAGTTATCAGCTGTTACTTTTAGTTTGCTTTAGAAAAAAATGTAAAAAAAGTATATTTGATTAAAGTTCATTCTAAGTTTTATTAAAAATGCATTTACTTTCTTTTAAAAAATCCGCAGTTACTTTTTGGGCAACCCAATATTTCCGAAATATCTATTTCCGACCCTATAAACTATATATATTCTTGATCAGCATAAAAATCGAAGACGATCTACCCATGTCCTCCCGTCTGTCTGTTGAAATCACGTTACAATCTTTAAAAGTAGAGATATTGAGCTGAAACTCTGCACAGATTCTTTTTCGGTCCATAAGCGTGTTAAGTTCGAAAATGGGTATATCAGACTATATCTCGATATAGCTCCCATATAGACCGATCCGTTGATTTCGGGTCTTAGGCTCATAAAAGCCACATTAATTGTCGGATTTTGCTGAAATTTGCGACGGTGAGTTGTGTTAGTCCCTTCGATATCCCTCTACATTTTGCCCCAGATCGGTCCAGAATTGGATACAGCCTTCATATAGACCGATCCTCTGATTTAGGGTCGTAGGCCCATAAAGCCTCATTTTTTATCCGATTTTGGCAAAATTTGGGACAGTGAGCTTTGTTGGGCCCTTCGACATTCTATTTCAATTTGGCCCAGATCGTTCCAGATTTGGATGTAGCTGCTATATAGACCGATCTCTCGATTTAAGGTTTTGGGCCCATAAAAGGCGCATTTATTGTACGATGTCGCCAAAATTTGGGACAGTGAGTTGTTTTAGGACCTTCGCCATCGTTCTTCAATTTGGTATATAATGGTCCAGATTTGGATATAGCTGCCATTTAGACCGATCTCCCGATTTAGGGCTTTGGCCCCATAAAAGGCGCATTTATTATCCGAAATAATGGACAGTGAGTTAAGTTAAGCCCCTAGAGATATTTCTGCAATATGGCACAGATCGGTCCAGATTTGGATATAGCTGCTATATATACCCATTTCTCGATTTAAGGTTTTGAGCCCATAAAAAGCGCATTTATCGTCCCATGTCATTGAAAATTGGTACAGTGTGTTGTGTTGGGCCCTTCGATATTATTTTTCAATTTGGCTCAGATCGGTCCAGATTTGGATATAGCTGCCATATATACCCATTTCTCGATTTAAGGTTTTGGGGCCATAAAAGGCGCATTTATTGTATGATTTCGCAGAAATTTGGTGCAGTAAGTTGTGTTGAGCCCTTCGATATTCTTTTTCAATTTGGCTCAGATCGGTTCAGATTTGGATATAGCTGCCATATAGACCGATCTCCCGATTTAAATTCGTGGCCCCATAAAAGGCGCATTTATAATCCGATTCTCTGAAATTTGACACATTGACTTATGTTAGGCTTTTCGACATCCGTGTCGTCCAGATCGGTTTATTTTTAGATATAGCTACTAAATAGATCAATATTTTGTTTTCTTAATTGTTTCTTTTCTGTTTTTTTTTTTTTTTTTTGTAAATTATTCAATGCTTCTATTCGAAGAATAACACAGCAAGGAACTTTCAAAAGTAAGGAAAAATATGTGATGTTGCTGGAGAGCAGTTGACCGGCTATCCGTAGAGCGATTTCTGATTCGCCATGAATCTTCAAATGGATCATGGTGCTTTTTGGAATTTGTCAAATGGATCATGGCGCTTTTCATACCAACCCAACTAGAGTAGTTTGCCAAGCTCACATCTGAATTTGGACAAGACTCTTAAAGACGACTTGAAGGGAAGCAAAACCTTACTTCCTTTATTCAAATCTAACCTATCCAACAATGTTGGATACTATCCGGCTCTAGACCATTTCGATCAATGTTTTCTATTCAAAGAATAACACATCAAAGTACTTTCAAAACTTCGCTAATTACTGTCCCATGGCTTTTATCCGATTTCGATTGTATGCAAATGATAAACTTTTACTGCCCACGACCACCATGTGGTTTCTCCGTGTGTAAAAGCCATAGATAAAAACATAAAGCAATTTTCATTTCCGATGCTTTACATTAATTAATCGATGAGTGTAATCATGAGCAAATGTAATCATCAGCAAATACGCATGAATAACTATAAAAGGACATTAAAACTATTTTACCAAACACTACAGTAGACATTTTTAACTAAGTCTGAACCAAAAAGTAACGTCAATAATGCAGCAAAAACTTTTCATATATTTCACGATTATTCTTTCTATACAAAAGGTAATTATTAAGTTTTAATACATGGAAACGATGGGTAAAATATTTAATTTTTCTTTTTGGAAATTTTCAGATTGCTTGTACTAAATATGGAATGACGAAAATTGAATGCAAAGTTGTTGATGACAAACTTGTACAGTTCGATGCCTGTGACTTAGTGCCAGTCTCGAAAAAAACCTCAGAACTTACCGTAAAAGTTCGAGTGTTAAAAAAACCCATAAAAAATTTAAAGTTAAGGGTTGCTGTAACCGTACCAGGCGTTATGACGGTCTATAACGACACCTGGGATGTGTGTGCTCTGTTGAGCAAGCGAAAGAGCAATCGGGCATTTAATGATTGGATTAGACCAGGTCTAACGGAATTCACCAATATAAACCACTCGTGTCCTTATGACGTAAGTAAAGTTCAAGAATCGAATGAGCATTCATGGAAATGTATTCTGATTATTCAACTTTTCTTGAATACAGCATGATATACATTTTATAAAGTAGGGTGCTTTAACCGCGTGCATTAAGGTACGATAAATTCAGAAATTAGGGAATGAATGGACAATGTCTAGCAAAGAACCGCTAGAAGTACTACTGGATACACATTTCCCTGAGAACCTCCTTTACGAACAATGTAGAGCCAAAGAGGTTGTCACTGATATGCATTCATATGGGGTTGTTGGAGAAATTATGTCTGAGTCAAAAATGCTATGCATCCTTACAGATATACTTCAGAAAGACATAACGTACGAAGCGAATTAAGCGGCCAAAAGGGGTCGAGAAAGTTGTTCTTATAAGCAGGACATATAACTAAGCGGCGGAAATCAGTTGCCCTTCTCTTAAATACCAGTGAAAACTAATCTTAAAAGATACACATGCACATTCAACTTCTAAAAGCATGTCTTATAGAAGGCCTACAACACAGCATTTTGTCAGCCATAGAAAATTCCACTATCCGAGTCAAAAAATTGATAGTCAAAGAAGGTATTGACAATGTCTAGCAAAGAACTGGTAGAACTACTACTGAATACACATTTCCCGGAATCCTCCTTAATGGACAATATGGCGCCAAAGAGGTTGTCACTTGTATGCATTCGTCTAAGGTTGTTGGAGAAATTATGTCTGAGTCGGAAATCTGTTAGCCATCTCTTAAAAACCAGTGAAAACTGATCTTAAAAGATACACATGCACATTCAACTTCTAAAATCATGTCTTATAGAAGACTTAGAACACAGAATTTTGTCAGCCATAGAAAATGCCACTAACCGAGTCAAAAAGTTGATATGGTCAGATCCAATTATACTGACACCAGATAAAATTGGATTCAAAAAATTTTTGTATATAATTGCATCTTGCAAATGCAAATTTTGCCCATGAATATTCCACTAAGGAACAGGGGCAAACTTCTCACATATCAATGAGTGCAGTCTGATTAAAGTTTAAGCTCAATGATAAGGGGCCTCCTCTTTTTATACCGAGTCGACACCGCATAACGACACCGCTTGGTAGAGAAGTTTTAAAATGGCAGAATACCTCATAAATGTTGATCTAGCCATGTCCGTCCGTCTGTCTGTCGAAAGCACGCTAACTATAGAAGGGCTAAACATAGCCGCTTGAAAATGTGCAGAAATACTTCCTAGTAGTGTAGTTCGGTTGGGATTGTAAATGGGTCATATCGGTCCATGTTTTGATATAGCTGCCATATAAACCGATTTTGGGTCTTGACCTCTTGAGCCTCTAGAGGGCGCAATTCTTATCCGATTAGAATGAAGTTTTGCACGGCGTGTTTTATTATGATATCCACCAAGTATGGTTCAAATCGGTGCATAACCTGGTATAGCTGTTGACTTCTTGAGCCTCTAGAAGGCGCAATTCTTATCCGATTAGAATGAAGTTTTGCACGGCGTGTTTTATTATGATATCCACCAAGTATGGTTCAAATCTGTGCATAACCTGGTATAGCTGTCATATAAACCGATCTCGGTTCTTAACTTCTTGAGCCTCTAGAGGGCACAATTCTGATGCGATTTGCTCAAATTTTGCATGAGGTGTTTTGTTATGGTTTTTAACATAGGGGTTCAGATTTGGATATAGCTCCTACATAAACCTATCTCCCGATTTGACTTCTTGAGCCCCTGGAAGCCCCAATTTTTACGATTTGGCTGAGATTATGCAAATAGTATTCTGTTATGACTTCTAGCAACTGTGCAAGGTACGGTTCAAATAGGTCAAGAACCTGATATAGGTCCCGTATAAACCGAATTCGCGATTTGACTTCTTTCTGTCCGATGTGGCTGAAATTTTGGGCATAGTTTTCCGTTATGACTCTCAACAACTTTGCTAAGTATGGTTCGAATCGATCCATAATCTGATATAGCTCCCATATAAACCGATCTCCCGATTTGACTTCTTGAGGCTCTGGAAGCCGCAATTTTTGTCCGATTTGGCTAAAATGTTGCACATAGTGTTCTGTTACAACTCTCAACAACTTTGCCAAGTAAGGTTCAAATCGGTCAAGAACCTGATATGGCTCCCATGAAAACCGATCTCCCGATTTGACTTCTTGGGCCCTTGGTAGCCGCAATTTTTGTACGATTTGGCTGAAATTTTGCACATAGTGCTCTGTTATGACTCTCAACAAGTTTGCTAAGTATGGTTCGAATCGATCCATAATCTGATATAGCTCACATATAAACCGATCTCCCGATTTAACTTCTTGAGCCTCTAGAAGCCTTAATTTTCATCCGATTTAGCTGATATTTTACATATAGTGATCTGTTTTGACTTCCAATAACTGTGACAAGAACGGTCCAAATCGGTCTGTAACCAGATATAGCTTCCATATTTTAGCAGAACCCATGGTGGTGGGTTCCCAAGATTCGGCCCGGCCGAACTTGGCACTCTTATTTGATAATTTTGTGTAAGAGCCGAACACAACAAGTGAAAGCGTGCTTAGTTTGCCCGAGCCGAATCATGGGTACCCACCGCCATGGATTCCACTAAAAATTTACTCTTTTATATTTGAATTATTTTGGTCTCAAAAAGTCATATCGGGATATCTGTACCTAGGGGGGCCTATATCACTAAATTGACTGATTCGGATAAAACTTGGCACTGATGCTGTAAGTCACAAGATAGGGTTTTGGGCAAAATTTCAATTATCAAATTAAAATTTTGGCTCCTAAGGGCTGAAGAAGTAAAATCTGAGGATCAGTATATATGGGGCTGTATCTGTTTATAGACCGCTTTGGATCATATTTAGCACAATGTTGAAAATCATAACACAAGTCTTTATTGCCAATTTTAGACAAATCGGATGAAAATTGAGGCTTCTATGGGGTCAAGAAGTGAAATCCGAGGATCTGTTTATATGGGGGCTATATCCAAATCTGAACCGATGTGGGTCATTTGCAATCTCCAACGACAACCAAATTTTTTAAATGAAAGTTGTTTTCTACTTCCTCTCTTGGACAACCATTTTGTCCCAGTCAATAAATGTTTAATATTTGGCCTATTTTTTTGGGGGTAGGCCGGGCTTTGGGGCCAAGATTTTATAGTATTTTTTATAAGATAAACATTTTGTAATGTTGCATCATTTAAATTAATGGCTGTTGGATTTAATCGATTGTTAGTTTATCAAATGATCTTATTTTTCACGGTTTTAAGTAAATTTTTTTTATGTAATAAAATGGAACATAAATTTTACTTAATGACAGCGTAATAGTTATAATCAATGTCAGCAGCAATTTTTTATTAATAGGGCTGACCTCTTTTTGTTATTTATTATATGTACCAGTTTTTATAATACAAATATATCGTGGATAGTTACAGAAGATCAGTTTAAAGCAATTTCGTTTGTTTGATTTTTGGACACCCGAAAAAACTGGAGTAAAACTCAATATTGTTTGGCCTTATCAAGAGAAGCTAATAAATACTCATCATCTTCTTGTCGACTACAAGGCCGCCTTTAACAGCCTCATATTTTCAAATGTATTGTAAGCCGTGCTTGAGTTTGGTGTCCCTGTTGACAAAAATTGATACGACCTTGCAGAATAACGCTAGCTGACACACATTCCGCAGTTAAAACATGTAAAAGCATGCTAAGTTCGGCCGAGCCGAATCTAGGGAATCCACCACTATGGATTCTGCTAATATATGGGAGCTATATCTGGTTATAGACCGATTTGGACCGTGCTTGGCACAGTTTTTGGAAGTCATAACAGAACACTTTGTTGAACCAAACCGGACAAAATCTATGGCTTCCATAGACTCAAGAAATCAAATCGGCAGATCGGTTTATATGGGAGCTATATCAAAACCTGAGCCGATATGGCCCATTTGCAATCACCAACGACCTACATCAATATTAAGTATAGGTGCAAAATTTCAAGCAGCTAGCTTTACGCGGTCGACCGCTATCGTGATTTCGACAGACGGGCGGGCATTGCAAGATCGACTCAGAATGTCGAGACGATCAACAATGTATATACTTTATGGGGTCCTAGATCAATATTTCGAGGTATTGCCAACGGAATGATTTGACTAGTATACCCCCATCAAGGAAATAAACTCGCCGAACCGCACAGATAAAAATAATTTTGAAAAACAATAAGTTTGGTCGAAAAAGCATCTACGAAAGTTGTTAATTTTCCTGCAACAATTTATTTTGAATCTCATGACCCAAAGCACAAATTTGTTGCTGAAAGGCACTCTTTGCAAGCCAATATATAACAACAACAGCTATATAACTATAAGGAAGGCAAAAACCCATCTTACCAGCCAACGCATGAGCTTTGCTTCGGGTGGTGGTGTTTTTGTTTTCTTTGTTCGGCTTGCGCTGCTTTGTCTCGTTCGTTTTACTGCAGCTCTCGTGTTTTCCTCTATCACTCTCTACTATTACCCCTAAAAAACAAATTTTAATAATTTTGGTGCAGCAGAGTATTGAATTCATGATCTCATATTTGATAGTCTTGCACGTATAGCCTACCGACATCATCTTCCTTATGATGAAATAACTCAATAAGTATTACTGCTCAGTAATAAGTGTCACAATTAAATTAAAATAAGTTATCGTCCGAATCGGACCATAATTGAACTGAATGTTGGAGACCATGGTAGAGTCGTTGTGAAAAATGTCAGCCAATTCGACTAAAACTTGCGACCGTGGGGGGCTTCAGAAGTAGGTCATGAGAGAAGTAGTTGAACAAAATTTCAGCCAAATTGGATAAGAACTGCGCTCGCTAGTGGCTCAAGAAGTCACAATTCAAGATGGGTTTATATGGCGGTTTATATCAGGTTATGGACTGAAACTTCAACCAAATCGTATGGCAACTCAAGAGGGTGTGCCCTCTAGAGGCCCAAAAAGTCAAGACCCCAGATCGGTTTATACGACACATATATCAGGTTATAGACCGATTTGAACCATATTTGACACAGTTGTTGGAAGTCATTAAGAAACCCGTTATGCTAAATCGGAGAGAAATTCCGCCCCCTAGTTGTTCAAGATGTCGAGATCTAAGATCGGTTTATATGGCAGCTATATCAAAACATGGACCGATATGGTCTATTTACAATTCCAACCAACCTACACTTATAAGAAGTATTTGTGCAAAATTTCAAAATTAACTCCTTCGAAAGTTAGCGTGCTTTCGATAGACAGTTTGACGGATGGACGGACGGTCGGACATGGCAAGATCATCTTAAAATGTCATATCGATCAAGAGTATATATACCTTATGGGGTCTTAGACAATTATTTCGAGATGTTACCTACAGAATGAAGAAATTAGTATACCCCCATCCTATGGTGGAGGGTATAAAAAGGGTAAAAATCGCTCAACAATTTTTTTTTCTGAAGTTCATATTTAAGTAAGTTTAATAAAAAAAATTTAATTTTTTTTTGGCCGACCGGGGGACTCGAACCTTGGTTTGCAAGCCATGAATGTTATTTTAACATCTACCTCAACTCAAGAATTAGTTTAAAGTCAACAAAATTTCAATAATTTCGTCTGTCAAGTCTCTTTTTGAGATTTACTTATGTACTTCAACAAATAATGTCTTCGATTCAATGCTAAAATTTGTTGAGGATTTAAAGTTTCACATTGAAATTTGGAGGAGCCCACCGTAGCGCAGGGGTTAGCATGTCCGCTTATGACGCTGAACGCCTGGGTTCGAATCCTTGCGAGACCATCAGAAAAAATTGTCAGCCTTGGTTTTCCCCCTCCTAATGCTGACAACATTTGTGAGGTACTATGCCATGTAAAACTTCTCTCCAAAGAGGTGGCACACTGCGGCACCCTTTTCCGACTCGTCTAAAAAAAGGAGGCCCCTTTTTCTTGATCTTAAGCTTGAATCGAACTGCACTCATTGATATGTAAGAAGTTTGCCCCTGTTCCTTAGTGGAATGTCCATGGGCAAAATTTGCATACAAATTTGGTAGTTGGGATTTTCTAAGAGTTATTTTAATACCCACCACCGTAGAATAGGGGGTATATTTATTTAGTCATTCCGTTTGCAACACATCGATATATCAATTTCCGACCCTACAAAGTATATATATTTCGGATCGTCGTAAAATCCTAAGAAGATTTAACGATGTACGTATGTCTGTCCGTCCGTCTGTTGTAATCACTCTAGAGCCTTCAAAAATTGAGATATTGAGCTGAAATTTGGCACGACGTTTACGCTGTTTAAATTCTTGAACGGGCCTAATCGGACCACATTTCGATATAACTGCTATATAGACCGATTTTTCGGTAAAGGGTCTAATGCCCATAAAAACTTTATTTTTCATCCGATTTTGCTGAAATTGGAAACAGTAAGTAGTTTAAGGCCTCCCGACATTTGACCCAAATATGGTTCAGATTGGACTATATTTAGATATAGCTGCCATATAGACCGATTTGCCTATAAAGGGTCTGAAGACCATAAAAGCTTTATATATTACCCGATTTCGCTGAAATTTGAAACAGTCGGTATTTTAAGGCCTTCTAAGATAGAACCCAAATATGGTTAAGATCGGACTATATTTAGATATAATTGCCATGTAGACCGATCTCCAGATTAACGGTCTGAAGCCCATAAAAGCTCTATTTGTTAACCGATTTCGCTGAAATTTAAAACAATGGGTTATTTTAAGCCTCCCGACATCTGAACCAAATATATTTCAGATCAGACCATATTTAGATCGGACTATGTATAGATATAGCCGCCATATAGACCGACCTTCCGATAAAGGATCTGAAGCTAAAACTTGAAACAGTGAGAAGTTTAAGGCCTCTCAAAATTCGACCCAATTATGGTACAGATCGGACTATAGTTAGATATAGCTGCCATGTGGACTGATCTCCCGATTAAGGGTCTGAAGCCCATAAAAGCTTTATTTTTAAATCGATTTCGCTGAAATTGAAAACAGTGATTAGTTTTAGGCCTCTCAACTTCTAACCTAAATATGGTTCAGGTCGGACTATATTTAGATATAGCTGCCATGTAGATCGATCTCCTGATAAAGGGTCCGAAACCCATAAAAGCTTTATTTGTTAACCGATTTCGCTGAAATTTGAAACAGTGGATAGCTTTAGGTCTCCCGACATCCGCCCCAAATATGGTTTGAATCGAACTATATTTAGATATAGCTGCCATATAGACCGATCTGCCGGTAAAGGGTCTGAAGCCGATAAAAGCTTTATTTATTACCCGATTTCGCTGAAATTCGAAACAGTGGGTAGTTTTAGGTTTTCCGACGTCCGCCTGAAGTATGGTTTGTATGGGATAATATTTAGATATAGCTTTCATACAGAACGATCTGCCGATAAAGACGAAATCGGAAATTTAGAAAGAAAATCCCATCTTGACCTATACCACCCACAACTTTTACGATTTTTCTCTGTATGTAAAATCTATAGACTTTTTATCGCACAGGAATAAAGCAATTTTCATTTCCCATACTACAAATCAATTGATGGATAAATGTATTTGAAATACATTCGTAAGCAAATACTCATAAACCATTATCATTTCATAGATCACTAGAGTGCCAATTTTTAACTACGTCCGGACTCGAAAGCACCACCGCAATGCAACAGAAGCTTTTTATATTTTTTATGTTTATTCTATCGATACAAATGGTAAATAATTTCTAATACCTGGAAAAGATAGGTGACACTGTGCATTGGGAAATTTCAGATTGTTTGTATGAAATTAGGAATGACGAAAATTGAATGTCAAGCTCTGGAACCCAAGTTGGTGCAATTCGAAGCCTGTGAATTAGTGGCAGCCTCGCAAACATTGTCAGAACTAACCGTAAAAGTTCGAGTTTTAAAATTTCCTGTAAGACAAGTAATGGTGGGGGTGGCTATAACGTTTCCGGGCGTTGTCACAGTCTATAATGACACCTGGGATATATGTGGTCTTTTGAAAAAGCGAAGGAACAATCGGGCATTTAATGATTGGATTAGACCAGGCCTTAAGCAATTCACCAATATCAATCACTCGTGTCCTTATTACGTAAGTAAAGTACAACAATTGAATGCATTTGAACATTATTTGAAAACTTTGTTTTCATTATTTTTTTTTTTGCCTACTGATTTTTCCAATTTTCTTGAGCGCAGCACGATATACATATTAAAAAGATGCCTCAGCCTGCAACGGAAGCAAAGTTTGCCGTCTTCGGCAATCAATTCCTTGCATTAGTTGATGCTTCATTAAATGGCAAGAAAGTAGTCTTGGTTAAATTAACCTACTCCGAACGGGTCTGAATGATGAGATCAGTCTTGGTAAAGGTTAAATTGAAGCGCCTTGCAATTGTGTTGGTATATTAACGATAATTGATTCGATCCATTTATGTATGTTCCAGATGTATGCAGTATTAACTTTCAATGTAGTTTTTTATTCACTATTTATGTACCATGTATGTCATATTTCAATAAATGTATTGAATTTGTTATGCCGCCTTATGATTGCTACAAGAACATCGATGGTTGCGCTCATGCCTCGAAAGAGTAAAGCTTAAGTTTCTCATTTCTATGGAGATTTATCGGAATGTTAAAATGTTTACTCAATGGTGGAATTGTTGGACAATGAGCGTGCCTATACTGAAGTTGATCGACCTATAATGCTATATGGTGTTGTGGTCTGGTGGACGGTGCACAGTGGGAGAAAACCGAAAAAAAAACTAGTAAAAACCAGTAAGGAAGGGCAAAAGTCGGGCGGCGCCGACTGTATAATACCCTACACCTCATCTGTAAGTACAATGTGGGAGCTATATAAAATATATATGAACCAATTTTGATGGACCTCGGCGGATGTTTTCAGATGGGTTAGTAAACAATACGTATCACATTTCGAGCAAAAATGTTCCAACTGTAATAATTACGATTGACAAATGACAACGTTATTGCAAATTACCCAAAATCTGGAGAATGTATATATATGGGACCTATATCTAAATCTGCATCGATTTCGAGCAAACTTATCAGATATTGTGATAGTCGTCGAAGAATGCGTTGTGCAAAATTTTGGCAGGATTGGTAAAAAATGCGTTTGCAGTGGAGTGAAAATCGGGCGATATACATATATGACAGCTATATCTAAATCTTAGATGATCTCTATAAAACTCACTAATTATGTCAAGAGTCATAAGAAAATTCTTTCTGCCAAATTTCGAGAGAATCGGTTAGCAAATGAGCATTTTATTGCAATATTTCTCAAAATCAGACGAACATATATATGGGATCTATATCTAAATCTGAACCGATTTAGAGCAAACTTCTCACATAATGTAGTAGTTGTCGACGAAAGCGTTATACAAAGTTTTGGCAGGATTGGTCAATAAATGCGCTTTCAGTGGCTCAGTGGTTCTAGAAACGGAAATGGGCGTTATATATATGAGAGCTATATCTCCATTTGAACCAATTTCCATGAAATTCACCAGTAATATCACAGGATTTTCGCCATCCTACCGACCGTTTAGTTGTTCCACAATGTTAAATGCGCATTCGTCGCCCACTACCTTTAACTCGGACTGTGTCGACCCGAAAGGCTTCGGGTTAACCAAGTTTATTGACGGCAGTCCTCTGACCTTCACCGCCAAATCGTCTGCCCTTTCATTTCCCCTTACTCCGTTATGGCCCGGCACGCATCGTTTTCCAATTCTCAGAGAAGGCATTAATCTCCTTCTTACACTGCAAGACTGTTCGTGACCTTACCGTCCTGGTTGTTATTGCCCTTATGGCAATTTTACTGTCGCTAAAGATTTTCAGACTCGACGTCCTCGCGTTAGCACCACACCACTTCACGCATTCCGTGATCGCCTGGATCTCCGCCTGCAGGACCTTATTATGGTCAGCAGGTCTAAAGCAGATCTCAGTCCCTGGGTTCCTAATGTAAACCCCCAGGCCTACTCTGTCCTCTAGCTTTGATCCATCCGTGTAACATGATCTTCCAGATTACAATACTAGGGTTCCGTCAATCTAAGACTGTGCCGATGGCAGCAGTGCCTCGCACTCGACTTCAAGATTCATCTCAAGTATCCGAGCGGAGACCTCTTTCCTTCCTTCCAGGATTCCTATCGTCGCCTCGATTATACCGCGATGGTATGAACTGCTCCCATCCTCAATCCATTCTCCCTTTGCCTTAAGTCTCATAGCCGCAGTGGCTGTCTCACACTTAATCTGTATAACAATGGGTCGTATATCTAGAATAGTCTCCAGTGCCCTAGTGGGCGTGGTCCTCATCGCTTCGCCTATGCCAAGACAACATGTTCTCTGAACCTCTTGTATGGTCTTTATGTTGCACGTTTTCTCCATAGCAATCCACCAAACTACTGAGGCGTAAGTAAGTATTGGTCTAATCACGCTTCTGTAGAGCCAGTAGACTATCCACGGACTCAGGCCCCATTTCGAGCCTATGGCCCTTCTACATAGTGCCCAACATCTGTGAGCCTTCTCAGTACGCTCCTGAATGTTACACTTCCAATTCAGTTTCCTGTCCAAGATCACACCAGCTCATACCATTGCGGTATAATCGAGGCGACGATAGGAATCCTGGAAGGAAGGGAAGAAGTTTCCGATTGGATACCTGGGATGAACCTTGAAGTCGAGTGCGAGGCACTGCTGTCATCGGCACAATCTTGGACTGACGGAACCCTAGTATTGCCATCTGAAAGATCATGTTACACGGACGGATCAAAGCAAAAGCTTGAGAACCCAGGGACTAAGATCTGTTTTGGACTGCCTGACCATAACACGGTCCTGCAGGCGGAGATTCGTGTGATCACGGAATGCGTGAAGTGGTGTGGTGCTAACGCGAGGACGTCGATTGTGAACATCTTTACCGACAGTAAAATTGCCATAAGGGCTATAATAACCCGGACGGTAAGGTCACGAACAGTCTTGTAAGAAGGAGATTAAGGTCTTCTTTGAGGATGACAAAGTCCGCATCGTTTGCCATAAAGGGCCATAAAGGAAATGAAAGAGCAGACGATTTGGAGGTGAAGGCCAGAGGACTGCCGTCAATAAACTTGGTTAACCCGAAGCCTTTCGGCTCGATGCAGACCGAGTTAAGAGAATGCAACATTGTGGAACAGCGAAACGGTCGGTAGGACGGCGAAATACCTATGGGGGGATCCAGATCGTGAAAAGGCGTTGCTATTACTGAAAGGAAGCAAGAGGGAGGTCAGCATAGCTATTGGTATCATAACGGGACACATAGGACTACGAGCTTACTTATGTAAAATCGGTGCGGCAAGTGATAGCATGTGTAGGGCATAAGGGGAAGATGATGAGACGTTGGAGCATTTCCTTTGTCATTGCCCGGCTTTCGCGTCCAACAGGTACCGGTACTTAGATGGAGACACAATATCAGACATGAACCAACTTAGGGGAGTGGTATTGAAAACAATTAAGGATTTTGTAAGTACCACGGAATTTCTTAAAACTTAAAATTTCCCTTTTAGAGGTTACTTTATAGTTTTTAGAGCGCACAACAAGCCGATTACTGGCTTAGGTGTAGGTCCATAGTGGCATGAGGCGGATTAATATCTGCACCCTCTTTTCAACCTAACCAAACCTTAATGAAAGGAGCAAGAGTTAATACCCACTTTCGGTACAAATTTTCTGTGGCTTAATGAAAAGTATTGGAGATTAGAAAACGAATTTGATAACCAATTATGGGGCCATATGTTTGGGGGACGTTATTTGGGAGAAGAGCACGATGCTGATATTTTTCAGGGCCAAGTGTCTGAGGGACCACCTCACCCCCGAAAGCACCCCTAAATAACACATCATGAGAATATCGGACTGAAATCGAGTATTTAAAGAATGGGGTACACCTTACATCCAAACTTAAATTCGTAGACCAATAAAGATCATATGGGATTCAGATAAAGGCACTTATATCGTTAGACTATTAGTCAAGCGATATACTATTTTCGTAGCATGGTATTTCACTAAAAGCTCTTTAATTGTCGAAAATAAAGGTTCAGCTAGTATTGTACTATATATGAGAAACCTATACCACCCACGACCATCATAATTTTTCTCCTTGTGTAAAAGCTGTTCAATGTATACAGCTATAAATAAATGTTTCATTTCCTATATAAATTAATTGATGGATAAGTGTAATTGAAAAACATTACTGAGCAAATGCTCATAAAAATCTAAAAATGGATATTAAAAAGAAAATTATTGATCACTAGAGTGCAGATTTTTAATTAAACCCGAATCCAAAAATATCACAAAAATGCTGCGGAATCTTTTAACCTATTTTACGATGATTCTATTTATTCCAAAGGTAATTGATTATCAATATATGATAAAGACTGGTGGAAGACTGTTTCTTGGAAAATTTCAGTTTTCTTGTTTTAAACATGGATTGACGAAAATTGAATGTGAAGTTCTTGATCCCAAGATGGTAGAATTCGAGGCCTGTGAACTGGTGCCAATCTCTAAAAAAGTATCAGAACTAACCGTCATGATTCGAGTGTTCAAACTTCCTTTAAGAAATGTGAGGACAAGGGTTACCATAACCGTTCCAGGCGTTATAACGCTCTATAATGAAACCTGGGATGTATGTGGTCTTTTAAACAACCGCAAAAGCAATCGGGCATTTAATGATTGGATTAAACCAGCTTTGAAGGAATTCTCCAATATAAATCACTCTTGTCCTTATAACGTGAGTAAAGTTCAATAATCTTATTCACTTATTATTATTTGATGTTTTTTTACTTTTCTTGACCATAGCAAGATATACATTTCAAAAAGATGCCTCAGTTTGCAACGGAATCCAAGTTTATCCTCTTCGGCGAAGAAGTTATTTCATTTATTGATGCTTCTTTAAATGGCAAGCGATCAGCTTTGATAAAATTAACATACTCTAAACGGTAAGGTAACTGTCCTTGTATATGTTAATTTAATTGGCATTGCAATGATTGTTTGAACTGTAACAATAATTGATTCAATCCATTTAGTTGTATTCTATATATTCAATAAGATTTATCAAAATGGTTTTCATTATTACATGTTAACGTAAAAATTCCTTCACTATATGTACTATGTATGGTTGCCCAAAAAGTAATTGCGGATTTTTCATATAGTCGGCGTTGACAAATTTTTTCACAGCTTGTGACTCTGTAATTGCATTCTTTCTTCTGTCAGTTATCAGCTGTTATTTTTAGCTTGCTTTAGAAAAAAAAGTATAAAAAAAGTATATTTGATTAAAGTTCATTCTAAGTTTTATTAAAAATGCATTTACTTTCTTTTAAAAAATCCACAATTACTTTTTGGGCAACCCAATAATATTTCAATAAAAGCAATGAAATTTTAATGCCATACTTAGACTGATTGGTTATGAAGTATCTGGAAGTTTGCGTTCTATACAACAGTAGTTTCTAGACAGCATCTGAGAGATGAAACAGGTTTTTACAATATATCCTCCGCCATAGGATGGGTATACTTATTTCGTCCGTCCTTCCTTCCTTCCGTCCGTCCTTCCGTCCGTCCTTTCGTCCGTCCTTCCGTCCGTCCTTCCGTCCGTCCTTTCGTCCGTCCTTCCGTCCGTCCTTCCGTCCGTCCTTCCGTCCGTCCTTCCGTCCGTCCTTCCGTCCGTCCTTCCGTCCGTCCTTCGGTCCGTCCTTCCGTCCGTCCTTCCGTCCGTCCTTCCGTCCGTCCTTCCGTCCGTCCTTCCGTCCGTCCTTCCGTCCCTCCTTCCGTCCGTCCTTCCGTCCGTCCTTCCGTCCGTCCTTCCGTCCGTCCTTCCGTCCGTCCTTCCGTCCGTCCTTCCGTCCGTCCTTCCGTCCGTCCTTCCGTCCGTCCTTCCGTCCGTCCTTCCGTCCGTCCTTCCGTCCGTCCTTCCGTCCGTCCTTCCGTCCGTCCTTCCGTCCGTCCTTCCGTCCGTCCTTCCGTCCGTCCTTCCGTCCGTCCTTCCGTCCGTCCTTCCGTCCTTCCGTCCGTCCTTCCGTCCGTCCTTCCGTCCGTCCTTCCGTCCGTCCTTCCGTCCGTCCGTCCTTCCGTCCGTCCGTCCTTCCGTCCGTCCGTCCTTCCGTCCGTCCTTCCGTCCGTCCTTCCGTCCGTCCTTCCGTCCGTCCTTCCGTCCGTCCTTCCGTCCGTCCTTCCGTCCGTCCTTCCGTCCGTCCTTCCGTCCGTCCTTCCGTCCGTCCTTCCGTCCGTCCTTCCGTCCGTCCTTCCGTCCGTCCTTCCGTCCGTCCTTCCGTCCGTCCTTCCGTCCTTCCGTCCTTCCGTCCGTCCTTCCGTCCGTCCTTCCGTCCGTCCTTCCGTCCGTCCTTCCGTCCGTCCTTCCGTCCGTCCTTCCGTCCGTCCTTCCGTCCGTCCTTCCGTCCGTCCTTCCGTCCGTCCTTCCGTCCGTCCTTCCGTCCGTCCTTCCGTCCGTCCTTCCGTCCGTCCTTCCGTCCGTCCTTCCGTCCGTCCTTCCGTCCGTCCTTCCGTCCGTCCTTCCGTCCGTCCTTCCGTCCGTCCTTCCGTCCGTCCTTCCGTCCGTCCTTCCGTCCGTCCTTCCGTCCGTCCTTCCGTCCGTCCTTCCGTCCGTCCTTCCGTCCGTCCTTCCGTCCGTCCTTCCGTCCGTCCTTCCGTCCGTCCTTCCGTCCGTCCTTCCGTCCGTCCTTCCGTCCGTCCTTCCGTCCGTCCTTCCGTCCGTCCTTCCGTCCGTCCTTCCGTCCGTCCTTCCGTCCGTCCTTCCGTCCGTCCTTCCGTCCGTCCTTCCGTCCGTCCTTCCGTCCGTCCTTCCGTCCGTCCTTCCGTCCGTCCTTCCGTCCGTCCTTCCGTCCGTCCTTCCGTCCGTCCTTCCGTCCGTCCTTCCGTCCGTCCTTCCGTCCGTCCTTCCGTCCGTCCTTCCGTCCGTCCTTCCGTCCGTCCTTCCGTCCGTCCTTCCGTCCGTCCTTCCGTCCGTCCTTCCGTCCGTCCTTCCGTCCGTCCTTCCGTCCGTCCTTCCGTCCGTCCTTCCGTCCGTCCTTCCGTCCGTCCTTCCGTCCGTCCTTCCTCCATCAGTCCGTCCATCTGTCCATCCGTCCGTCCATCCGTCCGTCTGTCTGTCGAAATCACGCTAACTTTCGAAGGAGAAAAGCTAGCCGCTTAAAATTTTGCACAAATACTTCTTATAGGTGTAGTTCGGTTGGGATTGTAAATGGGTCATATCGGTCCATATCCTGATATAGCTGTCATGTAAACCGATCTTGGATCTTGACTTCTTGAGCCTCTACAGTGCGCAATTATTATCCGATTTGGCTGAAATTTTTCATGAGGTGCTTTATTATGATTTCCCACAACTGTGCTAGGGATGGTATAAATCGGTCCATATCCTGATATAGCTGCCATATAAACCGATCTGGGGTCTTGGCATCTTGAGCCTCTAGAGGGTCCAATTGTTATCCGATTTGGGTGAAATTTTGCATGAAGTGTTTTGTTATGATTTCCAACAACTGTGCAAGTGATGGTTTAAATCGGTCCATATCCTGTTATAGCTGTCATCTAAACCGATCTGGGGCTTGACTTCTTGAACCACTAGAGGGAGCAATTTTCATCCGATTTGGCTGAAATTGTACGTGAGGTGTTTTGCTATGATTTCCAACGACTGTGTTAACAATGGTTTAAATTGTTCTATCTCCTGATATAACTGTCATCTAAACCGATCTGGGGTCCTGACTTCTTGAGCCTCTAGAGGGCGCAATTATGATCTGATTTGGGTGAAATTTTGCATGAGGCGTTTCGTCCTGATTTCCAATAACTGTGCCAAGTACGGTTCAAATCGTGAGGAAAGTAAAACAGACAAGAAACAAGGTACTAATAGGGTGCGATGCGAACTCTCACCACATTTCGTGGGGTAGTGTTAACCAGTGCTGCCACTCAAGGAAATTATTTTCTACCAAAATTTAAGAAAAATTCTACCAAACCCGGCCAAAAGCTACCAAATGTTCTACAACCAAAAATGCGGTATATGCTTTTATACCCACCACCAAAGAGTTGGCCATTTTGTCATTCCATTCCATTTGCAACCCTAAAAAGTATGCACAAGATCCGTCCGTCTGTTTGTTGACTATGCAGCTTTAAGTTCAAATATGGCCTATAACTTGATGTAGCTCCATTTATACTGATATCGCGATGAGAAATCTTCAGAGAATCTTAAAGAGTTTGAACTCAGAATGCGCATTTTCTACTTATTTTCTCTGTTACAGGGATTTGCATAGACCCCTCAATATCTGGATCCAGATCTGACCATATTTGTGGTTGAGGCATTGAATGGAGAAAAGTCACATTTCTTACTCAGATTTTAACGAAATTTCGAAGAGATCGTTTAACACTCGTGCCAGTTGTAGTCAATATCAGAACTTAGGTGTTTTTCCTGCAAGTTGAAGCAGAGAGAACCCTTAATATAGAATTTGGCACCTCGACATCCATAGTTTTATTTTGCATTCTTAACGAATTCACTGAAACGACAAGAAGACCCTGCGATTTTTTTCAGTACTGAAGTTGGTATTTGGTTGCCCAAAAAGTAATTGCGGATTTTTTAAAAGAAAGTAAATGCATTTTTAATAAAACTTAGAATGAACTTTAATCAAATATACTTTTTTACACTTTTTTTCCAAAGCAAGCTAAAAGTAACAGCTGATAACTGACAGAAGAAAGAATGCAATTACAGAGTCACAAGCTGTGAAAAAATTTTTCAACGCCGACTATATGAAAAATCCGCAATTACTTCTTGGGCAACCCAATCTACCAAATTTGGTAGGAACCAACCAAAAACGGCAAAACTGGTACTGGTAAGCGGGACCAAACCCTGACAGAGTTCTTGTCCTTCGAAGATAGTTGTCCTCATCGGGAGAGGCAACCAGCTCAAGAAAAACGCTGGATGACCGGAGAGATTCGCAATATTGGGAAAGAGGTCCGCAGACTTTTTAACAGAACACGTCGTTAAAAAGCGGAAGTTTATTAGTATGTATATTACACAAGATTACCAGAGCGGCAAAACGTGCCTTCTGGAAGCTTTTCTTCGAACAGGTCGATAGCGGTAACGACGCAGCCAAGATTAAAAAGTTTCTCTCAAAAGCCAATGTCCAAACTGAAACTTTAGTAGATGACAAGAGAGTGAGGGCAGAGACAATGGAGGACATGTTGAGGCTTTTGATGAAAACCCACTTTCCACAGGATACGAAGGGACTCACGGAGACACCGGAATCTTAGAATAATGAGGTAGATCGAAGGTATAGAAGAACGGAATTTATGATGAAGGAATCCTTGAGGAGCTTCAACCCGTTCAAGTCACCCGGACCTGATGGAATATTTCCGGCGTTACTACAGAAAGAGGCAGACTATCTGGCGCCTCGTCTGGCCAAAATTTTCATAGCGTGCCCCAAATATGGTCTGAATCGGTGTATAGCCTATTGTAGCTCCCCTATAAAACAATCTCCCTATTTTACTTTTTGAACTCCTAAAGGACGCAACTTTTATTCGATTTGGCTGAAATTTTACACAATGACTTCTACTATGGTCTCCAACGTTCATTCTATTATGGTCCGAATGGACCATAGTTATGGATCATAACTTGATATAGATTTATCTGGATGACCTCAATTAGATGGGTTTTTTGGAAGTGGGTGATCGTCCGCTGCCTGTTCTTTAGGCTGCATTGAGTTTCCCGTCACTGCCCTGCCTGATGTTTTCACCTATCCTAGTCTTGCGAGTCTTGAAAAATTCGGTAATGGTTCCATCATCAGGTTCCTATTCGTTCTGTATTGAGTCTACAGTCCCTGCACTGCCCGATGTTCCAATATTTGGATCTTTGTCTATGCTAGTCTTACAAATCTTGAGTAAATGGACTTCTTGGGAGTAGGTCTTTGTCTCATCGCCTGCTCCCTGTACGTTAGGCGGCATAGAGTTCTCTGTCACTGAATCTGCCTGATGTCTCAGCATAAGGATCTTTATCCATCCTAGTCTTCCTAATCTCGAAAACGTCGTTGATAGTTCCATCTTCGGGTCCCTGTTTGTTAGGCTGTGTTGAGTCTCTCGCCCCTGCCCTGCTCGCCCCCCTTTTCAGGGTTCAACACATGCTCGATAACCCGATTGTTTACCAAATGCCTCACCTTAGATCGACAATCTGGTGGAACTCTATCGGATGCACAGCTGATATCATCTCATCTCTTAGAGGATATTTGTCTATACTTGTCTTCCCAATCTTGAAAAAGTTGGCCATGGCCCCGTAGTCTTAGCCAGGCTTGTCACGGAGACTTGATCAATGCCCACCTTCCATTTTTCACGACAAACTCTTGGTTTTGCTTGTTGAAGACTTCCATTATGCGTTCCGTCGCGATTTCGCCGCCCACATCCTTCATGAAGACCGTCGCCTTTGTGAGCTGTGGGATGTCCATCTTTTTCACAAGGGCATGCTTTACGCCCAAGGGAGTGTGGATACTTCCCAAAGAGCTTTTTGACGGTATCAATACTGCCACTGACGCAAAGTGCAGCGTCAAGATGTCCCCTCTATATACATAGCTCATAATTCGTATGGGTTTAACCCCCTTCAGAGTTCAACACATGCTCGATAACCCGATCGTTTACCAAATGCCTCACCTGAGATCGACAATCTGGTGGAATCTTACCGAATACACAGCCGATATCATCTCATCTCTGTTGTGCTTCCTTACCACTCTGGCACTCAGCGACCATCTTCCCCTTCTGTAATGGCTGTGATTGCGCTGCCGGTGCATATTCCCTTGTCTCCTTCGTCATGCCCCGGATCGCTTTCCCGGTTTGCTTGTGAGCTTAGCAAAGCCATCGTTCACCTCTTCCGTCATCCCGCTGCCCTCATCTCTCGATTCGGCTGCGATGACTGTTTCATGGACACTGTCGCTGTCTGAAACCGAGTCGGAAATACCACCTTTACATAAAAGCTGGGGACGAACTGTGCATCCCTCTGGTTAATCTGTCTCTTCCTCATTAATTAGTATGACGATTAGTTGTGCGCTTGAAGTATTACTCTCGGAGGGAAGAAGAACACGCTAGGAGGGGAGAAAAACATGCCACGGTCTGATGTCACCACCGCAGCTATTGGGTCTTTTGAGTCCATTTCTAGCCTACTCCATCCGTCTTTGTTCTTCAGGGGATGGTCTGCCCTTCAAGTGACCGCAACCTTTTGGCAGACCGCTGTGCCGTTTCCGAATCTAAGTTAGTAGCTTTTGGGGTAGTCTGTGCAGCGAATCTCCGAGCACAATTAAGGAAGCCGCTCTCCTCATGGGTGAGAGTGTTAGGATCATTCGCACCAAGCCTCTCAACAAAACTGAGAGCGATGGGGATAACTACGCTATCTCAGACTACATTCTAAACTGTTTCTGGACTATATTTCAAACTATTGGGTTGCCCAAAATAATTGCTGATTTTTCATATAGTGGGCGTTGACAAATTTTAAGCATTAATCGAATTGGATCGTCATGTAACTGAGCGTGAGAGAGAAGAGAAGTTAAATATACCAAAATCAACCGTTCATTATCACATAAAAAGCCTTGGACTGGTGAAAAAGCTTGATATTTGGGTACCACATGTTTTGAAAGAAATTCATTTAACAAACCGAATCAACGCTTGGGATATGCACCTTAAACGCAATGAATTCGATCCGTTTTTAAAACGAATCATAACTGGAGATGAAAAATGGATTGTTTACAACAACGTTAGTCGAAAACGATCATGGTCCAAGCATGGTGAACCAGCTCAAACCACTTCAAAGGCTGATGTCCACCAAAAGAAGGTTATGCTGTCTGTTTGGTGGGATTGGAAGGGTGTGGTATATTTTGAGCTGCTTCCAAGGAACCAAACGATTAATTCGGATGTTTACTGTCAACAATTGGACAAATTGAATACAGCCATCAAGGAGAAGCGACCAGAATTGGTCAATCGTAAAGGTGTCATATTCCACCAGGACAACGCTAGACCGCACACATCTTTGGTCACTCGCCAAAAACTGAGCGAGCTTGGCTGAGAACTTTTGATGCATCCATCATATAGCCCTGACCTTGCACCATCAGACTACCATTTATTTCGATCTTTGCAGAACTTCTTAAATGGTAAAACTTTCGGCAATGATGAGGCTATAAAATCGCACTTGGTTCAGTTTTTTGCAGATAAAGGCCAGAAGTTCTATGAGCGTGGAATACTAAATTTGCCAGGAAGATGGCAAAAGGTTATCGAACAAAATGGCAATTATATATTTGATTAAAGTTCATTCTAAGTTTTATTAAAAATGCATTTACTTTCTTTTAAAAAATCCGCAATTACTTTTTGGGCAACCCAATATTTTCATTAATGGTATTTTTCAAACAGAGTTTCATTAGTCTACACAATGAAATCAACTTTGGTGTTTTTTATTATTGAAAATGCACGGAAATAAACACCTTTAGACATACAATTAGTAACATTTACATGTGCTTGCAAAAAAACACTCGGTAAAATCCCCATTGTAAATTGGGGCCATGCACCTAAAGTTTGTAGTCGGAAATAACATCTATGGATAATCGCTTTTTGCCATCAATTGATGCTTCGATTCTAGCAAAGTACTCGCCATTAAACACCGGTAGCATGGGTCGTTGGCCAGACAACGTAAAATTCGCAATGTGTATATCATGCTGTGTTAAAACAAAAGAAAAAACAAAAAAAATTAAGAAAGAAGTTTAAGGAAGTTTCGGGTTCACGATGTTTCCTTAACATTTCAAGGGGTATTTGGAAATTGGGTTCAACTTACGTTATAGGGACAGGTATGGTTAATATTGGTATACGGCTCAATGTATTGGTATAAGCGACCCAGTGCCCTATTAGTTTTACGATCTTTCATAAAAGCACAGGCATCCCAGCTTTGATTTAGAGCTGGCACGCGTGTTTCACTGCAAGACCCCAATATAACACGAATTTGAGCATTTTTAATGGGCAACTGAAAAAATCGTATAGTAATCGACATTCCCGGAAAGTTCTTTGAGGTAGGTGCGATCTGACACAAATCAAATTTAGAAAATTCCGGATCAAATGATTTACAATTAATTTTTTTCATTGTAAATTGGCCACAATAGAACTGAAATTTATTAAAAATATTCCCATATTGATTAAAAATATTAGTAACTATGTAATGGGTTGCCCAAAAAGTAATTGAGGATTTTTCATATAGCCGGCGTTGACAAATTTGTTCACAGCTTGTGACTCTGTAATTGCATTCTTTCTTCTGTCAGTTATCAGCTGTTACTTTTAGCTTGCTTTAGAAAAAAAGTGTAAAAAGTATATTTGATTAAAGTTCATTCTAAGCTTTATTAAAAATGCATTTACTTTCTTTTAAAAAATCCGCAATTACTTTTTGGGCAACCCATATGAGGCCTATGTTACCTGCTCCAACCAGAGAACGATTAATGAGTATTTGAAAATCGTCACCAACATTTTTGACAATTTTAGCTTGACTGTTGCTTTGTTAGTTAAAGTCCGAAAATCTACTAATACAGATTAATGGTGGCAATCGAACCTAGTAACAAGCTAGGTAGATAATAATTATCATCACATTTACCGATACTCGAAGTGAGTTAATGATATTATAATTGTTATTTGAACAGTTTTTTGAATGTTACAATAAAAAAAAAATTTAATTTTTTTCTAATATTGGGTTGCCCAAAAAGTAATTGCGGATTTTTTAAAAGAAATTAAATGCATTTTTAATAAAACTTGAATGAATGTTAATCAAATATACTTTTTTTCACTTTTTTTCTAAAGCAAGCTAAAAGTAACAGCTGATAACTGATAGAAGAAAGAATGCAATTACAGAGTCACAAGCTGTGAAAAAATTTGTCAATGCCGACTTTATGTAAAATCCGCAATTACTTTTTGGGCAACCCAATAGTTTGCGTATGGCACACAATTAGAGAAAAATTATATAAGCCATCTTGAATGTATGATAGATAGATTTTTATCAAAACAAAACCTATTGTATTATATTAAGGTCTTGCCATCCTCTGTTTCATGTTATTTATGAGAAATGTCTTAAGTAAAGGCGATATTTTTGGATTTCGAAGAGCGCAATTTTTTGCTTCCGCCATAGCTGCAAAAATGCAAATGTAGAAACTGCGCCAGGCTTCACCAGCTGACCAACGACTGGCCTGCAGGAACTTTTGACGAAGACACCTGGTTCGAGTCTTGAGGACAAAGCCGAACCTATTTATCTTTGCCTGCCTATTGGCCTTATCTGACTAACCCATAAGCTTTTTAAGAGGTTGGAATAATAAATGGTGCATAGCTCTCAGGTTTATTGAGAGGTTTGGAGAGAATGATCTTAAAACTCTCAACGATAAGAGAAAGGTCTTCTTAATTCGGCTCGGAGATTCGCTGCACAGGTTACCCCCAAAGCTACTGGTCTTGTTTCGGAAACGGCACAGCAGTCTGCCAAAAGGCGACGGTCACATGGAGGGAATGCCATACCCATCCCAATCCATTATCTCATTTTATTATCGGAAGTGTCTTCGTGTAGGCCAAATATTTCGAGTGTTGGGCGAACCAAAGATATTTGCCTTCCTAATTTTCACATTAAAATCTCCCAGAGCGATTTTAATATCATGGGCGGGACCGCAATCATATTCTCTTTCTAGGCGCTCGTAGAAAATCGGTCCCTATGTCTTGGCCCCATAAAAGGCGCAATTGAGGCTTGGAGAGAATGAGAGAGAGGTTTGGAGAGAATGATCTTAAAACTCTCAACGATAAGAGAAAGGTCTTCTTAATTCGGCTCGGAGATTCGCTGCACTGGTTACCCCCATATATATAGCAGCAATATATAAATCTGAACCGATTCCTATGAAATTCACCAGTAATGTCGAGAGTCATAAAAAAATCCTTCCTGCCAAATTTCGAGAGAATCGGTTAACAAATGACCTTTGTATTGTATTACTACTGCAAATCGGAGGAACATATATAGGAGAGCTATATCTAAATCTGAACCAATTTCGAGCAAACTTCTCAGATATTGTGATAATCTTCGAGAAAGGCGTTAAACAAAATTTTTGCAAGATTGGTCAATAAATGCGCTTGTGATGGCTCTAGGAGTGAAATTCGGTCGATATATGAGATCTATATCTAAATCTGAACCGATTTCTATGAAATTCACCAGTAAAGTCGAGAGTCATAAAAAATCCTTCCTGTCAAATTTCAAGAGAATCGGTTAACGAATGACCATTTTATTGCATTTTTACTGCAAATCGGACGAATATATATATGGGAGCTATATCCAAATCTGAACCGAACTAGGGTTCCTCTCAATTTAAGACTGTGTCTCTGGCAGCAGTGCCTCTGGCAGCAGTGCCTCTGGCAGCAGTGCCTCTGGCAGCAGTGCCTCTGGCAGCAGTGCCTCTGGCAGCAGTGCCTCTGGCAGCAGTGCCTCTGGCAGCAGTGCCTCTGGCAGCAGTGCCTCTGGCAGCAGTGCCTCTGGCAGCAGTGCCTCGCACTCGACTTCAAGGTTCATCTCAGGTATCTGATCGGAAACCTCTTCCCTTCCTTCCAGGTTTCCTATCCTCGCTTCGATTATACCGCGATGGTATGAGCTGCTCCCATCCTCAATTAATTCTCCCATCGTCTTAAGTCTGATACCTGCAGTAGCTGCCTCACACTTCATCTGTATGTCAATAGGTCGGATATCTAGAATAGTCTCCCGTGCCCAAGTGGGGCGATAAAATGGCCTCCTGGGGCTGCCCTGTGCCACTTTCTCCCTGATATTTATGCAAAAAGGACACACATTCTATCCTCCTGTTACTTAGCATATGGTTTATCCAGTCTCTAATGACCGGGTCCACCTGGTACTTGTCTAAGGATTGGATCAGTGTGTCGGTCCGTACATTGCAAAAGCCCCATCGTCAATGTCAATGCATACCGCCAGTGTGTACGTTTTGGCATCGAAGGATTTTTCTATTTTATGCACAACCTCGTGCAGGGCCGACCTTCCCTTGACCTAGGCATGCTGTTTGTATTTAAGGCATGATGTTTGTATTTGTATTTGAGTTCGCTGGAAGTCATACACTTTATCATGGTGTCCACAATACGTTCCATGGTTTTGAGTAGAAAGGACGTAAGGCTAATGGGGCTGTAGGTGCCCGATTCGATCAGGAAGCCGATTCGATTCTAAGCCGATCTGTATAATAACCAACGGGTCTACCTTAACTCCTTCTTAGCGTTTGACAGCTCTATCGTAAAGCTTGACATTTTTGAGGTTATACTTACTCAGAATGTTTTGACATACGAGCGCTATTTGTGTTGTTTACAGCAACTTAAAAGATTCATCTCACCCAAAAAATGGAATTAAATCATGAAAACTTTCGTGCGATTACTTTTTACTAATTTCGACGTGGATTAACTGAACAACAGTGCATTAATTAAATTTTTGGTGATGAAGCTCCATCAGGGACTAGTGTTTATCGGTGGTATGATGAATTCAACTGAGGTCGTAGTTCACTCCAAAACGAATTTCGAGAAGGTCGTGCAAAATCAGTTGTTCCAAAAACCATTGATGCTGGGCCCCAGATCGTCATGTGACCTATAGTGAGATTGAGATAACCTTAGGCATTAGTGGGACCAACATGCATTTAATATTGCATGAGCATTTAACTGTGAAAAAAATTTGGTCACGTTGAATTCCAATTTGTCATTCGCTCAAAAAACAGCTCGTGTCCTTTGGTCAAAAGCAATTCTTCAAAAATACTATCGCGGTGCTTTCAAATACGTCTACGACATCGTGACAGAGGATGAATCGTGGATTTACGCGTATGAACCCGAAACTAAAATCAAGTAAAAGCGTGCTAAGTTCGGCCGGGCCGAATCTTATATACCCTCCACCATGGATCGCATTTGTCGAGTTCTTTTCCCGGCATCTCTTCTTAGGCAAAAAAAAGGATATAAGAAAAGATTTGCTCTACTATTAGAGCAATATCAAGATAGGGTCCGGTTTGGACCACAATTAAATTATATGTTGGAGACCTGTGTAAAATGTCAGCCAATTCGAATAAGGATTGCGCCCTTTGGGGCTCAAGAAGTAAAATAGAGAGATCGATTTATAAGGGAGCTGTATCGGACTATAGACCGATTCAGACCATAATAAACACGTATGTTGATGGTCATGGGAGGATCCGTCTTACAATATTTCAGGCAAATCGGATAATAAATGCGACCTCTAGAGGTTCAAGAAGTCAAGATCGCAGATCGGTTTATATGGCAGCTATATCAGGTAATGAACCGAGTTGAACCTTATTTGACACAGTTGTTGAAAGTAAGAATAAAATACGTCATGCAAAATTTCAGCCAAATCGGATAGGAATTGCGCCCTCTAGAAGCTCAAGAAGTCAAGACCCAAGATCGGTTTTTGTGGCAGCTATATCAGGTTATGAACCGATTTGAACCATACTTGGCACAGTTGTTGGATATCATAACATAACACGTCGTGCAAAAATTCATTCCAATCG
Source organism: Stomoxys calcitrans (assembly GCF_963082655.1). Classification (NCBI taxonomy): domain Eukaryota; kingdom Metazoa; phylum Arthropoda; class Insecta; order Diptera; family Muscidae; genus Stomoxys; species Stomoxys calcitrans. The sequence continues at coordinate 48,777,337 of NC_081554.1, read as the reverse complement.
GATATGAATTGCGCACTCTAAAGGCTCAAGAAGTCAAGACCCAAAATCGGTTTATATGGGAGATATATCAGTTTATGGACCGATTTGAACCATACTTGGCACGGTTGTTGGATATCATAACAAAACACGGCGTGCAAAATTTCATTCAAATTGGATAAGAATTGCGCGCTCTAGAGGCTCAAGAATTCAAGACCCAAGATCGGTTTATATGGCAGCTATATCAAAACATGGACCAATATGGCCCATTTACTATACCAACCGACCTACACTAGTAAGAAGTATTTGTGCAAAATTTCAAGCGGCTAGCTTTACTCCTTCGGAAGTTAGTGGGCTTTCGACAGACAGACGGACGGACATGGCTAGATCGACATAAAATGTCGCGATGATCAAGAATATATATACTTTACGGGGTCTCAGACGAATATTTCGAGTAGTTACAAACAGAATGACGAAATTAGTATACCCCCCATCCTATGGTGGAGGGTATAAAAAAGCAGTCGACTATCAAGGTATTTCAAGATGAGCCAAATTTAACAAAAGTTGCTCGCGCACCAAGCACTTCCAAGCAAATGATCGCCTATTTTTTTTGGAAAAACTTTTCATGTCGCAACCGTAGCACTAGAACAACGCAGAACAGTCAGTTGTCAGTGGTACACTATCATTTGTTTGCCAGTTGTCTTTCAAGAAATCAGGAAAACCAACCACCGAAACCGATCACTCTTCACCACGACAATGCAAGCTCTCACACATCGACTCAAACCGCTGCATTTTTATACCCACCCCCGAAGGATGGCGGCATTTTCATTTTATCATTCCGTTTGCAACACATCGAAATATCCATTTTCGACCCTATAAAGTATATATATTCTTGATCAGCGTAAAAATCTAAGACGATCTGGCCATGTCCGTCCGTCTGTCTGTTGAAATCACGCTACAGTCTTTAAAAATAGAGATTTTGAGCTGAAACTTTGCACAGATTCTTTTTTTTGTTCATAAGCAGATTAAGTTCGAAGATGGGCTATATTGGACTATATCTTGATATAGCCCCCATATAGATCGATCCTCCGATTGAGGGTCCTAGGCCCATAAAAGCCACATTTTTTACCCGATTTTGCTGAAATTTGGGACAGTGAGTTGTGTTAAGCCCTTCGACATTTTTCTTGAATTTGGCCCAGATCAATCTTGATTTGGATATAGCTGTCATATAGACCGATTTCTCGATTTAAGTTCCTGCGCCCGTAAAAGGCGCATTTATTGTCCGATTTTGCCAAAATTTGGGACAGTGAGCTGCGTGAGAAGGGTCTACCTTCGATATTTTTCTTCAATATGGCTCAGATCGCTCCAGATTTGGATATAGCTGCCATATAGACCAATCTCTCGATTTAAGGGTTTGGGCCCATGAAAGGCGCATTTATTGTCCGATGTCGCCGAAACTGTAAGTTGTGTTAGGCTCTTCGACATTTTTCTGCAATTTAGACCAAATCGGTCCAGAATTGTATATAGCTGCCATATACACCGTTATCTCGATTTAAAGTCTTGGTCCCATAATAGGCGCATTTATAATCCGATTTCACTGAAATTTGACACAGTGACTTATGTTAGGCTTTGCAACAGATGTAGCTACTAAAAAGATTTTAAAGGCTTTATATGTAAACCTCCTTGCGTCACAGTCCTGTGAAAAATGGATAACTTAAGCACACAAATTCGTCACCGACATTGAGTGTTCTAATAAGTATAAGTCACTTTTCAATTTTGTAGAACAAAATATTGGTCTTTTTGGCAGCTATATCTTAATATAACCGATCTGAACCATATTAAGTTCAAATATTAGGAGGCTCAAAATAACTCACTGTTTCAAATTTCAGCGAAATCGGATAATAAATGGAGCTTTTATGGGCTTCAGACCCCTTATCGGCAGATCGGTCTATATGGCAGCTATATCTAAATATAGTCCGATCTGAACTATATTTGGATCAGATGTCGGGGGGGCCTAAAATTGCTCACTGTTTCAAATTTCAGCGAAATCGTGTAACAAATAAAGCTTTTATGGGCTTCAGACCCTTTATCAGGAGATTGGTCTATATGACAGCTATATCTTAATATAGTCCGCTCTAATCCATATATAAGTCAGATAGCAAGTGGCATGAAACAACTCACCTTTTAATATTTTAGCGAAATCGGTTAAAAAATAAAGCTTTTATGGGCTTCAGGTGGCAATTAAGCACCTATATCTAAATATAGTCCGATCTGATCCATATTTGGGTCAGATGTCGGGAAGCTTGAAGCTACTCATTGATCAAAATTTCAGCGAAATCGGATAAAAATAAAGCTTTTATGGGATTCAGATCCGTTTTCGGCAGATTGGTCTATATGGCAGCTATATCTATATATAGTCCGATCTGAACCATATTTAGGTCAGATGTCAGGAGGCTTAAAATAACCCACTGATTCAAATTTCAACGAAATCGGTTAAAAAATAAATCTTTTATGGGCTTCAGACCCTTTATCGGGAGATCGGTCTATATGGCAGCTATATCTATATATGATCCGATCTGAACCATATTTGGGTCCTATGTTGGGAGGCCTAAAATTACTTACTGTTTTAAATTTTAACGAAATCGGTTAAAAGTTAAAGCTTTTATGGGCTTCAGACCCTTAATCGGGAGATCGGCCTATATGGCAGCTACATCTAAATATAGTCCGATCTGAACCATATTTGGGTCCTATGTTGGAAGGCCTAAAACTACACATTGCTTCAAATTTCAGCGAAATCGGTTACAAAATAAAGCTTTTATGGACTTCAGACCATTAATCGGCGGAGCGGTCGGTCTATATGACAGCTATATATAAATATAGTCCGATCAGAACCATATTTTAATCCTATATTTAAAGGCCTTAAACTACTTACTGTATCAAGTTTCAACGAAATTTGTTAAAAACTAAAGCTTTTGTGGGCTTCAGACCTTTTATCGGGAGATCGGTCTATATGACAGCTATATCTAAATATATTCCGATCTGATCCATATTTGGGTCAGATGTCGGGAGGCCTGAAACTACTCACTGTTTCAAATTTCATCAAAATCGGATAAAAAATAAAGCATTTATGGGTAATATACCCTTTATTGGCAGATCGGTCTATATAGCAGCTATATCCAAATATGGTCCGATTTGGCCAGTTCAAGATCTTAACTAGCATGCATCAAACAAACGCTTGTGTGCCAAATTTCAGCTCAATATCTCAATTTTGGAAGGCTGTAGAGTGATAACAACAGACGGACGGACAGACACACGGACATCGTTAAGTCGTCTTAGAATTTTACGACGATCTGAAATTTATATACTCTGTAGGGTCGGAAATTGATATTTCGATGTGGTGCAAACGGAATGACTAAAAGAATATACCCCCTATCCTAGTGTGGTGGATATAACAAGTAAAATCTTACATCCCTTATTTAAATCCGACTATGCAGGATATTGTGCGGCAATGTTTTCTACTGAAAGAAAAGCACATCAAAGAACTTTCCAAAGTTCGCTCGTAATTGTCCCATGGCTTTTATCCGGTTTCTAGTGCATGTACTTGATAAACACTTTGACTACCCACAACTACCAAGTGTTTTCTCCGTGTGTAAAAGCTATAGATAAAAACATAAAGCAATTTTCATTTCCGATGCTTTACATTAATTAATCGATGAGTGTATTTTAAATGTAATCATCAGCAAATATTCATGAAAAACTATAAAAGGACATTAGAACTATTTTACCAAACACTACAGTAGACATTTTTAACTAAGTCTGAACCAAAAAGTAACGTCAAAAATGCAACAAAAACTTTGCATATATTTCACGATTATTCTTTTTATACAAAAGGTAACTATTAAGTTTTAATACATGGAAACAAGTGGTAAGACATTTTTTTTTAATTTTTGTAAAATTTCAGATTGCTTGTACTAAACATGGAATGACGAAAATTGAATGCATAGTTATTGATGATAAACTGGTGCAGTTCGATGCCTGTGACTTGGTGCCAGTCTCGAAAAAAACCACTTACCTTAAAAATTCGAGTGTTAAAAAAACCTGTAAGAAATTTAAAGTTAAGGGTTGCTATAATCTTACCAGGCGTTATGACGGTCTATAACGACACCTGGGATGTGTGTGCTCTTTTGGGCAAGCGAAAGAGCAATCGGGCATTTAATGATTGGATTAGACCAAGTCTAGCGGAATTCACCAATATAAACCACTCGTGTCCTTATAATATAAGTAACGTTCAAGAATCGAATGAGCATTCATTGAAATTTATTCTGATTATTCCAATATTCTTGAGCACAGCATGATATACATTTTATAAAGTTGCCTCAGCCTGAAATAGATGCAAAGTTTGCCCTCTTCGGTGATGAAGCCATTACATTGCTTGAAGCTTCTTCAAATGGCAAGAAAGTAGTTTTGGTCAAGTTAACCTACTCTGAACGCCGGTGAACAGTGAGTTGGGTCTTTGTTTTGTGTTACGTTCAATGGACCTACAGTTGTGCAGTTTGAACTATAATTGATTCGATCCAGTTAATTGTGTTCCATATAATCAATATTAACTTTCAATTTAGTTTTTATTGTATCAGGTTAAGGTTTATGTTTCTTCACTACATAGGTATGGACTTTGTAATATATCAATAAAAACACTGAAACCGCAATGTTGCATTCTGATTGCTGCAAGATCAACGACAGGTAGAAATCTCTTCAACATCTTTTGTTTCTGGGGGTGTTGAGCTGGAAAGAAGGCTAACCTTCGAATCCAAAATTTTGGAAAAGGTGAAATGGTAACTCTTGCCTTAAACACCCCCAAGAATGCCATTGGAAAAAGTACACACACACACAAATAAAACGCTTGAAACATTTTTGTGACAAACAAATAACTATATTATTACAAAGTTTTTTTTATTGTAACTATGAAACGTTTCACTTCAACATATCGAACGTTAGCCATAAACGTAACATTATTGAATGTAACTTACTTCGTTTATTGTTAACCCTAATGCATCTTCACTTACGCTAAAAGGACTTTTCTTTTGTTGTAAAACCAAAAACTCTTTAATGGCAAAAGAGTCTCGATAACCACAAACGGTTATTCGTTTATCAGACCAATAATCATTATCTTGTATCTATCGTACTTGAGAGAATGGCTGAGTTTTTGAACGTGTGGACCAGTGATGGACAAAAATACTCACACTATTGCACATTACTGTGTACGAACCCAAGAAGAAATTCTCAAGCAAGACCATGGGGTTGCTCATAATTGCAATTGTGTGCTCGTCACTGGTATAGACATGTTTACCGATTAGGGCAATATGGGTATCAAATGAAAGATAATTGGAATTAGAATACGAAACTTGTACGAAAATTTGAGGCCAAGTTCCCGGGGGGCTTGCCATCCAAAAAAACATCCCAAAACGAACAAGTAGGCTGATCGGAACAATATAGGATTCACACGAAAGGGACTGGAGAGTAGCATATGAAACTTATATAAAATTTGGAGTCCATTCCTAGGAGGGTCGTTTCACAACAAAATTATGCCCCATATGGACATTTACACCGAAAGAGACAATATGGGACTCAATTGAATGGTATTTGAGAGTAGAAAACAAATCGCTCCTTCTCAAAAATATGCCCCAAATGGACATATATACCGAACGACACAATATGGGATTCTAATGAAAATTATTTGAGAGTTAAATTTTGTAGAACAAAATGTTGGTCTTTTTGGTAGCTTATCCAAATATAGACCGATCTGAACCATATACGACACGGATGTCGAAAAGCGTAACTTAAGTCACTGTGTCAAATTGCAGCGAAATCGGATTGTAGATTAAATCTAGAGATCGGTCTATATGGCATCTATATCCAAATCTGAACCGATCTAGACATTAAGATGTCGAAGGGCCCAACACAACTCACTGTTCCAATAAATGGGCCATTTATGAGCCCAAGACCTTAAATCAAGAGATCGGTCTATATAACAGTTACATCCAAATCTAGCCGATCCAAGCTAGAAAGATGTCGAGGGCTTTACCACAACTCACTGTTCAAAATTTCGGCGAAATTGGACAATAAATGTGTTATTTATGAGCCTAAGACCTTAAATCAAGCGATCGGTCTATATGGCAGCTATATCCAAATCTGGCCGATCTAAGCCAAATTGCAGAAAGATTTCGAGGGCTCTACACCAACTTACTGTCTCAAATTTCGGCGACATCGGACAATAAATGCGCTTTTTATGGGCCCAAAATCTTAAATCAAGAGATCGGTCTTATGGTAGCTATATCCAAATCTGTACCGATGTGAGCTAAATTGAAGAAGAATGTCCATGGTCCCAATACAACTCACCGTCCCAAATTTCGGCAACATCGGACAATAAATGCGCCTTTTATGGGACCAAGATCTTAAATCGAGAGATCGGTCTATATGGCAGCTATATCCAAATGTGGATCGATCTGGGCCTAACTAAAGAAAAATGTCGAAGGGCCTAACACAACTCACTGTCCCAATAAATAACCTTTTATGGGTCTAAGACCGTAAATCCAGAGGTCGGTCTAAATGGCAGCTATATTTAAATGTGGACCGATCTAGAACAAATTGAAAAAGAATGTCAAAGGTCCTCACACTGTCCCACATTTCTGCGACATCGGATAATAAATGAGCCTTTTATGGACCCAAGACCTTAAATTGGGAAATCGGTTTATATGGCAGCTATACCCAAATCTGAACCGATCGAGGCCAAATTAAATCGCAGATTTAAGGAAAATCTGATAGAAATTGTGACTTTTATGGGCCTAAGACCCTAAATCAACGGATTGGTCTATATGGGGGCTATACCAAGATATAGTCCGATACAGCCATCTTCGAACTTAACCTGCTTATAGAGAAATAAAGAATCTGTGCAAAGTTTCAGCTCAAATTTTGTATTTTTAAAGACAGACGGACGGACATGGCCGGGTCGTCTTAGATTTTTACGACGATCAAGAATATATACACTTTATAGGGTCGGAAATCGATATTTCGAAAGTGTTGCAAACGGAATGACGAAATTTATATACTCCCATGCTTCGTTGGTGGGTTTTTATACCCACTATTCCTACTTTCTTGTTGAAATCCCGACTAACATGTTCCATATATCAAGAATGAAAGGTATCCAGCGAAGAAACGCTGGAACTACGACTACTACTACTGGAGACAACAGACAACGTTTGTCACTGTTATGCATGGTCTATCGTTGTTGGAGAAATTATGTCTGAGTCAAAACTTTTATGGGTGATTACATTTTTGACACCTTTGAAGACTTGGCGGTTGAATCACTGGTTGAATAACAGCCTGTTATTGACAAACTCCTAGATTGACTGGCTCCTATAGCCAGGCTTCATCTACATGTCGGATGCAGCGACTCAAACGTTGTGTTCATTACAAATGCGGAAAAACCGTACCACACAACAAGAACTGAAGATATTCGTCCGGGCGATCATGGAATGCATGAGGTGGTGTGGTGCTAACGCGAGGACGTGGAGTGGGAACATCAGTACGGACAGTAAAATGGCCATAAGGGCAATAGCAACCGGGACGATAAGGGCACGAAAAGTCTTGCATGAAGGACATTAACGCCTTCTCTGAGGATGGCACAATCCGCATCGTATGGGTGCCGGTCCATAACGGAGTAAGGGGGAATGATAGGAAAGACGACTTGGCAGTGAAGGCAAGAGAACTGCCGTCAATAAACTTGGTTAACCCGATGCCATTCGGGTCGACGCAGTCCGAGTTGAGGGCGTGGGCGACGAACGCGCATGTAACACTGTGGAACAGCGAAACAGTAGATAGGATGGCGAAAATCTTTTGGGGTGATTCGCATAGTGAGAGGACGAGGCTAATACTGAAAGGAAGTAGGAAGGATTTCAGTATAGCTATTGGTATCATAACGAGACACATAGGACTACGAGCTCACTTATGCAAAATCGGTGTGACAAGTGTATGCATGTGGGAAAAGTGATGAGACGTTGAAGCATTTTCTAGATACCGGTACTTAGATGGTGACACAATACCAGACATGAACCAACTTAGGGGCGTGGCATGGTGAACAATTAAGGTTTTTGTAAGCAGCACCGAATTCCTATTTAGATTTTCTTTTTCGAAATCGTTTTTAAACCCTTCACCAAAGGATATGGGGTACACTAATTTCGTCATTCTGTTTGTAACTCCTCGAAATATTCGTCTAAGACCCCATAAAGTATATATATATTCTTGGTCGTCATATGATTTTAAGTCGATCCATGTCCGTCTGTCCGTCTGTCGATAGAACGTTAACTTTCGAAGGAGTAAAGCTAGCCGCTTGAAATTTTGTACAAATACTTTTTATTAGTATAGGTCGGCTGCGATTGTAAATGGGTTATATCGGTCCATGTTTTGATAAAGCTGCCATATAAACCGATCTTGGATTTTGACTTGTGAGCTTCTAGAGGGCGCAATTCTATTCCGATTTGGCAAAAATTTTGCATGAAGTGTTTTATTTTGACTATTAACAACTGTGTAGAGTAGGATCTGAATCAGTCCCTATCCTGATATAGATGCTATATAAACCGATCTCCCGATTAGACTTCATAGGGCTTCGAGAGGGCGCAATTCTCTTCCGATTTGGTTGAAATTTTGCATATAATGTTTTGGTATCACTTCCAACAACTGTGTTAAGTATGATTTAAATCGGTTCATAATCTGGTATAGCTGTCATATAAACCGATCTTGGATCTTGACTTCTTGAGCCAATAGAGCGAGAAATTCCCATCCTATTTGCTTGAAATTCTGCACGTGGTGTTTTGGTACCACTTGTAACAACTGTGCTAGTTATGGTCTAAATCGGTTGATAACCTGATATAGCTGCCGTATAAACCGACCTTGGGTCTTGACTTCTAGAGCTTCCAGAGGGCGCAGTTTTTATTCGATTTGGCTGAAATTTAGCATGAAGTGTTTTGGAATGACTTCCAATAATTGTGCCAAGTATATTCTAAATCAGTTTATAACCTGATATTGCCGCCACATAAACCGATCTCCAGATTAGACTTCTTGAGCCACTAGAGGGCGCAATTCTTATCGGATTTGGATGAAATTTTGCATGACGTGTTTTGTTGTGACTTCCAACAACTGTGCAAAGAATGGTTTAAATCGGTGTATAACCTGATATAGCTGCCATAAAAACCGATCTTACAGTTTGACTCTTTGAGCGTCTAGAGGGCGCAATTTTTACTCGATTTACCTGAAATTTTGCAGGTGGTGTTTTCCTATTTGACAAAGTCATTCAAAGAACTTGACAAAAGATTCGACCCGGCTGAACTTAGCACGCTTTTACTTGTTTAGTATTTAGAGCGTACAACAAGCCGATTAGTGGCGTGAGGCGGATTAATATCCGCAACCTTTTTTTCAACCTAACCTAAGTTCCAGCGTTTGTCACAAAAGAAGTTTGTTTGGCGAAAATTTTTTTTTTGGTTTTTTGCGGTTACATGATCCACGCCCCAAAAATGCTTCAACTACATTTTTTTTATGAAAGTTGTACTCTACTTCCACATACCTCTCATTTGATGCCCATATTTTCCTATTCGATAAATATTTAATATTTGTCCAGTTTTTTTGGGCATGGACCGTATCTCCGGCCTTGGGGACAAGTTTTTATAGTATTTTATATAAGAAAAACAATATGTAATGATGTATCATTTAAATTTATGGCTTTTGAATTTAATCGATTGATCGTTATCAAATGATCTTATGGTTCACGGTTTTAAGTACATTTTTATGTAACAAAATTGAACATCAATGACAGCTTGATAGTTATTATCAATGACAGCAAAATTTTTTTTTTTTTTTATTAATAAGGCTGACCTCTTTTTGTTATTTATTTTATGTATCAGTTTTTATGATAACAATGTATTGTGGATAGTTACAGAAGATCCGTTTAAAGCAATTTCGTTTGTTTGATTCTTGGACACCCGAAAAATACTGGAGTAAAACTCAATATTGTTTGACCTTAGCAATAAGGTTTTGAAACTGTACAGCACTTAAGACAAGCTGAAAGATACTCATCAGATTTTCTTGGACTACAAATCCGCTTATGATAGCCATATATATTAAAACGTACTGCAAGCCTTATAAACCGATCTTGGGTTTTGACTTTTTGAGCCTCTAGAGTGCGCAATTCTTATCCGATTGGAATGAAATTTTGCACGACGTGTTTTATTCCGATATCCAATAACTGTGCCAAGTATGGTTCAAATCGGTCCATAACCTGATATAGCTGCTATATCTGGAAATGGAGGCTTCTGTTAATGGCTTCAACGCTAGCTCTGTTCGTGTCTATAACGAAAATGTTGAAGGATTTTCTAGGCAATACGTTTTTGGTGGGTATTTAAATGTCCATTGCTCCTCCTGGTTTTTCCATTCGAACCACATGACTTTGGAGTGCTATTAGTGTATTAGCACTGACGCACATTCCGGCTGTCGAAGGGCAGCGAATTTATACTCTTGATCTATTAGTAACTTCGCATCCTACAAAGTACGAAGTTAATATAAAGGGTGATTTTTTAAGCTGGTTTAAACAGCTCTTACACTTTTAGTATTTTGTTTAACTGTCTTCAGTTTGGTCTATAATTTAACCATGAATCGTCTTACAAAGGAACCACGCTTCCAAATTATTGAATTTTGCTATCGAAATGCGTGCTCTTTTGAGAAAGTTCATCTTGCGCTTCTTCCAACCATCGACGAAGCTGATTTTTGCCTCATTGGGTACGTAAATAAGCAGAATTGTTTTGGAATGAATATCAGCCGGAAATATTGCAAGAGCTACCAATGCAACCAGAAAAAGTCACAGTTTGGTGCGGTTTATGGGCTGGTGGCATCATTGGATCGTATTTCTTCAAATATGATGCGAATTCAAACGTAATTGTGAATGGTGAGCGCTATCGTTAGATGTATCTAACTTATCTTTATTTGCCCAAAATGCAAAAGCTTGACTTGCATAACATGTGGTTTCAACAAGGCGGTGCCTCATGCCACACAGCACGAGTAACAATGGACTTATCGAGAGGCGAGTTCGGTGAACATTTTATTTCATGTTCGGGCCTGTAGAAAATTTTTTGTGGGTCTATGTTAAAGCTCATGTCTATACAGACATGCCTGCTTTAATTGACGCATTGGAAGTCAACATTGAAACATTTATTCGTCAGATACCGGCCGAAATGTTGGAAAGAGTATGCCAAAATTTGGACTAAGCGGATGGACCATTTGAGACGCAATCACTGTCAAAATTTGCATGAAATAATCTTCAAGCAAAGCAAGTGTGTCCCGCACTAGCAGTCAGAAGGAGTTCCACTTTAGGTTCTCATTTCTTTGAGAGCTAGTCTAATTTAGCGGATGTGGACGTTTGCAAATTGCAAGGCTTTTTAAAGCGATCTGGATAGTTCAACGGTACGAACTAGAAGGCATCTCCTTTCTTCTGTTCTTGTGGTATCACATTGGACGAAAACGTCCAAGTGAGTCTGATGACAGACTGTCACTTAAACCTAAACTAACCTTATCATGTCCATCCGTCTATCTGTCGAAGAGCACCAACTTTCGAAGGAGTAAAGCTAGGCGCTTGAAATTTTGCATAACTACTTCTTACTAGCCCAGATAGACGCGATCCGGCGCGCCCTCTTTTACGAGTACAAAACACAAAACAAATATTTCATTACATTAGCTAACTGAACTTCTAGTGTTCATGGTTGCTTCTTGGCTTCAAAGGTTTGTATACAATATTATAAAAATTGTACACTCAGAGAAGTTTGTTAGTAAAAGCGACAAAGACTTTTGCAGTAGCAAAAAATTGTCTGCTGGAAATGGGAACGCTGGAAATGCAAACACGGCGAAAATTTTCATTTTTCAAGTTTTTTTGTCTGTCAGGGCGAAAATCATAAGATTTCATAATTCTAGTTTGTTTCTCTTTCGAGACGAGCTCAATAATCGGAGATTTTCTTTGCAAATGGAAAAGGAAAGCCGGAGTCCGCAACACACACCAACCACTATGGGACACGTTTCGTCTTTGGTTAGAAGTCTTTTCAACCATGTTAGGTGTGTTGGCTTTAAGGGCCGTGCATTAGTATTTTGTATTTGAATCATATTTATTGCGAAAATGCCTCTATGATACAAATACCACATTAATCACGCTCGACAACCCTGTCTATTAGCTGTACTTTTCCCAATACATGTGTTTTCGTGTAATGACAAATTTTTTGTCTGCGACAATTACACTACTTCTACGGTGCACATGACTCTGTGCATTTCACTTTCAAGTTTCTTGCCTGTTAGGGCGAAGATTATTAAATTTCACAATTTTTGGTTGTTTCTCTTTCGAGACGAGCTCAATGATCGGAGATTTTCTTTGCAAATGGAAAAGGAAAACCGGAGTTCGCAACACACACCAACCACTATGGGACGCGTTTCGTCTTTGGATAGAAGTCTTTTCAACCATGTTAGGTGTGATGGCTTCAAGGGCCGTACGTTGGTATGTTGTATTTGTATCGTATTTGTGGTGAAAACACCTCTATAATACAAATACCACATTAACCACTCTCGACAACCCTGTCTATTAACTGTACTTTCCCCAATGCGTGTGTTTTTGTGTAAAGACAAATTTTTTGTCTGCGACAATGACACTACTTCCACAGTGCACATGATTCTATGCATCTGTTAAAAGTTATAGTGATGGCTTCGAATGCTAGACAATGGCAACGGCTCTCGCTGTTGTTTCGTGGGCCCAAGTTCGAATCCCGGCCGGGTTCTGCCGAATTTTTTCACTATCAAGTGACTCCAATAGTTAAACTATTCTCTCACATCGGTGATAATCCCCTCCTAATGTTGGCGACATTAGTCAGCTACTTTGCCATGTTAAAACTTCTCCCCAAAGAGGTGTCGCTCTGCGGCACGCCGTTCGGACTCGGCTGTAAAATGGAGGTTCCTTATCATTGAGCTTAAAATTGAATCAGACAGCACTCATTGATTTGTAAGAAGTTTGCCCCAGTTCCTTTATGGAATGTTCATGGGCAAATTTGCATTTGCATCTAAATCTGATAAGATTTCCGACAAACTTTTCGAAAGTTGTCGAAAAAAGCATTGCGCAAAATTTTGGGAAGATTGGTGAATAAATGTGTTTGCGCTGGATCTAGAAATGAAAATCGGGTGAAATATATATATGGGTGCTATATCTAATTCTCAACCGATTTTTATGAAATTCATCAGTAATACAAAGGGTCATAAGAAAATCATTCCTGTCATATTTCGAAAGAATCAGTTAATATCTAATTCTGAACACTTTTTCCGTCTTTGTTCTTCTGGGGATGGGTGCACTCCAGGTGATCACAGCCTTTCGGCATACCGCTGTGCCGGAATCTAAACTTGTAGCTTTTGGTGTAGTCTGTGCAGTGCATCCTAGAGCATGATTAGGGAAGCCTCTCTTCTTCTCGGAAAGAGTGTTAGGATCATTGGCACCAAGCCTCTCAATAAACCTAAATGCGATGGGAATAACTACTCCACCTCTAATTATACCCTATGCCACCACTGTGGTACAGGGTATTATAAGTTTGTGCTTGCAACGCTAAAAAGGAGAAAAGCTAGACCATTGATAAGTATACCGATCGACTCAGAATCACTTTCTGCTTCGATTTAGCCATGTTCGTCTGTGAGTCAATGTATCCTTGTAAGCAAGGTACAGGTCGTATTTGTTGTCTAATCGTCACGAAATTTTGCACATGACACTTTATTGGACTCCGCTATTGATTTTGGCAAGAATCGGTTCAGATTTAGATATAGCTCCCACATACATGTATCGCCCGATTGGGCTTTAATGTCTGTAGTAACTACAATTGCTACGGATTGTTTTTTGATCTCAATATTTCTGCAAGATTTCATCAAAATCGGTTCACATTTAGATATAGTTCCCACTTATATATATCGCCCGAGGTCCATTTAAATGGCCATAGTAACTACAAATTTCAACCGATCTGCACAAAATTTGGCACGGATTGTTTTGTTATTGATCTTAAACAATCTGCATTATTTCATCAATATCGATTCAGATTTGGCTTAGCTCCCATATATATGTATCGCCCGATTTGCACTTTAATGGCTGTAGTAACTAAAATTTTCAACCGATCTGCACAAAATTTGACACTGATTGTTTTGTCACTGATCCTAACCTATCTGCAATATTTTATCAAAATCGGTTCAGATTTGGATATAGCTCCTATATATATTTATCGCCGGATTTACACTTATGTGGCCGAAGTAGCAACAATTTTCACCTAAAGTTTGTAGTCTGAAAAAACGTCTATGGATAATCGCTTTTTGCCATCAATTGATGCTTTGATTCGCAATGCGTATATCATGCTGTGTTAAAAATAGAAAAAAAACAACAAATTAAGAAAAAATATATCATATTTAAGGAAGTTTCGGGTTCACGATGTTTCCTTAACATTTCAAGGGGTATTTGGAAATTGGATGCAACTCACGTTGTAGGGACAGGTATGGTTAATGTTAGTATACGGCGCAATGTATTGGTATAAGCGACCCAATGCCCTATTAGTTTTACGATCTTTCATAAAAGCACAGGCATCCCAACTTTGATTAAAAGCTGGCACGCGTGTTTCACTGCAAGACCCAAAGATAACACGTATTTGAGCGTTTTTAATGGGCAATTGAAAAAAATCGTATATCAATCGACATTCCCGGAAAATTCTTTGAGGTAGGAGCGATCTGACACAGATCAAATTTCAAAAATTCCGGATCAAATGATTTACAATTAATTTTTGTTATTGTAAATTGGCCACAATAGAACTGAAATTTATTAAAAATATTCCCATATTGAATAAAAATATTAGTAACTACAATATGTTACCTGCTTCAACCAGATAACGATTAATAAGTATTTGAAAATTGTTAACAACATTTTCGACAATTTTAGTTTGATTATTGCTTTGTTCGTTAAAGTCCGAAAATCTACTAATACAGGTAGTTAATCATATTTATCGATACTCGAAGTCAGTTAATGATATTATAATTGTTATTTGAACTGTGTTGAGAATGTTACAAATAAAACAAGTAAAAGCGTGCTAAGTTCGGCCGGCCCGAATCTTATATACCCTCCACCATGGATCGCATTTATCGAGTTCTTTTCCCGGCATCTCTTCTTAGGCAAAAAAGGATATAAGAAAAGAGTTGCTCTGCTATTAAAACGATATCAAGATATGGTCCGGTTCGGAACACAATTAAATTATATGTTGGAGACCTGTGTAAAATTTCAGCCAATTCGTATAAGAATTGAGCCCATTGGGGCTCACGAAGTAAAATAGAGAGAACGATTTATATGGGATCTGTATCGGGCTATAGACCGATTTAGACCATAACAAAAACACGTTTGTTGATGGTCATAAGAGAATCCATCGTACAAAATTTCAGGCATATCGGATAATAATTGCGACCTCTAGGGGTCAAGAAGTCAAGATCCCAGATCGGTTTATATGGCAGCTATATCAGGTTATGAACCGATTTGAACCGTTGTTGAAAGTAAAAATAAAATACGTCATGCAAAATTTCAGCCAAATCGGATAAGAATTGCGCCCTCTAGAAGCTCAAGAAGTCAAATCCCCAGATCTGTTTATATGACAGCTATATCAGGTTATGAACCGATTTCAACCATACTTGGCACAGTTGTTGGATATCATAACGAAATACCTCGTGCAAAAATTCATTCAAATCGGACAAGAATTGTGCCCTCTAGAGGCTCAAGAAGTCAAGACCCCAGATCGGTTTATATGGCAGCTATATCAGGTTATGGACCGATTTAAACCATACTTGGCACAGTTGTTGGGTATCATAACAAAACACGTCGTGCGAAATTCCATTCCAATCGGATAACAATTGCGTACTCTAGAGGCTCAAGAAGTCAAGACCCAAGATCGGTTTATATGGCAGCTATATCAGGTTATGTACCGATTTGAACCATACTTGGCACAGTTGTTTGATATCATAGCAAAACACGTCGTGCAAAATTTCATTCCAATCGAATAAGAATTGCGCACTCTAGAGGCTCAAGAAGTCAAGACCCAAGATCGGTTAATATGGCAGCTATGTCAAAACATGGACCGATGTGGCCGATTTACAATACCAACCGACCTACACTAATAAGAAGTATTTGTGCGAAATTTCAAGCGGCTAGCTTTACTCCTTCGGAAGTTAGCGTGCTTTCGACAGACAGACAGACGGACGGACGGACGGACAGACGGACGGACATGGCTAGATCGACATAAAATGTCACGACGATCAAGAATATATATACTTTATGGGGTCTCAGACGAATATTTCGAGTAGTTACAAACAGAATGACGAAATTAGTATACCCCCCATCTTATGGTGGAGGGTATAAAAACGTTTTTTTTTTAATAATTTCTCATAGTTTGCATGTAGCATATAATTAGAGGAAAAGTATATAAACCATTTTGAATGTATGATAGATAGATTTTTATCAAAATAAAAACTATTGTATCACAGTAAGGCCTTGCCTTCTTCTTTTGCATGTAATTTATGAGTAATCCCAATTAAAGGCGATATTTTTGGGATTTGAAAAGTGCAATTTATTGCTTCCGCAATAGCTGCAAAAATGCAAATGCAACGGCTACGCCAGGCTCCACCAGCTGACAAACGAGTGGTCTGCAGGGGCTTTTGAAGAAGACACCTGGTTTGAGCCCTGAGGACAATGGCAAACCTGTTATATCTTCGCATGCATTGTAATTTGCCTAGGCTTTCGGCCTTCTTTGACAAATTAATACGCTCTTTAAGAGGCTGGAATAATGAAAGGTGCATAGCTCTCAGGTTTATTGAGAGGCTTGGAGAGAATGATCCTTAAACTCTCAACGATAAGAGAGAGATCTTCTTAATACGGCTCGGAGATTCGCAGCACAGGCTACCCCCAAAGCCAGTAGTCTAGTTTCGGAAACGGCACAGCAGTCTGCTAAAAGGCAACGGTTACATGGGGGGAATCCCATCCCCATCACCATCCCTATCCCAAGCAATTGGGTCAGTCGAGTGCCGTACGCCGTTGACACCTGTTGTGGTTGCAGCTTTCCGACGTGCAACTTCCGTGCAGTATCATATCGTATGTTTCTCGCCACACTATGTCATGTGCGAACCTTTGTTGTGACAAGGTAATTATCCGAATCAAAGTTCGCGCGTCGGATCGATCGTACACCTAGCACGCTGTTTGAACATCTTCCATCCATTACAACATGATATATTTGGTTTTTCGTGTTTTGGTGGGGTGACAGCCATGTGGTCGTGCGAAATTATACTATGGTGCTGATGACCATCATGTTCTTTGCCGTGGCGAAGTCTAATAGCCTCATTCCATTATCGAAAGTGTCTTCGTGTAGGCCAAATATTTCGAGTGTTGGGCCAACCAAAGATGTTTTCTTTCCTAGTATTCACATTAAAATCTCCCAGAACGATTTTAAAATCATGGGCGGGACAGCGGTCATATTCTCTTTATAGGCGCTCGTAGAAAATATCTTTAGTCTGTTCGTCCTTGTCTACCATCGCAACATTAGCATAAATAAGGCTAATGTGGAAGAATTTAACTTTAATACGGACTGTAACTAGCCTCTCATCCACTGGAGTAGACCTGGAGACAAGGTGGTTCAGGCTACGACTAACCACAAATCCACAACCAAATTCATGGCTCATTTCATGGCATCTATAATGTAGGGCATCAGCCCTTGGTGTTGTTGTGGAGCCTTTTCCGAGCCTTTGCATTTCCTGTATGACAGTAATGTCTGGCACATTTCAATTGCAGATACGCAAATCATGGTCCCTTTAACGTTTGTGTGGGTCTTCAACACAGGAAAATGGGTTTTTAATCCTCTTCGTTTTTCGTAGTAATTTCTTCAAGTTTTCCCGTTAATGGGCTACTAAACCGACGCCACAACCCATCTTTATATCATTCTACATGTTAACTCGTGGTACATTTTATCTCACTACCCTATCGTTACCCCTATACCTTTACCAATACTTATACCTATACCTATATCTATACCTATAGCTACACCTATATCAATACCTATACCTATTCCTAAACCTATACCTATACCTATACCTATACCAATACCTATACCTACACCTATACCTATACCTATACCTATACCTATACCTATACCTATACCTATACCCATACTTATACCTATAACTATACCTATACCTATACCTATACCTATACCTATACCTATACCTATACCTATACCTATACCTATACCTATACCTATGTCTTTACCTATACCCATACTTATACCTATAACTATACCTATACCTATACCTATACCTATACCTATACCTATACCTATACCTATACCTATACGTATACCTATACCTATACCTATACCTATACCTATACCTATACCTATACCTATACCTATACCTATACCTATACCTATACCTATACCTACACCTATACCTATACCTACACCTATACCTTACCTATATCTATACCTATACCTATACCTATACCTATACCTATACCTATACCTATACCTATACCTATACCTATACCTATACCTATACCTATACCTATACCTATACCTATACCTATACCTATACCTATACCTATACCTATACCTATACCTATACCTATACCCATTCTTATACCTATACTTATACTTATATCCCTATCCCTATCCCTATCCCTATCCCTATCCCTATCCTAATAGCCTCATTCCATTATCGAAAGTGTCTTCGTGTAGGCCAAATATATCGAGTGTTGGGCCAACCAATGATATTTTCCTTTATAGTATTCACATTAAAATCTCCCAGAACGATTTTAAAATCATGGGCGGGACAGCGGTCATATTCTCTTTATAGGCGCTCCTAGAAAATATCTTTGGTCTGTTCGCCCTTGTCTACCATCGCGGCATTGGCGCAAATACGGCTGATGTGGAAGAATTTAACTTTAATACGGACTGTAACTAGCCTCTCATCCACTGGAGTAGACCTGGAGACAAGGTGGTTCAGGCTACGACTAACCACAAATCCACAACCAAATTCATGGCTCATTTCATGGCATCTATAATGTAGGGCATCAGCCCTTGGTGTTGTTGTGGAGCCTTTTCCGAGCCTTTGCATTTCCTGTATGACAGTAATGTCTGCCCCATATTTCTCCAATGCATCCGCCAGTGCATATACTACATCTTCTCTATAAAGAGTGGAGACATTTCAATTGCAGATACGCAAATCATGGTCCCTTTAACGTTTGTGTGGGTCGTCAACACAGGAGAATGGGTTTTTAATCTTCTTCGTTTTTCGTAGTAATTTCTTCAAGTTTTCGTTAATGGGCTACTAAACCGACGCCACAACCCATCTTTTTATCATTCTACATGTTAACTCGTGGTACATTTTATCTCACTACCCTATCGTTACCCCTATACCTTTACCAATACTTATACCTATACCTATATCTATACCTATACCTATAGCTACACCTATATCAATACCTATACCTATTCCTAAACCTATACCTATACCTATACCTATACCTATACCTACACCTATACCTATACCTATACCTATACCTATACCTATACCTATACCTATACCTATACCTATACCTATACCTATACCTATACCTATACCTATACCTATACCCATACTTATACCTATAACTATACCTATACCTATACCTATACCTATACCTATACCTATACCTAAACCTATACCCATTCTTATACCTATACTTATACTTATATCGCTATCCCTATCCCTTTCCCTATCCCTATCCCTATCCCAATCCCAATCCCTATCCCTATCCCTATCCCTATCCCTATCCCTATCCCTATCCCTATCTCTATCCCTATCCCTATCCCTATCCCTATCCCTATCCCTATCCCTATCCCTATCCCTATCCCTATCCCTATCCCTATCCCTATCCCTATCCCTATCCCTATCCCTATCCCTATCCCTATCCCTATCCCTATCCCTATCCCTATACCTATCCCTATCCATATCCCTATCCCTATCCCTATCCCTATCCCTATCCCTATCCATATCCCTATCCCTATCCCTATCCCTATCCCTATCCCTATCCCTATCCCTATCCCTATCCCTATCCCTATACCTATCCCTATCCCTATCCCTATCCCTATCCCTATCCCTATCCCTATCCCTATCCCTATCCCTATCCCTATCCCTATCCCTATCCCTATCCCTATCCCTATCCCTATCCCTATCCCTATCCCTATCCCTATCCCTATCCCTATCCCTATCCCTATCCCTATCCCTATCCCTATCCCTATCCCTATCCCTATCCCTATCCCTATCCCTATCCCTATCCCTATCCCTATCCCAATCCCTATCCCTATCCCAATCTCTATCTCTATGTCGAGAAGCCTAATACAACTCAATGTACTAAATTTCAGCGAAATCGGATAATAAATGTGGCTTTAATGGGCCTAAGAGCTTAAATCAGCACATCGGTCTATATGGGAGCTATAACAAGATATAGTCCGATAAAGTCCACCTTCGAACTTAATCTGCATATGCCTAAAAAGAATCTGTGCAAAGTTTCGGCTCAATAACTCTTCATTTAAGGACTGTAGCGTGATTTCAACAGACAGTCGGACAGACGGACATGGCTAGATCGTCTTAGACTTTTGTGATGATCAAGAATATATATAATGGGTGATTTTATAGAAAAGTTTTTCAAAACAACACATAAAATTCAGAAAAATGCATGAAATCTTTTTTTGAATCGATAGTACGGTCCATATTATTTAATGTTTGAAGATTATTTTATGCAAATGTTGACCGCGACTGCGCCTCAAATGGTCCATCCGCTTAGTCCAATTTTGGCAAACTCTTTCCAACTTTTCGGCCGGTATCTCACGAGTAAATGCTTCAATGTTGTCTTCCAATGCGCCAATTGAAGCAGACTTCTCAGTATAGACATGAGTTTTCTGAGCCTCTCAAAAAATAGTCTAAAGGCGTTAAATCGCACAATCTAGGCGGCCAATTGACCGGTCCCGAAAGTAAAATAAAATGTTCACCGCACTCGTCTCTCAATAAGTCCGTTGTTACGCGTGCTGTTTGGTTTGTGGCACCGTCGTGTTGAAACCACATGTCATGCAAGTCAAGCTCTTGCATTTTGGTCAAAAAAAAAAATTGGATATCATCTCACGATAGCGCTCATCATTCACAGTTACCTTACGATGCGCATCAGCTTTGAAGAAGTGCGGCCCAATGATGCCACAAGCCCATAAACCGCACCAAATTGAGGCTTTTTCTGGAAGCGTTGGTAGCTCTTATAATGCTTCTGGCTGATCTTCACTTCACTTCTTCAAAATCAACAATTCTGCTTATTTACTTACCCATTGGGCCAAAAATGAGCTTCGTGGCTGCAGATGAAGAAGCGCGCGATGAACTTTCTTAACAGGGCACAGATTTTGATAATAAATTCAAAAATTTGCCAGCGTTCTGCGTTTGAAAGACTATTCATGGACCAAACTGGAGATGTTTGACAGTGATACAAGACACGAAACGTGTGTGAGCTCTGGTTTGAACAGCTCACACACGTTTCGTGTTTTAAATCACTGTCAAACATCTCCAGTTTGGCCCATAAATCGTCTTTCAAACGCAGAACGCTGGCAAATTTTTGAATTTGAAATTTTTGCCAAAAAGATAACAGCTAAAAAATCACCCTTTACTATAAAGGGTCGGAAATTGATATTTCGGTATGTTGTAAACGGAATGACAAAATAGATACACCACCATCTTTCGGTGTTGAGTATAAAAAGGGGCAAAGGAGCGACCGCCGTTGTGAACCCCTGTGCTGGTTAGTCAAAGGAAGATTTGCAGAAGTCTCTTTAACAGGGCAACGTCTGTAAGGATAAGCTAAGAATATACAGGGGCGAGCTGAAAAGGGCTCAGAATAAATCCTGGGTGGAATTCTACAGCTCCGTGCAAGATACATCTGAGAACTCTAGGCTAAGGAAGATCCTATCCTCGAAACCTATAACGGTAGGGTATATTCAGAAGTTAGAGACAATGTCTAGTGAAGAAACAGTGGAAGTACTCTTTGACACACATATCCCACGAAGCTTTCCAATGGGCAATGTAGCCCCTGAAGTGGTTGTCACTGATATACATTGGTCGGAGGTTATTGGGGAAACTGTGTTTGCATTGAAAATCCTTTGTTCGACTCCTTTTAATCGCCAGGCTTTGGTGATGTATCATTGGTTGTATTATAAGCTGTGTCCGATAGACTGACTCTTTCGCTTAGTGAGATATACTCTGCTTGTATGAACATGTTGTATATACCAGTTGGATGGAGAGCTACAAAGGTCATTTTTATTTCGAAATCAAGGAAACCGTACAACACAAAGACGAAATATTTTAGTCCTCTCAGTCTGTCATACTTTATGCTGAAGACTCAAGAGAGGTTGATAGAAACATATCTTAGGGCAAAGATCCCTGGAGATCGCCTGTTTCGGTAACAGCATGTATAAAGTAAGGGCAAGTCCACTGAAACAACCTTTCACGACCTAGTCGGCTACTTAGATGAATCTTTCGCTGTGAAGGAATATACAATGGTAGCATTGTTTGACATTAGAGAAGATGCTTCAATATCGTCAACGTCAATCATGAAAGTGCTGAGGTTCCTAGGCATCAACGCTACCGTAAAAATGTTTATTAATAACTTACTTACTAAAAGATGGATTACGACAGGCTTGGGATCTGTAGACCTAAAAAGATAGGTCAGCAGAGAAACTCTTTAAGCAGATGAGCTGTCTCCTCTACTTTGGAATATAGTCATTAACAATATAAACATAAGTTTAAATTTTAACACTCTGGAAGAAAAAGGTGTTAAGGCGGTTGCGTATGCTGATGACGTGGCTATTGCAGTTAGGAGAATGTTTCTCAGCACTCTTAGAGATATACTTCAGTAAACAATTACACCTGTTCTCACTGTACCATGGACCCCAATTATCAGTGAACATGATAGTTGCGTACCAATTAAAATGTCATTTGCTAAATTGAGACTAATAATAAACACATCATTATACCCAAACAACTGACTAAAATACCCACAGTACAAAGTTTGACTAGGAGAAAACGCAACGAACATTTCTTGAAATGCTTAAAGAATTGTTCAAATATTTGCTAATTATCCTTTGGATTGAACAGGTAATGATTGAAGCAAGCTCTCACCAATGCTTGAAAACTATGTGATTAGTATTTATCAATTTTAGCTCTATTGTGGAGAAATGATTATGAAAAAAGTTTCATGCAAAATATTGGATCCTGAATTTGCGGTATTTGATCAATGTGAGCTGACTCCTATCCCCAAAAAGTATCCAGCATTATCGATAAATATACGTGTCTTCAAATTGCCTATAACCAAGGCTCAAATTCGAATAATAGTGGGCTCTTGTGGTACTACACGTATGCCAGCCCTCAATCAAAGCTGGGATGGTTGTGCCTTTATGAAGGATCAGAAAACTAATAGGGCACTGGGACGTTTATATCAATATATTGCTCCGTATACCAACTTGAATCATACTTGTCCTTTCAATGTAAGTAAAGGGATTTGTTTTAATCATGGGGTTCGGTAATATGGAACATTCAATAGTTGGCGAAGGAGAATGAAATAATTTGCGAAATAATATTGAAATTGATTGAACTTTTTACAGCTCGAGCAAGAAAAACTTTCGTTTTGATTGTTTTTAAAGTTTTCTTTCTATTTCTTTACCGTTCCTACAAAACAGCATAACATACGTGTAACGAATTTGACCTTGGGGAAAAAAAGAACTGTTCTTCTAATGGTACCTGGCAACTATTATATCACAATCGAAGGGACATTAAATGGAAAGAAGAGTTTTACTGTTGATGTTGTAACACAGTATAAATTCTAAATGAATGGCTATAACATAAAGTGGGGTATTGGCTAGTGTTCGTTGTAAGCACATATTTATGTTGATATAATATTAATGTCCAATAAAAATTTTGTGAAAATGTCAAGTCTAAGGCCTTTAAAATATTTAATGAAAACCAATTTTTATACCCTCCACCATAGGATGAGGGTATACTAAGTTTGTCATTCTGTCCGTAACTCCTCCAAATATTTGTCTAAGACCCCATAGAGAATATAAACATAAACATTACATTTTAAATCGATCTAGTAATGTCCGTCCGTCTATCCGTCCGTTTGTCCTTCCGTCTGTCTTACGAAAGCACGCTAACTTTCGACGGAGTAAGCTAGCCGCTTGAAATTTTGCACAAAATACTTCTTAATAGTGTAGGTCAGTTGGGTTTGTAAATGGGCCATATCGGTCCATGTTTTGATATAGCTGCCATATAAACCGATCTTCTATCTTGACTTCTTGAGCCTCTAGAGGGCGCAATTCTTATCCGATGTGGATGAAATTTTGCACCACTTGTTTCATTATGACTTCCAACCACTCTGTTTGGTATGGTGGAAATCGGTCCATAACCTGATATACCTGTCATATAAACCGATCTGGCATCTTGACTTCTTGAGCCTCTAGAGGGCGTAATTATTATCCAATTTGGCTCAAAATTTTGAACAACGGCTTTTCCCATAACCTTCAACATATGTGTCAAATATGGTCCGAATCGGTCTTTAGCCTGATACAGCTCCCATATGAACCGATCTCCCTATTTTACTGCTTGAGCCTCTACAGGGCGCAATTCCCATCCGATTTGGAAGAAATTTGGCATGACATGTTTCGTTATGACCTCCAACAACTGTACTAAGCATCGGTTCATAACCTGATACAGTTGTCATATAAACCGATAATGGGATCTTGACTTCTTGAGCCTCTAGAGGGCGTAATTATTATCCGATTTGGATGAAATTTTGTAAAACGGGTTTTCCCACGATCTTCAATATACGTGTCAAATATGGTCTGAATCGGTCTATGGCCTTAAACAGCACACATATAAACCGCTCTCCATATTTTACATCTTGGGCCCCTAAAGGTCGCAGGGGCTCGGCCGATAATCTCATGATGTCTGATTAAGTGGTGGTTTCGGGGGAGAGGTGGTCCCCCATATACATGGTCGGTAAATATGCCCGATTTAGGGGTGTTTTGGGGATTGGGGTGGTCCCCCAAACACTAAGCCCGGAAAAAATATAAGCAACGTGCTCTATTCTCATATATCTTTATATCATTTATTTGAACCCCATATTGCCATTGCCCTCAAAATTGGATATCAAATTCGTTTTCTAATCTCATTTAAACTCCTTATTGCAAAAGTCAGCAAGTATATCCGGTTTGGGGTATTGGCCCTAAAAACTATGAATATTTGGTTCCACTCTCTTTAAGACCCAAATTGTCTTGGTGAGCAAATACCTCCTATTTGGGGGTTGTTATGGTGGTGGGACGTCCGCTAGACAGTTGGCCCCTAATGTTAATATCAGATACGTGGTCTACTTCCACACACCTTTAAATTGAGCCAGAAAATACTTACTATTTGGGTGGTGTTGTGAGGATGGGGAGGCCCCATAGACACTTTTCCCGAATATTGATATCAAATTCGTGCTGTACTCCCAAAGACCTTTCATTTGAGCCCCATATTGCTATGGTCGTAAATTTGTTCCCTTTGGGGGATGGTTTTTGGTGAGAGGCGAGACACTTGGTCCCATATTTGGACATCAGATTCGTATTCTACATTCAAATACCTTTTACCGCCCCTCCTTTAGATATCAAAAAATGTAGTACCCTATTTTCACCACGGGGTCATTATGCACCATCTGTGAAAATTTCAAGAAAATCGATTCAGCCGTTTCTGAGTCTATAAGGAACACACAAACGTACGAACAAACAAACAAACTCAAATGAATTTTTATATTGGGTTGCCCAAAAAGTAATTGTAATATAGTAGTAATATAGTCGGCGTTGACAAATTTTTTCAACGGCTTGTGACTCTGTAATTGCATTCTTTCTTCTGTCAGTTATCAGCTGTTACTTTTAGCTTGCTTTAGAAAAATAGTGCGCGAAATTTTTTTTACATTTGTTTGTTTGGCGTCAATTTTAATATGGGTACCACATGTATTGAAAGAAATTCATTTAACAAACCGAATCAACGCTTGTGATATGCACCTTAAACGCAATGAATTCGATCCGTTTTTAAAACGAATCATAACTGGAGATGAAAAATGGATTGTTTACAACAACGTTAGTCGAAAACGATCATGGTCCAAGCATGGTGAACCAGCTCAAACCACTTCAAAGGCTGATATCCACCAAAAGAAGGTTATGCTGTCTGTTTGGTGGGACTGGAAGGGTGTGGTATATTTTGAGCTGCTTCCAAGGAATCAAACGTTTAATTCGGATGTTTACTGTCAACAATTGGACAAATTGAATACAGCCATCAAGGAGAAGCGACCAGAATTGGTCAATCGTAAAGGTGTCATATTCCACCAGGACAACGCTAGACCGCACACATCTTTGGTCACTCGTCAAAAACTGAGTGAGCTTGGCTGGGAACTTTTGATGCATCCACCATATAGTCCTGACCTTGCACTATCAGACTACCATTTATTTCGATCTTTGAAGAACTCCTTAAATGGTAAAACTTTCGGCAATGATGATGCAATAAAATCGCACTTGGTTCAGTTTTTTGCAGATAAAGGCCTGAAGTTCTATGAGCGTGGAATACTAAATTTGCCAGGAAGATGGCAAAAGGTTATCGAACAAAATGGCAATTATATATTTGATTAAAGTTCATTCTTAGTTTTATTAAAAATGTATTTACTTTCTTTTAAAAAATCCGCAATTACTTTTTAGGCAACCCAATATATAAGATTTCTTAATATGAAATAAAGGGAATTGCCACATAAAACATCAACAAATTATAAAAATGTTTAATAGTTATTTTACTGGTTTAATGTGTTTGTGAGTTTACTAAAATAAGGGGTATAATACATAAATCAAATTTTAACCTCATATTACAAATTGTTAGGGAATACGACTGTGAGTGTATAGCATATATAAATTAAATTGTTTTTTAAATTACAATAACAAAGAGGTCGCAAATGCTAAATTATTTGTACTCTATTTAAGTAGCTATAATTTTTTCAGAAATCTGCTGTCAGTGGACCGTCTAAAATTGCCTATTTAAAAAAAACAAATCAATTTTATTTTTATTTTTAAGCAGTCAGGTTTGCAAATTGTCCTTCAACAGAGTGTATTTATATCGTTTATAAATTAACCAAAATTTGTTCTTCTGCTGTTTGGAAAAAGCCTTAAAAATGTTTGGAAAAACCTTAAAAATGTTAATAATATTACATTTATTCAATCGGGTAAGGCAAATTTGAAGATAATTTTCTGTAGAGATAGTGATAAACTATCAATAATATGAATATTTACAATGCCGTTTGGATTTCAGTTGGCAAGTATAAAATATATTCTAAGCAATCCCAAATGTAAGACATTTGATGCTGAATTTTCGGAAATTGATTTGTGTGAATTGAGGCCAGATCGTCGAAATGTGCCTCGTTTATTTGTGACAGTACGCATGCTAAAGGGCCCCATACAATCGTGCATTATGGGTGTGGTGTCTCGATTTGCCAGTTCCACAAGCATACCCATGGTAAATAATAGCTGGGATCTATGTGCCTACTTTAAAAATCCCTAGAAATTTCTGGCTTTTGGTCGTTTATTTAAGTACTTTGCCTCGTATAGCAATTTGAATCAATCCTGTCCATACAATGTAAGTTGAAAAGGAAAACTCGGAGGAATATGCATTTCATTACATTTTGTCTCACTGCAGCAGGATTTCATTATAAGGAATTTTACCTTTACCGGTCGTCCATTAATACCAGTTCCCAATTCTCGCATTGTGGTGCAGACGGATTTTACACTCAACAAGAAACACCGATTTGCAGTTGGATTTACATTTGATATTGAAAATTAGATAAGAGGTAAACACAGTTGGTATGGCTTATGAACCTTTCACACTCCAATGCGGTTTGGGGGAAAATTTTAAATGGTTATGGTGGTAGTATAAAATAGAACATGCATATAAATAAAACAATTATTATTTCAAAATTATTTTTGGTTAATTATGGACTTAAACTGATCTCACACAATGAAAACATGGTCAAGAAGGGAATGTGGTAAAATAAAATTTCTTGTGTAAAAAATTCCTATTAAACTATGACTGGAGATATCTGCGCATATTAACGCCTTGTAGATGCTTGTTTTAGAGCGGTGTAAAATCAGCTCAGAATGGTTTTCAAGGACTCAACAGCTACGCTGGTGACATCAGGCCGCAACATGTTATCTGCCGCTTCTGCAGGTGTGGGTGCCTTGGCACCTGCAGTAGAAAGCAATGCTTCAAGCGCACAACCGGATAATGCATATAACTAAATGCGCACTTCATCCCGTTTCCATCTCAGCCAACTGCAATGCCAATTAAACAGTCATCGCAGACGAATCGCGGAATGAGGTCATCCGGTTGTAAGCGATAACAGCGAGAACATCACTAAACTAACAATAAAACCGAAAAAGCTATCCGGTGTACATAGAAGGAAACTGAGAAGCATGTAACGTCAATCACTGGAAAGAGTATCAGGAAAGAGAATCTGATCTTCCGAAGAGCAGAACATTGCAAGACCGCTGAATAAGAACAAGTTAAAATATATGTATTAAATGCGGCATGGCTGAACTTTGGATAACCACCATCATGTTTTTCTCAAATATCATTTCAATTAAAATTACATTGCAATTTTCTAAATTTTGTTCAAAGATTATTTCTAGGATTTAAAATTTAGACATAGACGATATTAAAAACAAGTAAGAGCGTGCTAAGTTTGGCCGGGCCGAATCTTTTATACCCTTCACCATGGATCGCATTTGTCGAGTTCTTTTCGCGGTATCTCTTTTTAGGCTAACAAAGAATAATGAATAAAAACCGTTATGCTATTGGAGCTGTATCAAGTTGTAGTCCAATTCGGATCATAAGTAAATTTAATGTTGAAGACCATTGTAGAAGTCATTGTGAAATACTTCAGTCCATTCGGATAAGAATTGCGCCTTGTAGGGTCTCAAGAAGCAAAATAGGGAGATCGCTTTATATGGGAGCTGTATTAAGCTATAGATCGATTCAGACCACATTGGATACGTATGTATTGGGTTGCCTAAAAAGTAATTGCGGATTTTTTAAAAGAAAGTAAATGCATTTTTAATAAAACTTAGAATGAACTTTAATCAAATAAATAATTGCCATTTTGTTCGATAACCTTATGCCATCTTCCTGGCAAATTTAGTATTCCACGCTCATATAGCTTCTGGCCTTTATCTGCAAAAAACTGAACCAAGTGCGATTTTATAGCCTCATCATTGCCGAAAGTTTTACCATTTAAGTAGTTCTGCAAAGATCGAAATAAATGGTAGTCTGATGGTGCAAGGTCAGGGCTATATGGTGGATGCATCAAAAGTTCCCAGCCAAGCTCACTCAGTTTTTGGCGAGTGACCAAAGATGTGTGCGGTCTAGCGTTGTCCTGGTGGAATATAACACCTGTACGATTGACCAATTCTGGTCGCTTCTCCTTGATGGCTGTATTAAATTTGTCCAATTGTTGACAGTAAACATCCGAATTAATCGTTTAGTTCCTTGGAAGCAGCTCAAAATATACCACACCCTTCCAATCCCACCAAACAGACAGCATAACCTTCTTTTGGTGGACATCAGCCTTTGAAGTGGTTTGAGCTGGTTCACCATGCTTGGACCATGATCGTTTTCGACTAACGTTGTTGTAAACAATCCATTTTTCATCTCCAGTTATGATTCGTTTTAAAAACGGATCGAATTCATTGCGTTTAAGGTGCATATCACAAGCGTTGATTCGGTTTGTTAAATGAATTTCTTTCAATACATGTGGGCTCCATATTAAAATTGACGCCAAACAAAAAATGTAAACAAAATTTCGCGCACTTTTTTTCTAAAGCAAGCTAAAAGTAACAGCTGATAACTGACAGAAGAAAGAATGCAATTACGGAGTCACAAGCCGTTGAAAAAATTTGTCAACGCCAGCGCCGACTATGTTACTACTATATTACCGACAATTACTTTTTGGGCAACCCAATAGAAGGGCATGGGAGATGGCGTTGTACAAAATTTCTCTCTAATCGGAGGAAAAATGCGCCCTCTAGCGGCTCAAGAAGTCAAGATTCCAGATCGGTTTATATGGCAGCTATACCAGGCAATGAATCGATTTAGACCATGCTTCGCACAGTTGTTGGAAGTCACAACAAAATACGTTGTGCAAAGTCTCATTTCCGGGTCCTCCATGGCTCCTAAATTAAGGCAATATGAATCTTGCCCTTATTGAATTTTTTCATTAGAGCGTGTGCAGTGGTCTCGCTGCGGTGAAGGATATTTTACAAACCGGTTTGTTTTAAGACCTCCAACATCCGTAACCCTTAAAAGCTTCCATATACACCGATCTCCCGATTGTTCTTCTGGAGCCCCTAGAGAGCGCAATTCATATCCGATTTGGGTGAAATTTTGCTACCGACCTACAGATTTTACATCCTTAGCGTCAAGAGGGCGCAATTATTAATTAATATGACTGAAATTTGGTATAATGGTTCTCCCATAACCTCCAACATGGTCTCAATCCGTGTCTATTGCTCCTGTATAAAGAGATAATCCGAATTTACTTTTTAAGCATATACCGGAAACAATTCTAACCAAATATTAGAAAACAAATAAAACTGCATTTAGTTCGGCCGTGCCAAACTTTGGATACGCACCAACAAGAAAACATTTTTCATCCTTTTTTTATTATAAACCTAGAATATCTATAAAAATGTCCAAGTATGGGGCGATTTGGATCATATTCGGTTCAGGTACCAAGCAGTTTATATAAGTCAAAGTTTAAAACTTCAAGGAAATCAGGTTAAAAATGAGGATTTAATGGCTTAAGATCCCAGATCGGCAGTTTTCTCCTAATATGATCTGGCATGGACCATAAGCAGTTCGGATATCGGGTGCCTAGTGTAATTCCATGTTACAAATTTATATCAAAGTATGGTCCTACCTGGACTAACTTTGGTTTGGACAACGGGAATCTAGTCCCACTCATTGCTCTAAATTTCAGCGAAATAAAAAATAGGGCAATTTATGTGCTTAAGACCCTTAAATGGCTGAACGGTCTATATGACAGCTATTGGGTTGCCCAAAAAGTAATTGCGGATTTTTTAAATGAAAGTAAATGCATTTTTAATAAAACTTAGAATAAACTTTAATCAAATATACTTTTTTTACACTTTTTTTCTTAAGCAAGCTAAAAGTAACAGCTGATAACTGACAGAAGAAAGAATGCAATTACAGAGTCACAAGCTGTGAAAAAATTTGTCATCGCCGACCCAATATATCCAAACACATGCATTGGGAAAAAGTACAGCTAATAGACAAGGCTGTCGAGCGTGGTTAATGTGGTAATTGTATCATAGATGCGTTTTCGCTATTAATACGATTCAAATACAATATACCAACACACGGCCCACCACACCTAATATGGTTGAAAAGTCTTCTAACCAAACACGAAAAGCGTCCCAGTGTGGTTGGTGTGTGTTGCTATCTTTGGCTTTCCTTTTCCATTTGCATCTCCGATCATTGAGCTCGTCTCGAAAGAGAAACAAACAAAAATTTCAATATAAATTTAGTTGAAGGGCGACCGTCTGATCAGTTTATATAGGAGATATATCAGGTTATACACCGATTTGAACCGTACTTGGCACAGTTGTTGGAAGTCATAACGGAGCACTACATACAAACTTTTAGCTAAATCAGACAAAAATTGCGGCTTCCAGGGGCTCAAGAAGTTTAATCGGAAGATAGGATTACATAGGAGCTATATCTAAATCTGAACCGATATGACCCGTTGGCAACCCCAATGACCTACATCAATATTAAGTATCTGTGCAAAATTTCAAGCGGCTAGCTTTACGCGTTTGAGCGCTATAGTGATTTAGACAGGCGGACGAACGGATGGACATGGCTAGATCGAATCAAAATGTCGAGACGATCCAGAATATATATACTTTATAGGGTCACAGATCAATATTTCGAGGTGTTACAAACGGAATGACTAGATTAATATACCCCCAATCGTTTTCAACCGATCGTCTTCAAATTTGGCACATAATTTTTCTTTTTTGGCCTAGAGACTAATCCTATTGAAATTGGAGAAAATCAGTTCAGATTTGGATATAGCTCCTATTGATATGTTCGTCCGATTTGCAGTAATAATGCAATAAAATGGTTATTTGTTAACAGATTCTGTCGAAATTTGGCATGAAGGATTTTCTCTTGACTTTTGATATTAATGGTGAATTTTATAGAAATCGGTTCTGGTTCAATTTTCACTCCTAGAGTCGCTGCAAAAGCATTTATGCACCATGTTATGTTAAAATTTTGTTCAACGCTTTTCTCTACGACTGCCACCATATCTAAGGAGTTTGGTCAAAATCGGTTCAGATTTAGATGTAGCTCCCTTATATATGTTCGTCAGATTTTGGGTAATTTGCAATATTCTTATCATTTGCCAACTGTATTCGATTTGCTCGAAATTTGATCATATTGCAAAACTCATTGATTAGCGAACAAGTCTTTTTGATATTCCTCAATGATATGTCCGTGAGCAAATTTGCTGCTTGACGTTGAACAACACCACTATGTAGAAAAATTTTAAGGCCTTACATGTACCGCCAGCAATGATTTTTACCGCTGAAAAATAATTGTCGGCTTTTAGCAACAACAACAATAGCAGTATGTAACTTTGCCCATGAATATTCCACTAAAGAATAGGAGCAAACTTCTCCCTTATCAATGAGTGCTCTCCGATTCATGTTTAATCTCAATGATAAGGCGCCTCCTTTTTATAGCCGAGCCCGAATGGCGTGCCGCAGTACCTCTTTGGAGAGAAGTTTTTCATGGCATAGTACCTCACAAATGTTGCCAGCATTAGGAGGGGAAAAATCGGTTTATATGGGTGCTATATCCAAATCTGAACCGATATAGCCCATTTGCAATCCCCAACGACCTACATCAATATTAAATATCAGTGCAAAATTTCAAGGGGCTAGCTTTACGCGTTCGACCGCTTTTGTGATTTCGGCAGACGGGCGGACGGACGGCATTAGTGTGAGTTCGCATTTTCTGCTGCTCTTATGTCTGAAGGACACAAAGCAAGCTGTTGACTTCGTGTATCTTTGAGTGTCACGGAGTGGCGGCCGAAGATAGATGGCAAGAGTATATGTTCCCAAGCTTAGCGGCTCGTATGTCTGAAGGACAAAGGCGAGGTGTTGCCTATGTGTATCTCCGAGACGTGATTCGCCCACTGCGTGGATACGGCATTCAATCACGGGGTGGCGGTCGCACACGGATGGCACGAGTGTGTGTTCGCAAGCTTAGCAGCTCTGAAGTTTGAAGGACAAAGGCGAGGTGTTGACGTGATTCACTTACGACGTGGGTAAGGCCCTTAATCACGGGATGGTGAAAGTAGATAGATGGCACTAGTGTGTGTACTGGGTTTCAGCGGCTCTTATATCTGAAGGACAAAGGCGATGTGCTAGTTACGTATATCTCCGAGACGTGCTCCACTCACGTTGTGGATACGGCACTAAATCACGGGGTGGCGGTAGTAGACAGATGGCACGAGTGTGTGTACGCGGGTTCAGTGGTTCTGATGTCTGAAGGACAAGGGCGAGGTGATGGTTAAGTGTATCTCTGAAATTTGATTCACTCACGGCGAGGCTACGGCTCTAAATGATCGTAAGCAGGCGTATCAGAAGGACAAAAGGAACTTCGTGTTGTGAGTCACTCACCGCATGACTGTAGTACTAGACTATCTGGATGCCGTCAAAAGTCGTGGGTCGGACTCGTGGTCGCTGGCTCTGCGACTCTTCACAATTATCTGTCCCTTTTTAAGCTCCTGTGTGGTGTTGTTGCCTACAAAATTTAAGCTCAATGATAAAGGGCCTCCTTTTTATAGCCAAGTCCGAGCCGCAATGCGACACCTTCTCCTTGTGGAGAAGTTTTTACATGGCTGCCATATCAAATGGTACAGTACCTCAGAAATGTCGCCAGCATTAGGAGGTGATAACCACCGATGAAAAATGTTTTCCGATGTTCTCGCCACGATTTGAACCCAGACGTTCAGCTTCGTAGGCAGACATGCTAACATCTATGCTACGGTGGCCTCAAATAGCAATAAACCATACCATAAATGAGATCACATGAATTTGTTAACAAAAAATTTAAACATATATAAGATGTAGCAGTGTTTTTCTTCCAATAATAAAATACAAGCCATTTGTTCGTTCTTTAATTCTTAACTCCTAAAATAAAATTGACCAAAAAACGTTTCTTGCCATCGGTTAGAAAGATAAAGTTGATCCTGTAGTTCCCATTTGGCATGGGAACCAAAGTCTTCTTTCCCATAATGGTCAAATTTTGCACATAAATGTCATGCTAAGTCACATAAAAAGAGAAGTTTATCAAGTCCATTGACTACAGTAGCAGGTACTCACATTAAAAGGACAGCTATGATTCAGATTTGTATAGGGACCTAGGTAAGCGTAAATGCGTGAAAAAACATTACCGCGTTTGCGTTTTCGCATAAAATCGCAAATGTCCCAGGTATTATTGAGCAGGGGTACACTTAGCGATTTCTGATAAACTATCTGAGCAGTGCAAAACCAATTCGTAACGGGCACTTTAAACAAACGCAATATGATATTCATTTTAGTTAGGTCGGCAGCTTGAGTTAGCTCACATATATCGAATTTGGCGAATTCCGGATCCAATGATTCACACTTGAGATTTCTCATGGTCATTTGATTGCAACATACCTGAAAATTAGAAAAGAGAAGAGAGATGTTAGCATATTGTTGAATATCTTCCGATAATGTATTTATTAACCAATTTAAGCCAACAGGCAATTAATAGAAAATTGCCAAGACCATTCATGTTTTGACTAAATGTATAATTGCAAAATTTTAACGTATAGAAGAAGCTGCCAACCCTGCAGCCCACGTTGTTATAAAATAATTTTTTTATTTTCGAAATTTTTGTTTGAAAAAGTACAATTTTGGCGATAATTGCTTTGTAATCGCAAAAAAATATCACAGCTCATTTCAACTTTTCCCTTTATTGAACTTTGCTCCTTATATAATTGGTTTCTATAAAATAAAGCTAATGTATGAAATTAGTCAATACAAAGTTCATTTTACAACTTCGCACATATTTAAATTGACATACTTTTGAAAATGGAATAGAAGATTTTCGACTCTTTGCATACAAGCATAAGTTCATTTGATGAAACTTTAAGTCGTTTAAATAAAAGCAATTTTAATATTTTTCCAAATTTATCCGTGAACATTCCATTAAGGAACTGGAGCAAACTTCTTACAATTCAGTAAGTAATGCACATTAAGCTCAATGATAAGGACCTTTTTATAGTCGAGTCCGAACGACACCTCTTTGTGGAGAAGTTTTTACATGACAAAGTACCTCACAAAAGTCGCCAGCATTAGGAGGGGATAACCATCGCTGAAAAATTTTCTAATGCTCCTGCCAGGATTCGAATCCAGGCATTCATAGGCGGACATGCTAACCTCTGCGCTACAATGGCTTCCGCAATGTTAATATTGTATTTTTGAAAGTCAGAAGCATTTCTTCTATAGAAAATTCAATAAATGTCGGTCTCTTGTTGCCAATTTTCATAACTTATCGGTTATAGCTGTTCGAGAAGCCTGTTTCAATATTAAATGTTACGCAAATTTATAATATTCCACATTACAAAGTAATACATTGTTGTCGATCTGACAGATATGGTGACACTTCCGTATTTGTTAGGTAGCACTTCTAAGTGCAGAAAGTGAAAACAAAGTTAGCTAGAAACACACGCACATATATTGGGTTGCCCAAAAAGTAATTGCGCATTTATTAAAAGAAAGTAAATGCATTTTTAATAAAACTTTGAATGAACTTTAATCAAATATACTTTTTTTATACTTTCTTTTTAAAGCAAGCTAAATACAGCTGATAACTGACAGAAGAAAGAATGCAATTACAGAGTCACAAGCTGTGAAAAAATTTTTCAACGCCGACTATAGAAAAATCCGCAATTACTTTTTGGGCAAACCAATAGATTATATCGTTTTATAAATTACCCAAATGCCATCAAACATATCTTTTGGCTTTTTTGGATAGAGTATTAAACTGCCATGGTAGAAATCCATTGTATTTGATGATGTTCTTAACACGTTGCAGAACTATGATTAATGGAATTGTCACACTATGGTAAAGCGATCTCCGAGTAATGCGAGCCTCAATCATATCTACACTTACTTTACTTTAATTGGCTATGACAGAGTATTTGTTCCACTAGCTAAACGTAGAATAGCCTTCCAAGCTTCGCGATCTTCTGCGCTCGTTCTAAAACCAAGACACCAAGTTTCGAGTCTGTCTCTCACCACTTGATCTTTCCATCGGGATTTTGGTCTTCCCGGTTTGCGTGTACCACCGTGATTGCCTTCAAAAGACTTCTTTGCTGGAGCTTCTTCATCCATTCTGACAAGATGACCTAGCCAATGCAGCCATTGTATTTTGATGCGTATAACTATGCTATCGTCGTCATATAGCTCGTGGTTTATACGTCGTCTATATTCTCCATTAACGCAAACTAGTCCATATATTTTACGAAGAATCTTTCTCTCAAATACTCCAAGCACTGCCTCATCTACTTTCACAAGTACCCATGCTTCAGAATCATATAACAGCACGGGTAGTATCAGTCTTGTATAGTGTCATGTCTTCGTCTGTCATGTCTACACCAATGTCACAAAACCTTTGGGTATTTTTTCGAACGAATGCAAATTAAGTGATCACAACATAGTATTTTGTTCGATTGATGCCAGTATGCAAGTACAGGTTGCTGTTTAATCTCAAATCCTGATTTGCGATTACGAATTGATACAATCTTCCATTGAAGCCTGGCTTACCTCAATGTCTCACACCGGAAATCCCTCAATCGATACAGAAACGTTGTTAAGCCATATTCAATCTTCAAAAGAAACTCTGCTACTGTTAAAAGTCGTCGTACACCACTTAGAGATAAAATTACACCCTGGTTCAATGGAAGATCTAGCCATGTCCGTCCGTTCTTCCGTTGAAATAACGCTACAGTCATTAAAAATAAAGAAATTAAGCTGAAACTTTGCATCGATTTATTTTTTGTCTATAAACAGGTTCAGTTTGAAGATGGGCTATATCGAACGATATCTTGATATGGCCCCCATATAGAATGATCCGCCGATTTAGGGTCTTTGTCCCGTAAAAGCCACATTATCTGATTTTATTGAAATTTGGGGCAGTGAGTTATGTTAGGGCCTTCGATATCATTCTTCAATTTGGCTCAGATCGGTCCAGTTTTGGATATAGCTTCCATATAGACCGATCCCTCGATACAGGACCTTAGGCCCATAAAAGCCACATTTATTATCCGATTCTGCCAAACTTTGGGACAGTGAGTTGTGTTAGACCCTTCGACATTCTTCTTCAATTTGGCCCAGATTGCTGCGATATAGATCTCTCATATTAAGCTTTTGGGCCCATGAAAGGCCCATTTATTGTCCGATGTCGCCGAAATTTGGGACAGTGAGTTATGTTAGGCCCTTCGACATCTTTCTTTAATTTGGCTCTGATCGGTCCAGATTTGAATATAGCTGCCATATAGACCAATCACTCGAATTAAGGTTTTGGGCCCATAAAAAGCGCATTTATTGTCCGATGTCACCGAAATTCAATTTGGCTCAGATCGGTCCAGATTTGGATATAGCTGCATTATTGACCAATCTCTCGATTTAAGGTCTTGCGCCCATAAAAGACGCATTTATTGTCCGATGTCGCCGAAATTTAGGACAATGAGTTATGAGTCGAAGGGACTCGACATCTTTCTTTAATTTGGCTCTGATCTGCCATATAGACCAATCATTCGATTTAAGGTTTTGGGCCCATAAAAAGCGCATTTATTGTCCGATGTCACCGAAATTCGGTGATTTTGATTTAAGGACTTGGGCCCATTTATTGTCCGATGTCGCCGAAATTTGGGTCAGTGAGTTGTGTTAGGGCCTTCGACATCCTTCTT
Organism: Stomoxys calcitrans; assembly: GCF_963082655.1. Classification (NCBI taxonomy): domain Eukaryota; kingdom Metazoa; phylum Arthropoda; class Insecta; order Diptera; family Muscidae; genus Stomoxys; species Stomoxys calcitrans. The sequence goes on along the minus strand of NC_081554.1, from coordinate 48,739,071 downwards.
CAATTTGGTACAGATCGGTCCAGATTTCAATATAGCTGCCAATAGACCAATCTCTCGGTTTAAGGTTTTGGGCCCATAAAAAGCGGTTTTATTGTCCGATGTCGCCGAAATTTGGGACGGTGAGTTGTGTTAGTGCCATCGACATCCTTCTTCAAATCGGTCCAGATTTCAATATAGCTGCTATATAGACCGATCTCTCAATTTAAGGCTTTGGACCCATAAAAAGCGCATTTATTGTACGATGTCGCCGAAATTTGGGACAGTGAGTTAAGTTAAGCCTCTTGATATACTTCTGCAATATGGTACAGGTCGGTCCAGATTTAGATATAGCTGCCATATAGACCGATCTCTCGATTTATGGTTTTGGGCCCATAAAAAGCGCATTCATTATCCGATTTTGCTGAAATTTGGGACAGTGAGTTATGTTAGGCCCTTCGATATCCTTCTTTAATTTGGCCCAGATCGGTCCAGTTTTGAATTTAGCTGCCTTATAGATCAATCACTCGATTTAAGGTTTTGGGCCCATAAAAGCCACATTTATTATCCGATTTCGTTGAAATTTGAAACAGTAAGTTAGGTTAGGCCCTTCGACATCCTTCGTGGCCCTGATCGGATTAGATTCGGATATAGCTGCCATATAGACCGATCTAAGGTCTTGCGCCCATAAAAGGCGCATTTATTGTCCGATTTTGCCAAATTTGGGACAGTAAGTTGTGTTAGGCTCTTCGACATTTTCATTTTTTGATATGACTACTAAAAAGACCAATAATTTGTTATACACTATTGAACAATCACTTGTACCTATTAGTATTTGGTCCAAATCGGAACATATGTCGATATACAATAGCTGCTATGGGTCATAAGGTTTTCATTTTTCACCGCCGAAGGTGGTTTACATATATGAATGAATTTGGTCTATGAATTTGCTCGGAGGGTTTAGGGTCATTTAAGTTTGTTTATCCACTTTTTACTCCAGTCTTTAAAGACTGTATTTGAGCGCGATATTCTCATAACGGCTTTGGGAGTGGGAAGGCCCCAAGGGTGGTTGTTGGTGGCTTTTTGGGGGTGGGATGGACCCCCATAAACTTTGTCCCGAAAGTGGGTATCAATTTCGTGCTCTACTCTCAAATATGTATTTCCGATTTAGGGGTGTTTTGAAGAGGTGGGGTGGAGGTGGGTGGAGGTGGGGTGTTTCCCTCAGTTACTTAGGCCTTAATAACATACCAGCATCGAGCTCTACTCTAAAATACCACATTTTGGAACCCTATATTGCCATTGGTTTAAGCGGAGTTTATGGGATGAGGCATCCTCCAAACAATTCGCCCCAGAATTGGATATTAAATTCGTATCCATTTGATTGTCGAGGTCGGAAAATTTTCCTTTTTGGGTGTGTTTTGGGGGAAGATTGGTGTCCCAAATACTTGGTCTCATGTTTGGATTTGTATTCTACTTCAAAATATCTTTTATTTGAGCTCCATATTGCCATGGCTAGTAAATAATTCTTGTGTGTGGGGTGTTTTGGGGAAGACGTAAACCCCCAGAAACTGAGTGCCCTAAAGTGGGTATCAATCTGGTGCTCTACTCCCCAATACCGTTCTTTTGAGCCCCACATTGACATTGTCTGCAATTATGTCCGATTTGGGGGTGTTTTGCTCTTAAAAATATCAGTGCTCTACTCTCAAATATTATTTATATGAACCCCAGATTGCCATTGGTCGCAATGTTGGATATCAAATTATATACACTTTTTCCAAATATTGATATCAGATTTGTGCTCTACTCCCATAGACCTAACATTTGAGCCCCATAATGTAATGGTTGTAAACTTGTCCTCTTTGGGGGCTGTTTTGGGGGAAGGGTGCCCCCGTACATTACGCCTATAGAGGCCGCAATTTCCATCTGGCAAGGTTAAACTTTTTACAATGATTGCTCTTATGACTTCAAACTGCCGTTATCAAATTTGGTTATTTTCGGTCTGTGCATTGATATTGCTTCTATATAAATCGATCTACAGAGGTTAGCATGTCCGCCTATGACGCTGAACGCATGGGTTCGAATCCTGGCGAGACCATCAGAAAAAATTTTCAGCGGTGGTTTTCCCCTCCTAATGCTGGCAACATTTGTGAGGTACTATGCCATGTAGAACTTCTCTCCAAAAAGGTGTCGCACTGCAGCAAGACGTTTTGTTTGTTCTTGTCTTTGAAACTTATGTCAATAAAATATTTTCTTCATTGTTATATCAAATCGTTCAACTGAAAAGACGTATTTTATTTTTGCTCTGCTAAAATGTCTCCTAATTCCCAAACCCCACCATTCCTATATTCCTTCAATTTCAAATTGTTGAATCCATAAGATACAACTCCTTCAGGCTTGTTGAGTTCTGCGAGGCAGCTTCATCCAATGTACAATCTACCTGTTGGTGGTTGATTAATGTCCCGTAGTCTTCCAACTATGCATCTGAGGGAATTCTTGGTATCCAAGCGTGTGCCATTAATTGAGAAGGAATATCATCCTTCTGGATTAAATCCAGTGCTGTGCCTGGCCAGATCTCACCAAGGGACTAACGAAACATATCAATTGGACGTTGGTCTCCGATATTTATTAGTTTCTATCGGCCCCGATATCATCCTGCATCGTCACAAACTGAAGGAGTCCCAGGCAATTCTACAAGGACATCGAAGTATACAGATGACAGTCCATTGACAATCCCACTCCAATTGTTTCTAGGTATGCAGCTCAGTTTTTCTACCTTGTGGACAACTACCATCTGTCATTAGCGATATTAGCAAAGGTTCTAGCCGTGCAGGCCTTATTGCTGACTGCGGTGCCGTTTCCAAGTCAATAGTCAGCAAATCTACGACACCAATTAAGAGAGCCTCTTTCCTTATCAGTGATAGTTTTAGGATCATTCGCACCAAGCCTCTAAATAAATGTGAGTCCGATTCCCCTTTTATTCTTTTAACCTCTTAAAAAAGGTATTGGTTGGCCAGATAAGGCCGATGGGCTAAGCAAATTATAGGCATGCGAAGGTAAAATATGTTCGGCCTAGACTTTAAGACTCAAACCAGGTATCTTCGTCAAAAGTCCCATCAGAACAGTCGATTTTCGGCTAGTGTAACATAGCTCTCAGAAGCAGACAACATGCCACGGCCTGATACCACCACTGCACCTGCTGGGTCTTTGGCGTCCATTCTAAGCCTATTTCCGTACTCTAGATCTTCTGCTCTTCTGGAAACAGACGCAGATGAACAACCGACTAATGGATAACACTATAATTGATATTCTATTCCGAAAATAACTACCAATAACAATTTTCAGAATATTCTTGCGGAGAAAATGTCTATTCCACTCAACCGTTCAAACACGAAGTTCTTCTATTCTTAAAGCAAAATATTTCAAAATATGTAATTCCTGTATACAAAGTATGTCATTCTCTAATTATTTATACAGAATTTTCAATCCAACGCTTTACGAAATAAATGCGTAACATTAAACATCATTGATATAAACTTTTAATTCAGGCCACTTTTTAGTTACCAAATTCACATGGCTGTAAATAAGTAATTGAAAATAGTATCTATTACTAGTTGATATTAGGGCAATCAGAATGGCTGAGGGATAATGAATTCACTATTGTTCAGATCTAAAACAATGTCATATTTTAATTATGCTAATTTTGGTGGTTGTTGGTTTCTCTCACAGTCATTTGTGAGACTTCCTGCATGCGAGTGATTCAAATGGCCAACTAGCCCTGCACAGTGTTGAAGATTGTAATAATTTTCTTCGCGAAGAATTATATTTACCTTACAAAACTTGATGCAATACAAACCGGATAAGAGAACAGCAAGCAAGTTTAAATGTGGTTAGATCGGCCGGCCGAATGGTGGTGGGAATCCACCTGCGCAGTATGGGAGCTATTTCAGATTATACTTACCAAGGATGTTGGAAGTTATAACCGAACATTGGTTATAACTAAGTCGAACGTGCCTAGTTAGAGACGATCAAGAATATATATATTTTATAGGGTCTAGGATCAATATTTCGAGGTGCTACAACCGGAATGACTAGATTAGTATACCCCCATCCTATGGTGGTGGGTTTAGAAAAAAGTTATCTCGCCAAGTTTCGATCAGAATCAAAAAAATTGCCTTGAATCCAAAATTTCGTATGCTACCAAAAATGTCGAAAAATAACACTGTGCACTGGGAAATTTCAAAATATTAGAGCTTTTGTTTTGTGCTCTCAATTTAATTGGAAAAACTCATGCACGCACTCTACTTTGCAGCGGACACGCACATACTCACTCACTATCGTGTGGAAGCCACGAAACATGGCATTAAATATTTAATAATATTAAAATTAATTTTTATGATTTCCTCACCGCCCAGTTTGCTTGCTTGCTATGACCCCCCCTTCCCCCTGTTACCCCCACACCTATGATTATTATTCCACAATTCGTGCGTTCACAATAGCCAACTAACCAACCAAACAACGGCAGTTTTCAGATTTCAATCTTCCAAAAATCCCCATGTTTTACGGTCGAGTGATTAAAACTGATTTAAAAACATCGATGGCTCGTCGACACGATGGCTGTTCGAATCACTTAGTCTGAGGTGAGTGGTACGTGGAGTTGAATTGGGTGTTGAGGTAGGATTTGCATTGCTTTGGCGTGTTTTTGGCCAAAAAAAAAAAAAAAACACACGGGGCTCGCTTTGGCTATGTGCTTACACTTAGCCATATTGGAATTGTGTAATCTAGCATCAACGCACCGTTTTGAGCGAATTGGTTATTCCGTTCGGATTTATTTTTGCTTCAAATCAATTAGTGAATGAAGCCATGTATTAAATATCTCTATCGATAACTTACAGCTCAGTGATTAAAAATGCGAACAGAGTTTTTGATGGTATTGGTGGGAATGGCACCGAATGGCAAACATTTTTTTAGCTAAGGCAATCCGTTATAGGAGGAGCCTAGACTACTACTGTTATGAATGGACTATAGAGAGGGAGAGACCATACATTGATCAACAATTGATTGATTGGTTGAGGATTTTTGATAAATTGAAGAATATTTGTCTTGCTTCTTAATGATAAAAGAATCACAAATATTTTTGAATTATACAACAGGTTAGGCCAAAGATTGCACCTAAGCCAATAATACTGAAAAATAACTCTGTGTAAAATAGATCTGTGTCTGAAATTCCGCTCACAAAATCCTTAATCGTTTTCCATTCTATGCCTGTTCAAGTCTGTTATCATATCCACATCCAAGTTCCGGAGTTTGTTAGCAGCGAAAGCTGGGTATTGACATAGGAGATGCTTCAACGTCCCATGTCTATGCCCGGCTGGGTTAGTAAAGTCTAAGATATCCTTGCTCTCTATAAAATGATTATTCCCTAACCTTTCCTACTACAAAAGTTTTCCAAGTTCATCAAAAGGAACTAAGCATATGTCTTGGATTTGGAAACTAGCCGCTGAGTGGAGCGAACGTGTTTTTATTTCCCTCCTCAAAAAAAATCCGTATTTCGGAATAGGTACTACCTATTACGCAAAATTGTAAAGCCTTTTTGGAGTAGGCTCAAAATGGACTCCAAAGACCGAACAGCTGCGGTGGTGACATCAGACCGCAGCATGTTGTCCTCCTCTCCTATAAGTGTGGGTGCCTTGCACCTGTAGTCGAGAGTAATGCTCCAAGCGCACAACTAGTCGTAAGACTAATTAATGAGGAAGAGACGGATAAGCCAGAGGGATGCACAGTTTCTCCCCAGCCTTAAAGAAAAGTTGGTGTTTCCGACTCGAATTCAGACACCGACAGTGTCAACGAAGCAGTCGCAGCCGAATCGTGAGATGAGGGCAGCGGAATGACGGCAGAAGTGTGCGATGGCTTTGCCAAGCTCACAAGCAGATCGAGAAAGCGATCCAGGGTACGACGAAGGAGACAGAGGAGTATGTACCGGCAGCGCAATCGGGCGAAAGTGCAGGATGCTGGAAGGAATAGAACTGACATTCCAGGCATTTCTACGGAAGCTGGAAAGAGAATCAGATCTCCCGCAGAGCATAACACTGCCAAAATGTTGAAGAAGAAAAAGAGCTCCCCGCTTTCAAGTGTTTTGATCCCCGCTTCCAAGCCAGCCCTCCCGCAATGGAGACCCCAGATAAAGTCCTGCCCAAGGAGACAAAGTCGCAACAGGAACGAAGGAAGCGCACACGGCCATTGAGTCTCCATAGAGGACATCACGGAAGGGGAAGATGGTCGCTGAGAATGGTAAGAAGCGGCCCTCTTACGACAGATTGGTAAGGAAGTACAACAGAGATGAGCTGACTTATGCAGTCATCAATATCGGCAGTGCATTCGGTAGGATTCCACCAGATCACCGCTCCCAAGTGGAGGATCTGGCCAACGAACGGATTTTCGAACATGAGTGGAACTCTGTAGAAAGTCCAATTATACAAATGATGAGCTTCCAGTATAGAGGGGACATCTTGACGCTGCGTTTTGCGTAGGCGGAATGTATTGATACCGACAAACAGCTCGTCGGAGGTATTCACGCTCCCTGGAAGGGCGCAAAGCTCGATCAGGTGAGAAAGATGGACATCCCCCCGCTCACAAAAGGTGACGGTCTTCATCAAGGGATGAGGTAGTAAATTTGCGACGGAACGCATATTGAGATTCTTGGGCAAGCAAAACCATGGTTTGGTCGCAGAGAAGTGGAAGGACTACGACAGGGAGAAGGAGGAGGAAGGAACTCTCCTTGTGGTTGACATTGATTAAGTGTCCGTGACAAGTTTGGCTACGACTACGGAAGCAAGGCTGTCTTTTCCAAGATTGGGAAGACTAGGATAGGCAAAAATCTTCATATTGAGACATCAGGACATGCAGTGGCAGGCGACTCAATGCCGCCCAACAAACTGGGGGCTGATGACGAGAAAATCGCCATCTCGCTCAATATTGGGAAGACTAGGATAAGCAGAGATTCTAATACTTGAACAACAGTCAGTGCAGGGGCGAGAGACCCAACACAGCCTAACGAACAGGGACACTACGATGGAACCGTCACCGATTTTAAGGTTCCGAAAACTATTGGGTTGCCCAAAAAGTAATTGCGGATTTTTCACATAGTCGGCGTTGAAAAATTTGTTCACAGCTTGTGAATCTGTAATTGCATTCTTTCTTCTGTCAGTTATCAGCTGTTACTTTTAGCTTGCTTTAGAAAAAAAGTATATTTGATTAAAGTTCATTCTAAGCTTTATTTAAAATACATTTACTTTCTTTTAAAAAATCCGCAATTACTTTTTGGGCAACCCAATAGAATAGGTAAAGATCCTAATATTCAAACATCAGACAGCCCAGCGACAGGAGTCTCAATGAACCTTCCGAACAGGGAGCCGACGATGGAACCATTACCTACTCCCAAGGCGCACATTTACATAAGATTTGGAAGACTAAGATAGTCAAAGATCCTAGTATTGAAACAGTACCGCCTAACGATCAGGGACCCGACGATGGAATCATTACAGACTTTATGAAGATTCGGAAGACTAGGATAGGTAAAGAACCTAATGCGAAACATAAGGCAGTACAGTGACAGCAAAGTCAATGCAGCCTTTGCTGACATTGGCTAGAACAGACGTCTCACTCATTGTGTCCATCATGACAGGTCACTGTCTAATCGGAAAACATGCTGACAGACTGAAGGTTGTCAGCAACGACTCTTGCAAAAGCTGTAGGGACATCGAGGAAGAGGAGACTATAGAACACCTTCTGTGTGTGTGTCTCGCACTGGCAGTTAGGGGGTGCTTAGCCCACACCGCAGAGGTCATTTTACGCTTATATCTTAACTGCAGTTCACCTTTATCTTGTCCCAAAGGTCAATTTCCTAACTTTAAACGATATTTGAACTTCGCTTTAGATTGGCAAGACGCAAAGTTAAGGATTTATTAAACAACCATTTAAAATTAAAAATTCTTAAAATTAAGGAAAACATTTTTTAAGAAAGGGATTGTATCCTTAAAACATTGGAAAATTGATTGCCTTTAAATTCACAGTTTGCTAACCTTTGATTCCAAGCTTTAAAGTCAGTGTGGATATCGGACCCATAGACATACAGATTAAATGTGATTTAGCCACTGTGGCTATGAGACTTAAGACGATAGGAGAATGGTTTGAGGGTAGGATCAGGTCATACCATTGCGGTATAATTGAGGCGACGTTAGGAAACCTGGAAAGAATAGAAGAGGTTTCCGATCGGATACCTGACATGACATCGATGCCAGAGGCACAATCTTCGATTGACGAAACACTGGTGTTGCCATCTGGAAGAACATGCTACACAGATAGGTCAAAGCTAGAGGAGTTCACGGAATGTATCAAGTTATGTGGTGTTAACGCGAGGACGTTGAGTGTTAACATTTTTACGAACATTAAAGTGGCTATCAGAGAGATAACTAACAAGGCGGTAGTCATGAACAGTCTTGGAGTGTAAGAAGGAGATTAACGCATTCTCTAAGAATGGCATGATCCGCATCGTTTGGGTGCCTGGCCATAGGGGAGTAAGGGGGAATGAAAAAGAAGGCGATTTGGCAGTGAAGGCTCGAGAACTGCCTTCAATGAACTTGGTTAACTCGAAGCCTTTCGGGGCGACACAGCGTATGCAGGGCATGCGAGGAAGATGATGAGATGTTGGAGCATGACAGAGCAGACATGAACTAACAATGGGGCATGGAAAGGAAAACAATTAAGGATTTTGTAAGTAGCATGGAATTCCTTACTGAGATTTTCGTGGTTACTTTTTAGTATTTTGAACGCACAACAAGCCGATTACTGCCTTAGGTGTATGTCCATAGTAGCTTGGGATTAATATTCGCATCTTCTCTTCAACCTAACCTAACTTAACACCGAAAACATCTTTTTGTGCTGCACACAAAATCTTTTACCGTTTTCCATACTATGCCCCTAATCCGATTTAAACCTGGTTTCGTATCCGCAACCAAGTGCGGGAGTTTGTAAGCCGCGAAAGCTGGGCATTGGCATAGGAAATGTTCCAACGCCCCATGTCTGTGCCCGGCTGGGTTTGTAAGTCTACGATGTCTTTCGTTTGCTCTCTATAAAATGATTGCTCCCTGACCTCTCCTACTATAAAAAAAATTCACAAAATTTCTTTTAAATACTAAGTTCATCAACTTGTTTGGGTGTTAGCCGTCCATGATTTATTGACCCATTATCAAAGTGTTACAAAATTACAAAAGGAACTTAGCATATGTCACAAAATTCCACAGATGTTTGATATATGTTTGAATATTTACATAATTTTTTTTTTGGCTCTGCCGCCTATATCGTTGGAGAAATTAATTTAATCTTTAGTCCAACAACAATAAGAATGGTAATCTAAATCATTTTGCATAAATTAGCAACAGCTTATGGGGAGCAGTCCAACGACTGGCCATATATACATAGCTATGCAAATATCGAAGCGTGTGCAACATTATGAACGTCGCTCGTTGAGCCACCCGCTTTTTTGGTCATGCCGTCTGGCGTTTATACAATAGATACTCCAAAGCCGTTCTGTGGGAATTTTTTAATAATTAACATAATGTTAGCTTGGTTTTTTTTTGTCTTTTGGAATATATTATCATAATTGTCCAAATATAATTTGTTCATTTTGGCAGAGATTAGCTGGTTAGGTGGCTTGTTTTATCTTTAATTCGATGTTTTAATTTCGATAAAGCTTCATTCATAACTAGCATAATCCATGTGTTGGAGTTTTGCGGTTTTGAAAACCGAAACAACGAAAAAATAACTTTTGAGGACGAGAAAAATTTTAAAACCGATTCCATTCACATTTTTGAAATTCAAACTGGAATAAACTTTAACTAGATAAGTTAATAGACACATATCGTAGGGGGAAGATTCTTAAACACCTGTCTTGGCATCAGCACGCCTATGCCAAAGGCAAACCCATAGGAACAGCCCTTCATAACTTATTCGGCTATATAAAAGGCCCTCTTATGAAATATTCTATGGTAGTATTTCCTGACATTGAGGAGCATAAAATTGTGATTAACCCATTCACGATGAATAGGTAAAAAAATGCAAATTTTGCCCATAATCATTCCACTAAGGAACAGGGGCAAACTTCTGACCTATCAATGAGTGCAGTCCGATTCAAGTTTAAGTTCAATGATAAAGGGCCTCCTTTTTATAGCCGAGTCCGAACGGCGTGCCGCAGTGCGACACCTCTTTGGAGAGAAGTGTTACATGGCATGGTACCTCACAAATGTTACCAGCATTAGGAGGGGAAAGCCACCGCTGAAAATGTTTTCTGATGGTCTCGCCAGGATTCGAAACCAGGTGTTCAGCGTCATAGGCGGACATGCTAACCTCTGCGCTACGGTGGCCTCCAAATAGGTAGAACAAGTAAAAAGGCGTTAAGTTCGGCAGGGCAGAAATTTTGTACGGCTTTTCCCATGACCTTCAACATACCTGTCAAATATGGTCTGAATCGGTCTATAGCCTTATACAGCTCCCATACAAACCGATCTCCTAATTTTACTTCTTGAGCCCCTAAAGGACGCAATTCTTATTCGAATACCTTCTACTGTGGTCTCCAGGATTCAACTCGATTATGGTCCGAATCGGACTATAACTTGATATAGCTCCAAAAGCATAGCAATTATTTTCTTTTATCCTTATTTGGCGTAAAAAAGATATCGGGAAAAGAACTGAATAAATGCCTTCCACAATGGATCGAATTTGTCAAGTTCTTTGAATGACTTTTTAAAATATACATGAGCTATATCAAGTAATTCCCCGATATGTACTGTAGATGTCATAGAAAAACACCACTTCCAAAATTTCAGGCAAATCGAGTAAAAATTGCGCTCTCCAAGGGCTAAGAAAGCCAAATTAGGAGATCGGTCTATGTAGACCATACTTGGAACAGTTGTTGGAAGTCATACCAAAACGACATATCCGAAATTTCAACAATCGGGAGATTGGCTTATATGGCAGCTATATCAGATTATGAACCGATTTGAACCATACTTGGAACAATTATTGGAAGTTATACCTAAACACCACGTGCAACACTTTCAACCAAATCGGATAAGAATTGTGCCCTCCAGAAGTTCAAGAAGTCAAGACCCAAGATCGGTTTATATGGCAGCTATATCAAAACCTGGACCGATCTGGCCCATTGGCACTCCCAACTGACCTACACTAATAAGCAGTATTTATGCAAAATCTCAAGGGCCTAGTTGTACTCCTTCGAAGGTTAGCGTGATTTCGACAGACGGACGAACAAGAGAAGACGAACAATGGTTCACCATGACAATGTGAGCTCTCACCCATCGGCTCAAACCAGCGCTATTTTGGGCGGGCCAAAATGTCGAGTAGATGAGTCATACGCCGTACAGCCCTAACTTGGCATCCAATAACTTCTTTTTATATCCACACATTAGGATACAAATGCGTGATCATTGATTTTCGACAACAGAATATGCTGTTAAAGCGGTCTATATAACCATGTTATGGAGGTGTCTCGTTTGAGCGCATACCAAATTGTACAAATCATGCTGGAGGATACTTTGAAAAAACAATAAAACCATTTTTGATGATAAAATTTTGCATTTTCATTTTTAGGCCAGAAATTTATATAGCAGCCCTCGTAAATATACTCGTATTTAAAATCCAATTCATTAAGCTCAAGACAATAAATCGAAAGTTTCCATTTGATACCCTTACTGTGCCCATCGGTCCACTTTGGGATATGGGTGGCGTTTTTGGGGTAAGGGGGAGGGTCCGCCTCCACACGATACCTAAAACTTATATAGCCTATGTTTCCTACCAGACCAACCTACACAATGTGCGAAAATTTCGAGAAAATCGGTTCTGCCGTTTTCAGTCTATAGGGAATAAACAAATCACGTCCCATATACCCGCGTTTGTTTAATGTGCCCATTTTGGGCGTTTTTGTGGGGGTGGGGTGACCCCCTGTACTTCGACATGAATTTGTATGCCAGATTTGATACCTTCTCCTGCATACTTTTCACTTGATACCCATATTGTCCTGATCGGTCCACTTTTGATTTTGGGCGGTGTTTTTGGGGTAACGGTGGAGGGTCAGCCCTCCACCGCCGTTATCAATAAATTATAAAGCCTATTCCTACTTCCTGAACATGTTCGTACTCTACTCTTGAATTCCTTTCATTTGAATCCCATATTGTCCCGATCAGACCACTTTTATTTTTGGGTAGTACTTTTGGGGTAAGGCGGAGGGTCCGCCCCCCTCCAGATATTAAAAAAATTATATAACCTATGTTTCCTTCCAGACCAACCTACACAATCTGCGAAAATTTCAGGGTAATCGGTTTAGCCGTTGTTGAGTCTCTACGGAACAAACAAACAAACCGACAAACAAACACAAATTGAATTTTATACCCTCTACCATATGAGGGAGGTATACTAATTTCGTCATTCTGTTTGTAACATCTCAAAATATACGTTTAGGACCCCATAAAGTGTATATATTCTTGATCGTCATGTCATTTCCGTCGTGTACATCCGCCTGTCTGTCGAAAGCACGCTAACTTTCGAAGGAGTCAAGTTAGCCGCTTGAAATTTTGCAAAAATACTTTTTATTAGTGTAGGTCGGTTGGGATTGTAAATGGGCCAAATCGGTCCATGTTTTGATATAGCTGCCATATAAACCGATCTTGGGTCTTGATTTCTTGAGCCTCTAGAGGGCGCAATTCTCATCCGATTTGACTGAAATTTTGCACGTGGTGTTTTGGTATCACTTCCACCAACTGCACTATGTACGGTTCAAATCGGTCCATGTTTTCATATAGCTGCCATATAAACCGATCTTGGGTCTTGACTTCTTGAGCCTCTAGCGGGCGCAATTCTCATCCGATTTCACTGACATTTTGCACGTGGTGTTTTGGTATCACTTCCACCAACTGCACTATGTATGGTTCAAATCGGTCCATGTTTTGCTGTAGCTGCCATATAAATCGATCTTTGGTCTTGACTTCTTGAGCCTCTAGGGGGCGCAATTTTTATCCGATTTGACTGAAATTTTGCACGTGGTGTTTTAGTATCACTTCCACCAACTGCACTATGTACGGTTCAAATCGGTCCAAGTTTTGCTATAGCTGCCATGTAAACCGATCTTGGGTCTTGACTTCTGAAGCCTCTACAGGGCGCAATTCTCGTCCGATTTGGCTGAAATTTTGCATAAGGTGTTCTGTTATGACTTCCAATAACTGTATTAAGTATGGATCGGTAAATAAACTGATATAGCTGCCATATAAACCGATCTGGGATCTTGACTTTTTGAGCCTCTAGAGGGCGCAATTCTCATCCGATTTGGTAGAAATTTTGTACAACGGCTTCTCTCATGACCTTAAACAAACGTGTCAAATATGGCCTGAATCGATCAATAGCTTGATACATCTCCCATATAAACCTATATCCCGATTTTGTTTTTTGAGCGCAATTCTTATCCGAAAGAACTGAAATATTACACAATGACTTCTACAATGTTCAGCATTCATTTTTGGTCCGAATCGGACTATAACTCAATATAGCTCCAATAGCATAACATTTCTTATTCAATGCTATTTGCTTGCCTAAAAAGAGATACCGCGCATAGAACTCGACAAATGCGAGCCGCGGTGGAGGGTATATAAGATTCGGCCCGGCCGAACTTAGCACGCTCTTACTTGTTATATATAAGATTGTCTTAATTATGAATTCACTATCAATACTGTGGGTATCAATTTTTGCTTCAGTGTAGGATCTCCAAAAGTCATACAGCAAATGGATGGCATGTATGTATCTTAACCTATTTGTATACGTCGTAGAGGGTATAAACTTAAACAAATGAAATGACGAAAATCATTTATCTGTATGTGACTCGTCATCCCGTATATGGCGTGTGTGTGGTGACTCGGGGCCATTACTGCAATCTTATTTTCTTTGTTCATATTGAAGTTAAATCTATCAGACGAATTAGGTAATATCAAATAACAATTTCCGGTCAACTTAAACACAATAACCACATTTTTTCATCCCTTGATTGTAAGAAAAAAACCACTAAAATCTAAAGCACTCTACTAGAACTGGTTATTACGAATTCAATACAATGAAAACTTTTGCTAAAAAATATTATAAGAATTCATCCGTGAAAAAATAAAGCACTTAATTATTGTGGTTCTGTTTTTTGTTAAAACATATTGCTTTGATATTACCACAAAATCAGCGATCATATACATACACTATTGAATATTAAAGCTTAAGTTTAAAAATAATACGCATAATGCTGCACAAATTTGTAAAATTTATTGTAATTTTACTTTGCATACAAAAGGTACCAACAACAAGAACATTCTACATGAAAGTGTACGTTTTCAAAAGCAACTATTTGATATATTTCAGCTGTTTTGTGCAAAAATTACCATGAAAAAAATAATATGCAAAACTTTTGATCCGACATATTCGCAGTTTGATTTATGCGAGTTGGTCCAAATTGCGAAAAATAAGACCGGTATCTCTTTAACAATAAGAACTTTGAAATTGCCGATTACAAATGCGGATATCAGGATAATAGTGAGCCGTGTTGGTACCAGCTCTTTGATGTCTTTCAACAACAGTTGGGATGGTTGTGCTTTTCTGAAGAATCAAAAATCCTTGCGAGCATTTGGTCGTTTATATGAATACATTGGCCCCTACACCAACATGAATCATTCGTGTCCCTATAATGTGAGTAAACAACGAAATCACAAACAATTTCTTGAACTTATCCTAAAAACAGCGAAAGAAGTGTTTCCAGTTTTAGAAAAAATTAAATATATTATTATACAATAAGTGAAATAGGTAAAGGTTGAACGTATAAACCAATTGTGGTATCACAATGGACTTATTTATCCAAGTGAGCTTCAATGTAGACAGCCACTAAAACGAAACCTAACTTTACCCCAAAGCTCCACCCACATCCCCAAATAAAATAAAATAAAATGAAATAAAATTAAATAAAACAAAATAAAATAAAATAAAATAAAATAAAATAAAATAAAATAAAATAAAATAAAATAAAATAAAATAAAATAAAATAAAATAAAATAAAACAAAATAAAATAAAATAAAATAATATAAAATAAAATAAAGTAAAATAAAATAAAATAAAATAAAATAAAATAAAATAAAATAAAATAAAATAAAATAAAATAAAATAAAATAAAATAAAATAAAACAAAATAAAATAAAATAAAATAAATAATATATAGTAAAATTAAATAAAATAAAGTAAAATAAAATAGAATAAAAAAAAATAAAATAAAATAAGATAAAATAAAATTATTAATAATAAATTAGTAAAAGCCTGCTAAGTTCAGCCGAGCCGAATCTTACATACCCCCCACCGTGGATCCCATTTGTCGAGTTCTTTTCACGGTATCTTCTCTTAGGCAAACATATGATGAAAGCAAAGAATTGCTATCATATTGAAGCTATAACATCAATTTACCGTTCGATTCGGACCATAGTTGAACTGAATATTGGAGACCATAGTAAAAGTCATTGCGCTAAATTTCAGCCAAATCGAATAAGAATTGGGACCTTTAGGGGCTCAAGAATTAAAAAAAAAGGGAGATCGGTTTATATGGGAGCTGTATCAGGCTAAAGACCGCTTCAGGCCATATTTGAAACGTATGTTGAAGGTCATGGGAGAAGCCATGGTACAAAATTTCAGGAATATCGGATAATAATTGCGCCCTCCAGAGGCTCAAAAAGTCAAGATCCCAGAGAGGTTTATATGGCAGCAAAAGGGTGATTTTTTTGAGGTTAGGATTTTCATGCATTAGTATTTGACAGATCACGTGGGATTTCAGACATGGTGACAAAGAGAAAGATGCTCAGTATGCTTTGACATTTCATCATGAATAGACTTACTAACGAGCAACGCTTGCAAATCATTGAATTTTATTACCAAAATCAGTGTTCGGTTCGAAATGTGTTCATTCACCGTAACGTTGCGTCCAACATCATCTTTGAAAAAATACGGTTCAATGATTCCACCAGCGTACAAACCACACCAAACAGTGCATTTTTCGGGATGCATGGGCAGTTCTTGAACGGCTTCTGGTTGCTCTTCACTCCAAATGCGGCAATTTTGCTTATTTACGTAGCCATTCAACCAGAAATGAGCCTCATCGCTGAACGGTGAATGAACACATTTCGAACCGAACACTGATTTTGGTAATAAAATTCAATGATTTGCAAGCGTTGTTCGTTAGTAAGTCTATTCATGATGAAATGTCAAAGCATACTGAGCATCTTTCTCTTTGACACCATGTCTGAAATCCCACGTGATCTGTCAAATACTAATGCATGAAAATCCTAACCTCAAAAAAATCACCCTTTATATCAGGTTATGAGCCGATTTGATCCATTCTTAATAAAGTTGTTGGAAGTCATAACAAAATACGTCATGCAATATTTCAGCTTAATCGGATAATAATTGCGTCCTCTAGAGGCTCAAGAAGTCAAGACCCCAAATCGGTTTATACGGCAGCTATATCAGGTTATGGACCGATTTTAACCATTCTTAATACAGTTGTTGGAAGTCATAATGAAACACGTCATGCAATATTTCAGCCAAATCGGATAGGGATTGCTGTATGTAGAGGCTCAAGAAGTCAAGACCCCAGATCGGTTCATATGGCAGCTATATCAGGTTATGGACCGATTTGATCCATTCTTAATAAAGTTGTTGGAAGTAATAACAAAATACGTCATGCAATATTTCAGCCAAATCGGATAGGAATTGCTCCCTCTAGTGACTCAAAAAGTCAAGAGCCCAGATCGGTTTATATAGCAGCTATATCAGGTTATGGACAGATTTTAACCATTCTTAATACAGTTGTTGGAAGTCATAACAAAAAACGTCATGCAATATTTCAGCTAAATCGGATAATAACTGCGTCCTCTAGTGGCTCAAGAAGTCAAGACCCCAGATCGGTTTATATGGCAACTATATTAGGTTATGGATCGACTTTAACCATTCATAATACAGTTGTTGGAAGTCATAATGAAACACGTCATGCAATATTTCAGCCAAATCGGATAGGGATTGCTGTATGTAGAGGCTCAAGAAGTCAAGACCCCAGATCGGTTCATATGGCAGCTATATCAGGTTTTTTACCGATTTGCGCCATACTCAACACTGTTATTGGAAGTCAAAATAAAACATCTCATGCTAAATTTCAGCCAAATCGGATAAAAACTGCGTCCTCTAGTGGCTCAAGAAGTCAAGACCCCATATCGGTTCATACGGCTATGGCCCGATTTGATCCATTCTTAATAAAGTTGTTGGAAGTCATAACAAAATACGTCATGCAATATATCCGCCAAATCGGATAGGAATTGCTCCCTGTAGAGGCTCAAGAAGTCAAGACCCCAGATCGGTTTATATGGCAACTATATCAGGTTATGGATCGACTTTAACCATTCTTAATACAGTTGTTGGAAGTCATAACAAAACACGTCATGCTATATTTCAGCTAAATCGGATAATAACTGCGTCTTCTAGTGGCTCAAGAAGTCAAGACCCCAGATCGGTTCATATGGCAGCTATATCAGGTTTTGCACCGATTTAAACCATACTCAGCACAGTTGTAGGAAGTCGTAATAAAACATCTCACGCTAAATTTCAGCCAAATTGGATAAGAATTGTGCCCTCTAGCGGCTCAAGAAGTCAAGATCCCAGATCTGTTTATATGGCAGCTATATCAAAATGTGGACCGATATAGCCCATTTACAATCCCAACCGACCTACACCAATAAGAAGTATTTGTGCAAAATTTCAAGCGGCTAGTTTTATTCCTTCGAAAGTTAGTGTGCTTTCGACAGACAGACGGATGGACAGACGGACTGACAGACGGACGGACACGGCTAGTTCGAATTAAAATGTCATGACGATCAAGAATATATATACTTTATGGGGCCTTAGACTAAGTTACAAACAGAATAATGAAATTAGTATACCCCCATCCAATGGTGGAGGGTATAAAAACTGCAAATTAAATATTCGGCAGAGCGCGGCTAGGATTTAAACCTGGGCCCACGGAGCAACAACGAGAGAGACGTTGCCATTATCTAGCGTCCGAAGCCATCAATACAACTTCCAACAGATGCACTTACTCATGTGTTACCATGGAAGTAGTGTAATTGTTGCAGACAAAACATTTGTCATTACACGAACACATGCATTGGGAAAAGTATAGCTAATAGACTGGGTTGTCGAGCGTGGTTAATGGGGTATTTGTATCATAGAGGCGTTTTCGCAATAAATACGATTCAAATACAACATACCATAGCACGGCCGTTGAAGCCATCTAATATGGCTGAAAAGCCTTCTAACTAGAGACGAAACGCGTCCCATATTGTTTGGTGTGTGTTGCTATCTCTGACTTTCCTTTTCCATTTGCCAAAGAGAAACAAACAAAAATTGTGAAATTTAATGATCTACGACCTAACATGCAAAAAAAAAATTAAAATAAATAAAATTAATATAAAATAAATATCTTCTTCTCATATATAAAAATCAATTTGCGTTTGTCTGTAGGTTTGTTTGTTTGTTTGTGTGTTCCTTATAGACCCAGAAACGGATGAACCGATTTTCTTGAAATTTGCACAGATGGTGCATAATGATCTCGTGGTGAAAATAAGGTCCTAAATTTTTTGATATCTGACTCTCCACATTACCCTAATTTTCAGAAACGCCAGATCTAGGAGATGGGTGGTGCGATTTAAGCGAAATTTTGTGTGCTCTCATATAGTAACCTAAAAATAAAAATTTGGTATCTATATTACGGATGGGGTACCTAGGGACGCCGACCACCCTAAAACCTACCAAACACATATTTAGACCAATCGCGACAATATGGGACTCAAATGAAAGGTATTTGGGATAAGAAAGCGTATCTGATATTCAATTGTCGGACCAAGAGTTAGGGGGACCACCCCAACCCCCAAAACATCCCTAAATCGGACATATACATCGACCATGGCAATATGGGACTCAAATGAAAGGTACTTGCGAGTAGAATACGAATCTAACATCAAAATGTGGGACAAAGTTTCTGGGGGTCCTCCCCTTCCCCACAACACCCCCCAAATAGGACTTATTTACTGACCATGGGAATATGGGGCTTAAATAAAAGGTATTTGAGTGTAGATTTCGAATCTGATATCCAGATGTGGGACCAAGTGTTTAAAGGGGCCGCCCATTCCCGAGAACATACCCCAAAGAAGACTAATTTACGACCATAGCAATATGGCATGACTCAAATGAAAGGTCTTTGCAAGTAAAATCACGAATGTGATATCAATGTTCGGGAAAAGTGTCTATGGGGCCACCCCCCACAACACCACCCAAATAGGAAGTATTTGCTGACCATTGCAATATGAGATTCAACTAAGAGGTATTTTAGAGTAGAACACGAATCTGATATATATTTTCAAAACCAAGTCACTGAGTGGCTGCTCATACCCCAAGACACCCCCCACACCGGTCATGTTTGCCGACTGTGGAGAAATGGTGCTCAAATGAAAGGTATTTGGGAGTAGACCATGAATCTGACATCAACATTCGGGACCAACTGTCTAGGTGAAGTCCCACCACCATAACAACCCCCAAGTAGGACGTATTTACTCACCAAGACAATTTGGGTCTTTAAGAGAGTGGAACTAAATAAAGGGTGATTTTTTTGAGGTTAGGATTTTCATGCATTAGTATTTGACAGATCACGTGGGATTTCAGACATGGTGTCAAAGAGATAGATGCTCAGTATGCTTTGACATTTCATCATGAATAGACTTACTAACGAGCAACGCTTGCAAATCATTGAATTTTATTACCAAAATCAGTGTTCGGTTCGAAATGTGTTCATTCACCGTAACGTTGCGTCCAACAGCATCTTTGAAAAAATACGGTCCAATGATTCCACCAGCGTACAAACCACACCAAACAGTGCATTTTTCGGGATGCATGGGCAGTTCTTGAACGGCTTCTGGTTGCTCTTCACTCCAAATGCGGCAATTTTGCTTATTTACGTAGCCATTCAACCAGAAATGAGCCTCATCGCTGAACGGTGAATGAACACATTTCGAACCGAACACTGATTTTGGTAATAAAATTCAATGATTTGCAAGCGTTGCTCGTTAGTAAGTCTATTCATGATGAAATGTCAAAGCATACTGAGCATCTTTCTCTTTGACACCATGTCTGAAATCCCACGTGATCTGTCAAATACTAATGCATGAAAATCCTAACCTCAAAAAAATCACCCTTTATTTATAGTTTTTAGGGCCCATATCCCAAACCGGACATATTTGCTGACTTTTGCAATAAGGAGTTCAAATGAGATTTGAAAACGAATTTGATATCCAATTTTGAGGCCAATGGCAATATGGGGTTCAAATAAATGATATATAGATATATGAGAATAGAGCACGTTGCTGATATATTTTCCGGGCTTATTGTTTAGGGGACCACCCTTATCACCAAAACACTCCTAAATCGGGCATATTTACCGACCATGTCAATGTGGAGCTTAAATGAAAGGTATTGGGGGGTAAAGCAAGAATTGATACCCACTTTCGGGACCAATTTTCTGGAGGTCTACTCTTTTCCCAATATACCCCACAAACAGCAATTTTTTACTGACCATCACTATATGCGGCTCAAATAAAGGTATTTTGGAGTAGATTATGAATTTGATATCCAAATGTAGGACCATGTATTGAAGGCATCACCCCTTCCCCAAAACACCTTCCAAAGGGTACACATTTTTCGACCCTGCCAATATGTGGCTCAAATGAAAGGAATTTGAGATTAGAAAACGAATTTGATAACCAATCTTGAGGAAATGTGTTAGGAGGACGCCTCATTCTGTAAACTGGGTTTATATAAATTGTATTTGAAAGAAAAGCACGATGCTGATATTTTTTCAGGGCTATATGTCTGGGGATCACCTCACCCCGAAAACATCCGTAAATCCGATATCATGAGAATATCGGGCTGAAATAAAGTATCTTGAGAATGGAGTACACCTTACATCAAAACTTAAATTCGTAGACCAATACTTACTTACACCTCAGTAGTTTGGTGGATTGCTATGGAGAAAAGTGCAACAACAGGTTCAGAGAACATGTTTTCTTGGCATAGGCGAAGCGATGAGGACCACTCCACTAAGGCACTGGAGACTATTCTAGATATCCGACCCATTGACATACAGATTAAGTGTGAGGCAGCCACTGCGGCAATGAGACTCAAGGCGATGGGACAATGGATTGAGGATGGGAGCAGCTCATACCATCGCGGTATAATCGAGGCGACGTTAGGGAAACCTGGAAGGAAGGGAAGAGGTTTCCGATCGGATACTTAAGATGAACCTTGAAGTCGAGTGCGAGGCACTGTTGCCATCGGCACATTCTTGAATTGATGGAACTCTAGTATTCCCATCTGGAAGATCATGTTACACGGATGGATCAAAGCTAGGGGACAGAGTGGGTCTGGGGGTTTACATTGAGATCTGTTTTAGACTGCCTGACCATAATACGGTCCAGCAGGCGGAGATCCGGGCTATCACCGAATGCCTGAAGTGGTGTGGTGCTAACGCGAGGACGTAGATTGTGAACATCTTTACCGACAGTGAAGTTGACCTAAGGGCAATAACAACCAGGACGGTAAGGTCACGAACAGTCTTCAGTGTAAGAAGGAGACTAACGCCTTCTCTGAGGATGGGAAAATCCGCATTGTTTGGTGCCGGGCCATAACGGAGTAAGGGGAAATGAGAGGGCAGACGATTTGGCGGTGAAGGCCAGAGGACTGCCGTCAATAAACTTGGTTAACCCGAAGCCTTTCGGGTCAACGCAGTTCGAGTTAAGGGAGTGGGCGACGAATGCGCATGCAACATTGTGGAACAGCAAAACGGTCAGAAGGACGGCGAAAATCCTATGGGGTTATCCAGATCGTGAGAAGACGAGGCTATTACAGAAAGGAAGTAAGAAGGAGGTCAGTATAGCTATTGGTATCATAACGGGACACATAGGACTACGAGCTCGCTTATGTAAAATCGGTGCGGCAAGTGATAGCATATGTAGGGCATGCGGCGAAGATGATGAGACGTTGGAGTATTTCCTTTGTCATTGCCCGACTTTCGCGTACAACAGATACCGGTACTTAGGTGGAGACACAGTATCAGACATGAACCAAGTTAGGGGAGTGGTGTTGAAAGCAATTAAGGATTTTATAAGTAGCGCGGAATTCCTAACTTAACATTTTCTTTTGATAGGTTACTTTCTAGTTTTTAGAGCGCACAACAAGCCCATTACTGGCTTAAGTGTATGTCCATAGTGGCATGGGGCGGTTTAATATCTGCACCCTCTTTTAAACCTAGCCTAACCTATATGATAAAGAAGTCATAATGATGGGTCCCTTTACATGGGGGCTATGCACAAATCTCAATCGATATGTTCCATTTGCAATCCTCAAAGACCTACATCAATAAGAATTTTGTGTGCAAAATTTCAAGTAGCTCATAGCTATCCCGCATAGGAGCAATGACAGTTTATGGAGCCATTCTGACTATACTTGGCGCGAATGTTGGAGTTTATAGGAGATATCGCAAACTCTAGTGTCTAAGAAGTAATATCGAGTGGTCGGTTTACATGGGGACTATGCACAAATCTCAATCGATATGGTCCACTTGCAATCCTCAAAGACCTATATCAATAAAAATTTTGTGTGCAAAATTTCAAGTAGCTAGTTTCACCCGTTCGGCCGCTATTGTGATTTCCACACATGGACGGTTAGACGGATGGACGGACATGGCTAGATTTGCTCAGAATATTGAGACGATCAAGAATCTATGTGCTTCTTAGGATCCCACAACAATATTTTGAGGTGTTATAAACGGAATGACAAAATTTTTAGACTTCCATGGTGGAGGGTATAAAAAAAATGATGCCACTATAATATGGAATATATTTTCTATATTATGAGCTTTGAGATACGCTCTCAATGCAGCTAAATTTGTCGCGCCTAATCATAGCACTTTTTTTTGCCTGTTCGGCAGTAGAACGTGTGCAATATTTTCGCAAATTTTAAATTCAAAAAAGCAGATTTTTAGGCAGATCACAATGTCTGCTAACGTAGTCAGTCTCTCAGCGTTGAGCTGAAACTTTAGTCGGACTAAATTCATTGATATCAAATTTTTATACCCGCCTCCGTATTGGATTATTAATGGGAAAATCATATGCCAATTAAAAATTACTCGTATGCCTTCTATCAGTAATTTGAATGTATTCTAATCTTTTTGCAACAGCACGACATATATGTGAAGAATTTGTCATTGTCAGAAAGACCCCCTATATTTTTTGTGTTAGCTGGTGACTACAGTGTTCAAATAATAGCCTCAACAGATGGTAAAAAACGCCTATCCATAGAAGTAATATCGAAATGTGAACTTTAAGTTTTACATGTTTTAAAAAATTTTATGGCAGAATGTATGAGGATTTCCAATCCGAAAAGGCCTTCAAAAAAAGAAGCCAAATCATATTTGCTGTTATGCTATGATAGAGTTAGGAAAATTGTATACATTATTGGTATTTATGTCTATTCTATTCAGAAACGATATCTATCACCTAATTCCATTTGAATTATTACATATTTTTCAAAGAATGGAATCTATTTCAATATAATTTGTGCTATTCTGTTTTATGTAATTTATGCTGTATCTATTTCTAATAATTATTTTAATAACTTGGTGATCAGGGCTGAATAAAACTCAATATAAGCACAAATATTGTTGTAATTCTTTTATTGTCTCATCTTGTCTTGTCTTGAAATGCTTAGTGGAACATCCTATTAAGGAACATCGACAATTATATCTAGCGTTGAACGGTGGTAAAAAAATAAAACCAGTAAGGAAAGGCAAAAGTCGGGCGGAGCCGACAATATAATACCCTACACCTAACCTACAATTATAAATACGGGCCCGCTACCCTTATATACATATTGAGCTGAAATTATGCACAGGGTCTATTTTTGATCATAAGCAGGTTAAGTTCAAAGATGGGCTATATCGGACTATATCTTGATATAGCCCCCATATAGACCGATCCGCCGATTTAGAGTCTTTGGCCGGTAAAAGCCACATTTATTATCCGATTTTGCTGAAATTCGGGACGGAGAGTTATGTTGGGCCATTCGACATCCTTCTTCAATTTGGCACAGATCAGTTAAGACTTGGATATAGCTGCCATATAGACCGATCCGCCGATTTAGGGTCTTAGGCCCATAAAAGCCACATTTATTATTCGATTTTGCTGAAATTTTGGACAGTGAGTTGTGTTAGGCCTTTCGACATCTTTATTCAATTTGGCCCAGATCGGTCCAGATTTGAATATAGCTGCTATATAGACCGATCTCTCGATTTAAGGTTTTGGGCCCATAAAAGGCGCGTTTATTGTTAGATGGCCTTCATATACGTATGTACCTTCACCGATTTAAATACGTCGTAGGGTGTATAAACTTAAACAAACGAAATGGCGAAAGTCGTTTATCTGCATGTGGCTTGTGATCCCGTGTATGGGGTGTATGTGGTATTTCGGGGACCATTACTGCAATTTTATTTTCTTTGTTCATATTGAAGTTAAATCTATCGGAAGAATTAAGTAATATCAAATAACAATTTCCGGTCAACTTGAAACATCATAACCACTATTTTCATCCCTTGACTCTAAGTAAAAAACCACTAAGTCTAAAACACTTTACTAGAACTGTTTATTTCGAATTCAATACAATTAGAAATTGTTCTAAAAAATATTTCAAGTATTCATCCGTGAAAAAATAAAGCACTTAATTATTGTGGCTCTGTTTTGTACAACATATTGCTTTGATATAACTAGAAAATCAGAGCTGACATACATAAACTATTGATTGTTAAAGCTTTCGTTACAAAATAATACGTATTATGGTACACAAATTTGTAAAATTTATTGCAATTTTACTTTGCATACAAAAGGTAACAACAAAAAGAAAAAACATTCTCCTTCAATGTGTATGTTAACAAAAGCTATTTATTGATCTATTTCAGCTATTTTGTGCAAAAATTACCATGAAAAAAGTAATATGTAAAACCTTTGATCCTGAATACTCGAAATTTGATTTATGCGAACTAGCGCCAACAGCGAAAAATAAACCTGGAATTTCCCTAACAATAAGAGTTTTAAAATTACCCTTAACAAATGTGAATATCAGGGTAATAGTGAGCCGCATTGGCACTGTCTCTTTGACGTTGTTTAACAACAGTTGGGATGGTTGTGCATTTTTGAAGAATCAAAAATCTTTGCGAGCATTCGGTCGTTTATATGAAAATATTGGCCCCTATACCAATATGAATCATTCGTGTCCCTATAATGTGAGTAAAAAGCGAGAACAAATAAAACAAGTAAGAGCGTTCTAAGTTCGGCCGGGCCGAATCTTATATACCCTCCACCATGGATCGCATTTGTCGAGTTCTATGCGCGGTATCTCTTTTTAGGCAAACAAAGAATATTGAATAAGAACTGTTATGCTATTGGAGCTATATTAAGTTATAGTCCGATTCGGACCATAAATGAATGCTGAACATTGTAGAAGTTATTGTGTTATATTTCAGTACATTCGGATAAGAGTTGCGCCTTGTAGGGGCTCAGGAAGCAATATCGGGAGATAGGTTTATATGGGAGCTGTATCAAGCTATCGATCGATTCAGACACGTATGTTTAAGGTCATGAGAGAAGCCGTTGTACGAAATTTCTACCAAATCGAATGAGAATTGCTCCCTCTAGAGGCTCAAGAAGTCAAGACAACAGATCGATTTATATGGCAGCTATATCAGGTTATGTACAAATTTGCGCCATACTTAGCACAGTTATTGCAAGTCATAACAAAACACTTCATTTAAAATTTCAGCCAAATGGGTTGAGAATTGCGCCCTCTAGAGGCTCAAGAAGTCAAGATCCCAGATCGGTTTACATGGCAGCAATATCACGTTATAAACCGATTTGCGCCATAGTTAGCACCGTTATTGGAATTCATAACAAAACACCTCATTAAAAATTTCAGCCAAATCGTTTGAGAGTGGCGCCCTCTAGAGGCTCAAGAAGTCAAGACCCAAGATTGGTTTATATGGCAGCTATATCAGTTTATGTATCGATTTGCGCCATACTTAGCACAGTTATTGAAAGTCATAACAAAACACCTCATGCAAAATTTCACACAAATCGGTCGAGAATTGCCCGATCAAATGGCTGATGAAGTCAAGAAGTCAAAATCGAAGATCGGTTTATATGACAGCTATACCAGATTATTAACCGATTTGTACCATACTCAACGCAGTTGTTGAAAGTGATACCAAAACACCTCGTGTAAAATTTCAGTCAAATTGGATGAGAATTGCGCCCTCTAGACGCTCAAGAAGTCAAGACCCAAGATTGGTTTATATGGCAGCTATATCAAAACATGGAACGATTTGTACCATACTCAACGCAGTTGTTGAAAGCGATAACAAAACACCACGTGCAAAATTTCAGTTAAATTGGATGAGAATTGCGCCCTCTAGAGGCTCAAGAAGTCAAGACCCAAAATCGGTTTTTATGGCAACATTAGCCGACTTGGCCCAATTACAATCCCAACCGACCTACACAAATATAAAGTAATTGTGCAAAATTTCATGCGGCTAGCTTTACTCCTTCGAAAGGTAGCGTGTTTTCGACAGACGGACGGGCGGAGAGACGGACGGACATGGCTAGATCGACTTAAAATGACATGAAGATCAAGAATATATATACTTTATGGGGTCTCAGACGCATATTTCGAAGTGTAAAAACAGAATGACGAAATTATTGTAGTATACCCTCAGAAGAAGAATGTATAAAAAAGCGTTAAGTTCGGCCGGGCCGAACTTTGGATACCCACCACCTCGGGTATATATGTAAACCACCTTTCGTCAAAATCCGGTGAAAAATGCATACCTTATGCCCCATAGCAGGTATATCGAAATATGTTCCGATTTGGATCAAATACTTATAAGTCCAAGTCATTGTTCAATTGTGTATAACAAAATATTGGTTTTTTAGGTAGGTATATCGAAAAATATCGACCTGAACCATTTACGACACGGATGTCGAAAAGTCTAACATAAGTCACTGTCTCAAATTTCAGTGAAATCGGATTATAAATGCGCCTTTTATTGCCCCAAAACTTTAAATCGGGAGGTCGGTCTATGTGGCAGCTAGGTCCAAATCTGGACCGATATGGGCCAAATTGCAGAAAAATGTCGAAGAGACTAACACAACTCACTGTCTTAAATTTCGGCTAAATCGGACAATAAATGCGTCTTTTATTACCTCAAAACCTTAAATCGAGAGATCGGTCTATATGGCAGCTATATCCAAATCTGGACCGACCTGGGCCAAATTGAAGAGGGATGTCGAAGGGCCTAACATAACTCATTGTCCCAAATTTCAGCAAAATCGGATAATAAATGTCCTAAGACCCTTAATAGGCGGATCGGTCTATATGAGAGCTATATCCAAATCTGGACCGATCTGGGCCAAATTGAAGAGGTATGTCGAAGGGCCTAACATAACTCATTGTCCCAAATTTCAGCAAAATCGGATAATATATATAATAATATAATATAATATATAATATAATATAGATATAGTCCGATATAGCCCATCTACCCCATCCTTCGGTGGTGGGTATAAAAAGTAAGGAAGGTCAAAAGCCTGAAAGTTTAATACTCTACACCAGGGAAAATTCGCACTACTCTCAAAACATGGAAGGTATGTTAAAATCTAGCCAGACTTTAATTTTGCATACCTAGTGAAATAATGAATAGAACCTTGTAAGATTTTCTTACGATAGGACCTAAATTGCGGCTACTACAGCCTTGAAAGGCCATATCGGATGAAAGATATATATTAGAGCAATATCTAAACCGGATCCGATTTCTTTCCAAATCAATAACGTTTGTCCTTGTGCAAAATTTCATGATAATCGGACAACATATGCGAACTATACCTTGATCACAAGAATACGTGGACAGACATAGCCAAATCGAATCAGGAAGTGATTCTAAGCCGATCGGTATACTCATCAATGGGTCTAGCTCTTCCCCTTCTTAGCGTTGCAAACAAATGCACAATGTTATAATACCTATAGGACAGGGTGGACCAGAGGGTCTACATTGAAAACCCAAGGACTGATATCTGTTTTAGGCTGCCTGACCATAACACGGTCCTGCAGGCAGAGATCCGGGAGATCACGGAATGCGTGAGGAGGGTGGTGCTAACGCCGGGACGTCGAGTGTGAACATCTTTACGGACAGTAAAATGGCCATAAGGGCAGTAACAACAATCACGAACAATCTTGGAATGTAAGAAAGAGATTAACGCCTTCTCTGAGGATGCCACAATCTGTATCGTTTGGGTGCCGGACCATAATACAGTAAGGGAGAATGAAAGGGCAGACGATTTGGCAGTGAAGGCCAGATGACTACCGTCAATAAACTTAGTTAACCCCAAGCCTTTCGGGTCGTTGCAGTCCGAGTTAAGGTGGTGGCCGACGAACGCGAAAATCGTATAGGGTGATTCGTATAGTGAGAGGACGAGGCTCTTACTGAAAGGAAGTAAGAAGGAGGTCAGTACAGTTTTTGGTATCATAAAGGGACACATAGGACTACGAGTTCACTTATGCAAAATCGGTGGGGCAAGTGATAGCATGTGTATGGCATATGGAGAGGATGTGTATGGCATATGTCATTGCCCGGCTTTCACGGATATAAGAAGGAGGTCAGTACAGTTTTTGGTATCATAACGGGACACATAAGACTACGAGTTCACTTATGCAAAATCGATGGGACAAGTGATAGCATGTGTAGGGCATGTGGGGAAGATGATGATACGTTCAAGCTATTTCTATGTCTTTGCCTGGCTTTCACGGATAAAAGACTCCATTACTTAGGTGAGGACATAATTCCAAACGTAAGCCAACTTAGGATAGTGGTATGGAAAACAATAAGGGATTTTGTAAGTAGCACGGAATTCCTAACTTAAAGTTTTATTGTTCGAGGTTACTTTTAAATTTGTGGCATGGAGTGGCATGGGGCGGATTAATATCCGCACACTCTTTTCAACCTTACCTAACCTAACCTATAATACACTGAACCACAGTGGTGGTGTAGGATATAATTACTCGTATTACTTAAATTCCTAATTTTAATGAATTCTTATCTTGTTTGCAACAGCACGACATATATGTGAAGAATTTGTCATTGCCAGGAAGACCCCCCATATTTTTTGTGTTGTCTGGTGACTACAGTGTACAAATAATAGCCTCAACGGATGGTAAAAAACGTATATCCATAGAAGTAATATCGAAATGTGAATTGTAAGTTTAATATGTTTAAAAAAATTTATGGTAGAATGTATGATGAATGCGAATCCGGAAAGGCCTTCAAAAAAAGAATCCAAGCATATTTGCAGATATGCTATGGTCGAATTCGGAAAAAATTGTATACATTATCTGTATTTATATCTATTATTGAGTATTCTTTTCAGAAACGATATCTTCACCTAATTTCATTTGAATTATTAAACATTTTTCAAATAATGTAATCTATTTCTATATAATTTGTGCTATTCTGTTTTATGTAATTTATGCTGTATCTGATTACAATAATAATTTCAATAACTTGGTATTCTGGGCTAAATAAAACTTAACATAAGCAAAAATATTGTTGTTATGATTTAAAGGTCTTCTTTAGTAAATTAATGTATAATCCTATTAAGGAACATCGCCAAGCATATCTAACGTTGAACATTGGTACAGCTGAACAAGTAAGAGCGTGCTAAGTACGGCCGTGCCGAATCTTGGGAACCCACCACCATGGATTCTGCTAAAATATGGGAGCTATATCTATTTATAGACCGAATTGGACCGTACTTGGCACAGTGGTTGAGAGCCATAACAGAACAAATTTCAGCCAAATCGGATAAAAATCGCAGCTTGTAAGGGTTCAAGAAGTCAAATCGGGAGAGCGGTTTAAATGGGAGCTATATCATGTTAATGACCTATTTGAACCGTACTTGGCACAGTTTTTGGACGTTCTTACAGAACACTATGTGCAAAATTTCAGCCAAATCGGACAAAAATTGTGGCTTCCATGGGTTCAAGAAGTTAAATCGGGAGAACGGTTTATATGGGACCTATATACAAATCTGAATCAATATGGCCCATTTGCATTCCCCAACGACCAACATCAATATTAAGTATCTGTGCAAAATTTCAAGCGGCTAGCTCTACGCGTTCGACCACTATCGTGATTTCGACAGACGGACATGGCTAGTTCGGATCAGAATTTTGAGACGATCCAGAATACATATATTTTATGGGTTCCTAAATCATTATTTCGAGGTGTTACAAACGGAATGACTATGTTGGTGGGTACAAAAAGGCGGAAAAAAATTGCACAACTTCTGATATATTGACCAGAGTAGTAAATGCAAATGCAAATTTTGCCCATGAACATTCCACTAGGGAACAGGGGCAAACTTCTCACATATCAATGAGTGCAGTCCGATTCAAGTTTTAAGCTCAATGATAAGGGGTCTCCTTTTTATAGCCGAGTCCGAACGGCGTGCCGCAGTGCGACACCTCTTTGGAGACAATTTTTTACAAGACAAAGTACCTCACAAATGTTGCCAGCATTAGGAGGGGAAAACCAACGTTGAAAATTTTTTCTGATGATCTCGCCAGGATTCGAACCCAGGCGTTCAGCGTCATAGGCGGACATGCTAAGCTCTGCGCTACGGTGGCCTTCACCAGCCAGAGTAATAAAAAATTTAAAACACATTTGAAGAGAAGCACATACGCTTTCATTTTTGGGCCATACAAAGACAAACTGATAGAGTCAGGTAATGGATTGGTGGAAGTTTGAAATTAAACTTGGGTTGCGCTGGGTAAGGTTGAGTAGAAGATGTCGATATTAATCAGCCATTTGCCACTATAGACATACATCTAAGCCAGTGACGAACTTGTGCTTACCTAAAAAGGAACCAAGAGTTACGTACTATTCACTATATACCTAATTATTCCTCGATTTATGCCCTTCAGTTGGTTTAAGACTGGTATTGTGAGCCCACCTAAGTGCTGGAATCTGTTAGCTACGAAAGCCGGGCAACTCATTCATACGTCGCCAATATTCTCCATTAACGCAAACTGGTCCATATATTTTACGAATAATCTTTCTCTCAAATACTCCAAGCACTGCCTCATCTGCTTTCACAAGTACCCATGCTTCAGAACCATATAACAGCACGGGTAGTATCAGTGTCTTGTATAGTATAATCTTCGTCTGTCGAGAGGTGGCCTTATTTCCAAACTGCTTACTTAGTCCAAAGTAGCATCTGTTTGCCAGTATTATTATTCGCTTATAACACTACTATATCCAAATAAAGTCCGATCTTAGTCCTATTTGGTTCAGGTGCCGAGAAGTAACAAGTAAGAATTCGAAATTTCAGCGAAATCGGGTAATAAGTGAGCCGTTAATGTGATTAAGCCCTAACTCAGATGATCGATCTGTATGACAGCTATATCTAAATATGGTCCGGTCATATTTGGGTTGGATGTCGGGAGTCTTAAAGCTTAAGATTGGTCTCTATGACAGCTATCTTATATATAAAAATCAATTTGTGGTTGTTTGTGTGTTCCTTATAGACTCAGAAACGGCGGAACCGATTTTCTTGAAATTTTCACTTATGATCCCGTGGTGAAAATGGGGTAATATATTTTTTGATATCTGAAAGGGAGGCGGACCCTCCCCTTACCCTAATTTTCAGAAACGCCAGATCTGGGATATAGGTGGTGCGATTTAAGCGAAATTTTGTGTGCTCTCATATTGTACCCTAAAAATAAAAATTTGGTATCCAAATTTCGGATGGGGTATCTAGGAGGGCTCCCCCACCCAAAACCTACAAAACATATATTTAGGCCAATCACGACAATATAGGACTCAAATGAAAGGTATTTAGGATAAGAAAACGTATCTGATATGCAATTGTCAGACCAAGTGTTAGGGGGACCACCCCAAGCCCCAAAAAACCCCTAAATCGGACATATTTACCGACCATGGCAATATGGGACTCAAATGAAAGGTATTTGCGAGTACAATACGAAGATAGAATCTGATATCCAAAAGTGGGACCACGTTTTTGGGGGTCCACCCCTTCCCCAAAACACCCCCCAAGCAGGACTTATTTTCTGACCATGGGAATATGGGGCTTAAATAAAAGGTATTTGAGTGTAGAATTAGAATCTGTTATCGAAATATGGGACCAAGTGTTTGGGGGGCCGCCTCTCCCCAAAAACATCCCCCAAAGGGGACAAATTTACGACCATAGCAATATGGGGCTCAAATGAAAGGTCTTTGGGAATAAAACACGAATCAGATATCAATATTCGGGAAAAGTGTGTATGGGGCCACCCCAACCCCATAACACCACCCAAATAGGAAGTATTCGCTGATTATTGCAATATGAGGCTCAAATAAAAGGGATTTTAGAGTAGAACATGAATCCGATATATATTTTCAAGGCCAACTCGCTCAGTAGCCGCCCATCCCCCAAGCCGTTCATGTTTGCCGACTATGGAAATATGGGGCTCAAATTAAAGGTATTTGGGAGTGGATCACGCATCTGATATCAACATTAGGGACCAACTGCATAGGGGAGGTCCCACCACCCTAACAACCCCCAAATAGGACATATTTGCTCACCAAGACAATTTGGGTCTTTAAGAGAGTGGAACCAAATATTCATAGTTTTCAGGGCCAATACCCCAAACCGGACATATTTGCTGACTTTTGCAATAAGGAGTTTAAATGAGATTAGAAAACGAATTTGATATCCAATTTTAATTCCACAAATTGGAGTACATCATATGGGATTCAGATAAAGGCACTAATATTGTTAAACTGTTAGTCAGGCGATATACTATTTTTGTAGCATGGTATTTCACTACAAGCTCTTTAATTGTGAAAAATAAATATTCCAATTAAACTTTTGTTCCATATAAAGTAAAAGAACGCGCATCGAAGAGGGCCTGGGTCAGCTAGTATCTAAATAAAGCCCGGTCTGGATCATTTTCGAGACAGATGTTGGGAGTCTTAATACAACTCACTGTTCCAAATTTCAGCGAAGTCGGATAATAAATGCGCCTGTTATAAGCCTTAGACCAAAAACCCGCAGATCGGTCTATATGATAGTTATATCTAAATATGTTCCCTTCTGCACCATTTTTGGTCCATATATTGGCCGATCTGGACTATATTCAGAAAAGATGATGCGAGTCTTGATGCAACTCACTGTTCGAAATTTCAACAAAGTCGGGTAATAAATGCGCCTGCTATAGGCCTAAATCCAAAAATCGTCAGATCGGTGTATATGGAAACTATATCCAAATACCTTCTGATCTGGACCATTCTTAGTTCGGTTAGTGACGAGCCTGATACAAGTCAATTTTCTGAGTTTCAGCAAAATCGGGTAATACATGCGCCTGCAATAGGCTTAAAATCCAAAATCGGCATATAGGTCTATAAGGCCGTTACATGTAAATATGGTCCAATATACACCATATTCGGGTCGGATGTAGAGGCGCCAAAGTTCAACTCACTGTTTCCAATTTTAGCAAAATCGAAGAATAAATATGCCTTTTATGGTCTTTAGACCCTAAAGCTGAAGATCGATCCGAACCATATTTAAATTCAAATTTAAGCGAAGGTAATAAATGCGCCTGCTATAGGTCTAAGACCCAAAATCGATCGATCTGTATGGTAGTTATATCCCAATACGTTCTAATCTGGACCTTTTTTGTTCGAATATCAAAGGGCCTAATAAAACTCACTGTTCGAAATATCAGCGACATCCGGTAATAAATGCGCCTGTTATAGGCTCAAGACCCTAAATCGGCATACCGGTCTGTATGGTAGCTATATCCAAATATAGTCCGATTTTACCATTCAGAGACTTAACCTGCGTATAGAATAAATTCGAGTGAATTTTTAAACACTGTAGCGTGATTAAAACTGCAGGACACCCGGGCGGACAGACTAACAGACACACGGACATCGTTAAATCGTCTCAGAATTTTACAACGATCAGAAATATACATACTTTCTAGGGTCGGAAATGGCTATTTCGATGTGTTCCAAACGAAATGACTAAAACAATGTACCCCCTATTCTATGGTGGTAGGTATAACAAGAAAAAGCGTGCTAAGATCGGTCGGGACGAATCTTGGGAACCCACCACCATGGATTCTGCTAAGATATGGGACTTATATCTGGTTATAGACCGACTTGGACTGTACATGGCACAGTTGTTAGAAGTCATAACAGAACACTATGAGCAAAATTTCAGCCAAATCGGACAAAAATTGCGGCTTCCAGGGGCTCAAGCTATATATCTGAACCGAAATGGTCCATTTGCAATCCCAAACATCCATATTAAGTATCTGTGCAAAATTTCAAGGGGCTAGCTTTACGTGTTCGATCGCTATCGTGATTTCGACAGATGGACGAACGGTCATGGCTATTTCGAATCAGAACGTCGAGACGATCAAGAATATATTGGGTTGTCAAAAAGTAATTGCGGATTTTTCATATAGTCGGCGTTGACAAATCTTTTCACAGCTTGTGACTGTAATTGCATTCTTTCTTCTGTCAGTTATCAGCTGTTACTTTTAGCTTGCTTTAGAAAAAAAGTGTAAAAAAAGTATATTTGATTAAAGTTCATTCTAAGTTTTATTAAAAATGCATTTATTGTTCTTTCTTTTAAAAAAATCCGCAATTACTTTTTGGGCAACCCAATATATACTTTATGGGGTCTTAGACGTATATTTCGAGGTGTT
Source organism: Stomoxys calcitrans (assembly GCF_963082655.1). Taxonomy (NCBI): domain Eukaryota; kingdom Metazoa; phylum Arthropoda; class Insecta; order Diptera; family Muscidae; genus Stomoxys; species Stomoxys calcitrans. The sequence continues at coordinate 48,704,051 of NC_081554.1, read as the reverse complement.
ACAAACGGAATGACTAGATTAGTACACCCCCATCCTGGTGGGTATTAAAATAGTATTTAATGTTTAAGGATTTCCATTAAGGATTTAAAATTGTTTGTTGTTATAAACATTTGTAAATGTGTTGGTAGCTCTACGATGAAATTGACAAATCTCCAAAGCTCTTTAAATATGAAAATTGATTCTTTCCTTGGAATATTTATAATTTTTGATATGTATCTAATAATCTTAAGAACTTTTGAATACTGTACTTCTTCCAACCATAATTTTTCCCCAATATACATTAAATTCTTCTCTAGGTTTTAATAAAATGAGGGTTTTTTCCTGGTGTATCAGCTTTGCAATGTTGCAATGTAATCTCTGTTGAGAAGCGTCCCAGTTCTTTGGTGGTTTACTTTGCTGACTTAATCTTGCAAGAACAATGAATATGGTGTAGCATTTCTTATGGCTTAACTTACAACATATAAAGATTCATTTCGTTTGCATGGTAATGATGAATGCTTTCGTTTGTGTACTTTTATCCTTAACTCATGTGAATTATCCTGCAAGCTATGCTTAACATACACTTTGTTTCGATCATCTCATATAGTGTTTCAACTCATTCATAAAATTGCCATGGAATATGAACGAGGTGGAATTTCTTCAATGGGGTTATCAAAAAAGTGATTTACTAATGCTAGACTAGACTAGGCAAAGAACCTAAAACGATAACATCAGGCAGTGCAGTGACAGGAAAGTCAATGCAGTCTAATGGACAGGGAGCAGACGATGAGATCATCACCCACTTCCATGATGCTTATTTACTGGAGGACCAATGATTGAGGTAATCCAGATAAATCTCCACCGCGAAGCGAGACTGCTAGATTCATATTGCCTTAATTCAGATTCATATTGCCTTAATTCAGGAGCCATGGACGACCCGAACAAAGTCTCTGAACCATATCAACTACTAATTATTCTATGCTAGCACTAGTTATCGGTCGGGACCTGCATTATTTGTCATAAAAATTTGAAATATATATTTTCCCCAGAGTTGTCAACGTCGGATGCCACAGTGGGGTGACAAGGAGACGGTGGAGCAACCCTGGCATCACTTTATCTGCCTTCCGACTCCCCGACACCGACACCCACGTCGGAGCTGCAACGGCTGGTGAGGAAAGCAAAACAGATAGGAAACGAGGTACTAATAGGGTGCGATGCGAACTCTCACCACATTTCGTGGGGTAGTACCAACACTAATAAGCGGGGTCAAGCCCTGGCAGAGTTCTTGAATACTAACGACCCAATAACACATAATTTTGGTAACACCGCTACCTTTGTTAATAGGATAAGGGAAGAGGTATTAGATGTGACGATATGTTCGGAAAATCTAATCGATGAGGTTCAGGATTGGAGGGTCTCCATGGAACACACTTTCTCCGATCATCGCTACAGTAGGTTTAGACTAGCACGGCCAGCGCCGAATCCGCTAAGCTTCCGGAATAAGTTGAAGACCAGCTGGAGAAAATTCGGAAGGCTACTCGGAAGAAGACTTGGGCAAGATAATTTAGATTGTCCAAGCATAGAAGAGATTGAAGAAAATGTCAACAGGATTACGACTACACTGGTGGGGTTCTCCGAAGATAGTTGTCTTCTTCGGGAAAGGAAATCAGCCCAAGAAAAACCCTAGATGACCGGGGAGATTCGCAATATTGGGAAAGAGGTCTGCAGACTTTACAACAGAGCACGTCGTAAAGAAGCGGATGTTTATTGGGATGTATATTACACACTGCTCAAGAAATACAACAAGATTATCAGAGCGGAAAAACGTGCCTCCTGGAAGCTTTTCTGCGAACAGGTCGATAGCGTTAATGACGCCGCCAAGATAAAAAAGTATCTCTCGAAAACCCATGTCCAAACTGAAACTTTATGGGAGTGAGCACAGAGACAACGGAGGACATTTTGAGGCTTTTGATGAAATACTATTTTCCACAGGATACGAAGAGACTCACGGAGACACTGGAATCTTGGAATAATGACGTTGATCGAAGGTTTATAATAACGGAGTTTATGGTGAAGGAATTCTTGAGGAGCTTCAAACCATTTAAGTCATCCGGACCTGATGGAATATTTCCGGCGTTACTACAAAAGGAGGCCGACTATCTGGGGCGTCGTCTGGCCAACATTTTCACAGCGTGCCTAGGACTTGCATATACTTCGAAAGCCTGGCAGGAGGCAAGGATGGCGTTTATACCCAAGCCTGGCAAAGCAAGTTATGCGACACCACAGTCCCATAAGCCTTACGTCCTTTCTACTCAAAACCATGGAACGTATTGTGGACACCATGATAAAGAGTATGACATCCAGCGAACTGCTCAAATACAAACAGCATGCCTATGTCAAGGGAAGGTCGATCGAGACTGCCCTGCCTGAGATTGTGCCTAAAATAGAAGAATCCTTCGATGCCAAACGTACACGGCGGTATGCAGTGTGTACGAAGGGGCTTTTAACAATCCTTAGACCAATACCAGGTGGACCCGGTCCTTAGAGACTGGATAAACCAAATGCTAAGGTACAGGTGGATAAATTGTGTGCCCCATGGCATAAATATATGGGAGAAATTGGCACAGGGCGCGCCACGGGGGGCATTTTAACGCCACCCTAATGGGTGACCACAATAAATGACCTATTACGGATGCTGACTGAGAAGGGTTTTGAACCCACCTGCTAAGCAGACGATGTTGTAATACTTCTAAGAGGTAAGGATCCCAACGAGCTATGCAGAAGGGCCGAAAAGGTCTTGCATATGTCCTATGAGTGGGCAAGTCTCAGAGGTCTCAATGTTAACCCAGAGAAGACTGAAATATGCCTGTTCACGAGGAAGACGAAGTTGGGCCAATTTAACAAACCACCTTTCCTCAATAAGACGATTTCAATATCTGGCAAGGTCAAATTCTTAGGTGTGATCTTGGACATGAAACTGAATTGGAAGTGCCAAATTTAGGAGCGTACTGAGAAGGCTTATAGATGTTGGGCACTATGTAGACGGGTCGTAGGCTCGAAATGCGGTCTGAATCCGAGGATAGTCCACTGGCTCTACAGCAGCGAGATTAGACCAATACTGAATTACGCTTCAGTAGTTTGGTGGACTGCTATGAAGAAAAAGTGTAACATAAGGACCATACAACAGATTGGGAGAACATGTTGTCTTGGCATAGCGGAGCGATGAGGACCACGTCCACTAGGGCACTGGAAACTATTCTAGATATCCGACCCATTGACATACAGATTAAGTGTGAGGCAGCCTACGGATAGGAGGCTTAAGGCGATGGGAGAATAGATTTAGGATGGGAGCTGCTCATACCATCGCGGTATAATCGAGGCGACGATAGGAAACCTGGAAGGAAGGGAAGAGGTTTCCAATCGGATACCTGAGATGAACCTTGAAGTCGAGTGCAAGGCACTGCAGTCGGCACAGTCTTGGATTGGCGGAACACTAGTATTGCCATCTGGAAAATCATATTACACGGATAGATCGCAGCTAGAGGACAGAGTGGCCCTAGGGGTTTACATTGAGAACCCAGGGACTCAAATCTGTTTTAGACTGCCTGGCCATAATACGGTGCTGCAGGGGGAGATCCGGGCAATTACGGAATACGTGAAGTGGTGTGGTGCCAAGGAGGGGAAGAGGTTTCCAATCGGATACCTGAGATGAACCTTGAAGTCGAGTGCAACGCATTGCAGTCGGCACAGTCTTGGATTGACGGAACCCTAGTATTGCCATCTGGAAGATCATTTTACACGGATATATCAAAGCTAGAGGACAGAGTGGGCCTAGGGGTTTACATTGAGAACCCAGGGACTCAAATCTGTTTTAGACTGCCTGGCCATAATACGGTGCTGCAGGCGGAGATCCGGGCAATCACGGAATGCGTGAAGTGGTGTGGTGCTATCGCGAGGACGTCGAGTGTGAACATCTTTACGGACAGAAAAATGGCCATTAGGGGAATAACAACCAGGACGGTAAAGTCACGAACAGTCTTGCAGTGTAAGAAGGAGATTAACGCCTTCTCTGAGGATGGAAATAGTTTGGGTGCCGGGCCATAACGGAGTAAGGGGAAATGAAAGGGCAGACGATTTGGCAGTGAAGGCCAGAGGATTGCCATCAATAAACCCGAGGATTGCCATCAATGAACCCGAAGCCTTTCGGGTTTACCAAACTACGCCGGGTACTCGTTTGTTCACAATTATGGAGTTTGTATAGGGTACTTTGTAAAAACCCAACCCCCTTACAGAATGCTTATTCCGTTCCGTAGATGAAGGTGATTTACAAGTAAAATCAGTATTGAGATGTCACGATGAGTAAGGGGCAATATGCAAATGCAAATTTTCCCATGAACAATACAAAAAGGTACAGAGGTAAACTTCTCACACATAACTGAGTGCTGTCCGACTCAAGTTCAAGCGCAATGATACGAGGCCCTTTTTATAGTCGAATCTATACGGCGAGCCGCAAAGCGATACCTCTTTGGGGAGAAGTATTAACAAATGCCCTACAAATGTAGCCAGCATAAGAAGGGGATAGCCATCACTAAAATTTTTTCCGATGTTCTCGCCCGAATTCTAGGCGTCCAGCGTCATAGGCGGTCATGCTAACCTCTGCGCTGCGGTGGCCTGCAATATGTTCTATCATCAATGAAGGTTTAAATATTATATAGTTCTTATCATAACCCTTTAGCTGCAATATTCTCTTAACATAACCCACATAACATGCTAGAAAATGCGCTCCTGCAACAGCATCATGTTTTCCATCTATTCAACTAAATGACTAACTGACAGTATGATATGGAAACGAGAGTGATACTGACAGCCAGATAGACAGACAGAGAGACATACAATCGAAAAGTTCAGTTTGTTGTTAAACGAAACTTTAATAATTAAGGTAAATTCGAGTGTTGTTGTATGTTTACAACAATTTCCAACAACTACCCATATGCAACAGCAACAGCCAGAGCAAGAACAATATCAGCTATGGCAAACTCGTAACTCTACAACGACAACTACCAACAAAGTTTCGCCTTCTCGTATGTTTTCTCTTGGAAAATGGTAACAAAAACAGCAACAGTCATAAGAAAAGTTTGCATGGAAAATAATGTAATGCCCGTCCGCCCGCATATGCAACAAAAACATACATCATCATCAACAGCATCTCAGCAGAAATAACTGAAACTGCATCTGCATGAAATTTTATGGCCAGAGTTGCCGTAAGGAAAAAGTCTAACAAAATCGATATGAATTCAGTTTTACCTAATAACTGTTTCAAAGATTTAAATAAAGAAATATATGTTATACCTGTAGTCCATGTTGGTGTAAATTGTCGCTTCACTCATCGCAAAATTCGGGCTGAAAATAGAAAGTTTATAGCTAATTTAATTTACAGCTAAATTAATTATTTATTTATTCATGGAATTATACTTATAATAAACTAGCCGTTCCGGGCCTCCCAAGTGCCTTCTTAACGCACTTATATTTTTTATTTGAGCCCAATATTGCAATGATCGATATGTAAGTCCTGTTTTAGCAGAGTTTTAAGATGGAAAAAATATGCCTGTACCAAATGTGAAGACGAAAGACAGAAAGTGGTTCTGAGTCGATCGGTATACTGGTCAATGAGCCTATCTCTCTTAATTCTGGGCGTTACAAACAAATGCACTAAGTTTTAATACCCTGTACCACAGTGGTGGAGAAGGGTATTGCTACTCCCCATAGAGGTGGTGCATTGCGGGACGCCGTTAGGCTATATTATATATTTTATCATTGAGCTTAAACTTGAATCGGACAGCACTCATTCATTGATATGTGAGAATTTTGCCCCTGTTGTATCATGGAAAAATTTCTGCTCTACACCCTGTTAACTTTTCTTTGGACTCTTATGTTGTTATTGTTGTTGTTATAGCAGATTGTTGTGTTCTATCTTTCGACTGCATGATTCTGTTGAGTGTCAAGATTCAGGAACTCTGCGACTGAGATGGGGTGCGTCCAGAGGGATCTAGGTCTGAGTCGAGTGGGTCTGGCTGGGCAGTTAAACAGGTAACGTGTATCGTGTGGTTCCTAGTCAAAATTGGGATATACATCTTGAGCGTGGGCATCAATCCTTGCTCTGTAGTAGTTAAGGCGGCTGCATTTTCCAAAACGTAATTGAGCCAGAACCACTCTGGTTTGCCGAGGGACGTCAATTTCTTCAGGTGCAATGGGAGGCGATCGTTCTCCAAGGACTACATTCATCTGGTAGTTATTTACCGCATCTGCTACCGCGTCTGCATGAATGTTGTCTAGAACCGTTTGATATGCCGTTTGATTTAGAGGTTCTCCCTTGTAGCGCTGAACCTCACGTTCTAGATCATGTAGATCTACTTTAAGGCTTCTGGGCGGTGGATATCTATCCACAAGATGACGACTTGGATGGTCTCTGCGATAACAGCTCATAAGGTATTGCTTAGACAGCATGTAGTTATGTCTTCGCACTGGTAGGATCTTTGTCTCCTGATGGAGGTGGTCCACATGAGAACTGAGGAGGCAGCCCGTCGCAGTGCGGAGAGCGGCATTTTGACAGATCTGAATATTATTTCACTGCGTGCCACAGAGCTGACGAGACCGCACTTACTTTACTTTAATTGGCTATGACAGTACATTTGTTCCACGAGCCGAACATTTGTTCCACTAGCGTTCCAAACGACGAGATCACACCGGCGCTGCATAATTCACAACAGATCGGCCAATTGCTTTGTACGTGGTCAACTAGGTTTTTATGTCAGCACCCCAAGTGCTGCCGTCAAAGGACTTGAGGACCTTGTTTTCACTTTTGACTTTATCGCAAATTGCTGTGGCATGTGGGGAGAATGTGTAAGAGCTATCAAATGTGAAGACAAGTATTTTGGGACACTTGATGGTCGGAATCATTTCTCCATCGATCATAGTCAGCTCAGTATTCACCCACGCGCATTTGTAGTGAACAATGTGGCTGAAGATTTGGTGGCAGATATCTTTAGATTTCTTGCAGCGAAATATGAGGCAAGTTCGTTGAGGTAGACGTTCAACCTATTGTAGATGTCAACAATGGGTGGGGGGCCTGATGCCATGATCGTACAATCGGCCGCATATGATACGATCTCTATGCCGCCTGGAGGGGGTGGAATGGATGGCATATGGATGGCATATTGCCTATGGATGGCATATTGAATGCCATCGATAGGTCCAATGCCACGAGGACCGTCCTATCACATGGCCTGGACTCATTGAAGCCACGGCAAATGTGTGCGGTACAACAAGCAGTTGTTGTACTAGGCTGTCTTCGGAATCCATGTTGATGCTCGGAGAATGGAAATTTTCTACGAGGCACGGGAGGAACAATGCCTAAAGCGTTTTTGCTACGGATGAGAAAAGGGAGATCGGTCTGTACTATTCCCCCAAAACTCGGGTCGTTTCCAGGCTTCAGTGCCGGGATTACTGCCTATTTTCCAGACATTGGGAACTATAAGAGTGTTCAAATACATGTTAAGGACAGTAGTAAGGTATTCAACTCCAGGTAAATCCAGATTCTTCAGCACCAGTGTAGAGATTCCGTCGGGGCCCAAAGTCATCGGATGGGAGACCACGGATACGGCGAATGGCTCTCCTCCTTGTCCTGTCACTCTCGGGATGCACAATAATCCGACGGTTGATAAACCTGGCGCATCTCTTCGCATCAGTCATGATTACGTCACCAAAAGTGACTGAGGTCCTGTTATCCCGTCTACCGGGGTTCGAGAGTGACTAAACAGTAGATGACTGCCTAAATCGGTGCCTAAGTTACGTTGCTCCAAGTGTTCCAGCCACAAATTCCGCCTAGGTTCGTTGAATACCCTGGTTATTTGCAGATTCAGTTCGCCGATTCTGGGATTAGTGGGGTCCGTACAATGAATTCGAACGGCGAAAAGCCTAACATAAGTCACTGTGTAAAATTTGAGCGAATCGGATTATAAATGCGCCTTTTATGGGACAAAGTCTTTAAATCGAGAGATCGGTCTATATAGCAGCTATATCCAAATCCTGACCGATCAGGGCCAAATTGAAGAAGGATGTTGAGCGGCTTAACACAACTAACTGTCCTAAATTTCCACAAAATTGGATATTAAATGTGGCTTTTATGGGTCTAAGACCTTAAATCGGCGGATCGGTCTATATGGGGGCTATATAAAGATATAGTCCGATATAGCTCATCTTCGAACTTAACCTGCTTATGGACAAAAAAAAAAAAAAGAATCGTGCAAAGTTTCAGCTCAATATCTCTATTTTTGAAGTCTGTAGCGTGATTTCAACAGACAGACGGACGGACATGCCTAGATCTGAAATATATATACTTTATAGGATCGGAAATGGATATTTCGATGTATTGCAAACGGAATGACAAAATGAATATACCCCCATCCTTCGGTGGTGGGTATAGCAAAACATTTCAATCATAATTTTAGCCAAATCGGATAGTAATTGCGCTCACTAGAGGCTCAAGAAGTCATGATTCAAGATCGGTTAATATGGGAGCTATATCAGGTTATAAACCGATTCAGACCATACATCGCATAGCTGTTGCAGGTCAAAACACAAGACCTCACGCAAAATGTAAGCCAAGTTGGAAAAGATTTGCGACCTCCAGAAGTTCAAGAAGTCAATATCCAATATCGGTTTAAAAGACAACCATGTCAGGTTATGAAACGATTTCGACTGTTGCTGACACAGTTTTGGAAGTGGTAACTAAACACCTAGTGCAAAATTTCTGCCAAATCTGATAAGAATTGCGTCCTCTAGAGGCTCAAGAAAACAAGATCCAAGAACGATTAATATGGCTGCTATATTAAAACATAGACCGTTATGGCCGGTTTGCAATCCCAACCGACCTTCACAAATGGGAAGTATTCGTGCAAAATTGCAAGCACCAAGCTTTACTCCTTCGACTGTTTGATTGCTTTCGACAGACAGGCAGACGCACTATGTGTTACAAACGGATTGACACAATTATTATAACTTCAAGGTATAGAAATTATCCTTAAGGCGAAACTAAACCGGGCCGTGATTTGAACCCAGGGCATTCGAGCAACAATGAACGGTAGCCACAATCTTAGCCTTCTGAGCCTTCATTTACAAACAATTTCCAAACTATGCACAGACTATGTGTATATTATACCCTGGAAACAAATGTAGGTGTATGGAAAGGAAATCTGATTTAAACGGTACTTGGCAAAGTTGTTGGAAGTCCGTACATAACAATATGTGCGAAATTTCAGATAAAAGGGATGAAAATTATGGTTTTTCGAGGCACAACAAGTCATATCGGGAGATCGGTTTATATGCGAGCTATATCCAAATCTAAACCGATTTGATCCGTTTACAATCCCCAACGGCCTACATCAATATTAAGTATCTGTGCAAAATTTCAAGCGGCTAGCTTTACGCGTTTGAACGCTATCGTGATTTCGACTGACGGACGGACAGACATGGCTAGATCGACTCAGGATATCGATACCATCAAGAATATATATACTCTATGGGGTCCTAGATCAATTTTTCGAGGTGTTTCAATCGGAATGACTAGTTTAGTTTACCCCCGTCCTATGGGTATAAAAACCTGAAATGGAAAAGTAGACAGATTGGCGTAATGTGGGGCTTTATGAAGTACTATATCTCTAAAAATACCGGTAAATTTAACCCTATTGTCTATATTCCCAAGAAGTGGATATAGTTCACCTAATACAAGCAGATTATATCTCCATAAACCAGAGACCCAGTATATGGGACACAGCTTTGTATTCGACCGGTGATCTATTATCAAATTAGACATTGCCCATACATTCTCCGACTTTTGAATAAGCCGTAAAGGTGTGGAGGGTACTGTAGCCTAAATGCCGCCGAAGCATCTTTCAAGATGCTGCAGAAATTCATCCAGGATTTGTCCGACCGTGTTTTTCTCGTCCTTATATTTTCTTATTTCAGCCTTTTAGATGTTCTGTCTGTGATACGCTTCTGACTTTCGTCGTATTGAGTTTTCTATAACCCTTCCTAAGATCATCCAGTTCTGTGGTACACCTATGGTCGTTACATGCCCCTAGGTTTGTTTTAAGTACTTGGAAATTTAAGCGAGTTGTTAAGAACGTTCGTCCTCCGTTTGACCATCATATCAATGTCCACCAAAGTCTCTATTTCCTATTCAGTTCTACAAGAGATAACTTTCTAGAATATATGCCGAAACTTTTTCTAATTCGCCATACTTCTGTTCAGTAGAGCGACCACTTCAGCAGTATTGACTAAAATGGGTCGACTTTTAAAAATTGTTTAATAAAGCGTATACTTGGCAACCCTATGCACAACCTGTATAGCGTCTCAACAAACAACTCAGAGTGGAAACATCATCAAAGAGTTTTGAAAATCAGTTTTGGAACTACATCCGGAACAGTGAAACATGAAAAAGGGTCATATGTTTCAGAGATCGTTTGAAGAATTGCTGCAACCAACAGCAATGAAATGAAAATATTCTCAATATGTCAAAACATTTTGAGAGTACTTCTCAATGACATAGCCGCAAACCATATTGCAAGGATTAATAGGAATAGGGATAGGGTAGAGCAGACGTTTAGTTTCAAAGGAAAAATTTAAATAAAGTCCAAGCAACAGGTGGAAAGTATGCAGTTATGGTCAATTTTATGTTATAGGTGCAATGAAAGTTTTAGCTTTGTGAATCGATAGTTAATTTAAAAGAGAAAGAAATTAGCAAAAAGGGGCTTAGGGATAATAAGGAATGTTGAATCTATTAATCGCTGAAATTTCCCTAGTTGAGAATTTATTTCCACGATGGGTTCTAAAAGTTTCTTTTACAATTTTTTTTGAATAATTCCCATATACCCGCCTTATAAGCGTAAATCGGGCAAATTATACACAGGGGTTTTCTTCGGGGGCGCTACAAAGGTATACTGTTAGGGTCTGGGAACGACGCCATATTTTTTGTTGCTCTTTTGATATTTCTCATCAGTAACGTTTGCCATTTCATGATGGAAAGATATTCGAGCCAACAACGAGTCGATTAAAATTACTACCGAAATTCAGAGTCATTGTCATCATTCACGTTAAGAGCGCTGCGTCCAATTTAGCGATGACGCAGATTTCTTGGTGCATGGATAAGCAAAATATGCGTTATTGGTCAGACAACAATCCACTCGAACTCCATGAGTTATCATTGCATCCCAAAAAAAAATTACAGGTTCGTTTGGTTTATGGGCCGGCGGCGTCATTGGGCTGTACTTCTTCCATAATGACTAAGACCGGCACGTTACTGTGAATGAGAATAGTTACCCTTCAATGATAACAGAATATTATTGGCCCCAATTGGATGATATTGACTTGGAGGACATGTGGTTTCAACAGGACGGCGCCACAAGCCGCACATCGAATGTAGAACGTGTTGTCTTACGAAATGATCGAGTCGATTGGCCGCCTCGGTTGGCCAATGGAGGAACGGAAGATAGTTGGAGGTTAAACAGTGTCGGAGATATCTCCACGCCTTTGGGAATTCCCGGTTTCATTCTATGAGGTTTCGACTTCTTATCCCTAAATTCCCCAAATGACTGGCCACCACACAAATAATTCGCAAACCAGCGCTTCAGGCCTGGCTGGAGGGACGTGTTGGCGATGTACTCAAGTAGTTTGGCATGACTGACCATGTTGAATGCCTTCGATAGTTTCAGTGCCACGAGAACCGTCCGTATCACATGGCCTGCGCTGATTGAAGCCACGGCAAATGTGTGCTGTGATGGCATGCAAAGCAATTGTTGTGCTATGCAGTCTTCGAAATCTAGGATGATGCTCGGCAAATGGAAAATTTCCAATGAGGCTCGGATGGAGTAGTGCCTCAAACGTCTTAGCTACTAGTGAGAGAAGAGAGATCAGAATGCACGGCACTCCCAAACTCGAGTCGTTTCCTGGCTTCTGCAGTGGGATCTATAGGCCATCCTACAGACATCGGGTTGAGGACAGCCGAAAGGTACTCGACTCCAGGTTGATCCAGTTTCTTCAGAATCATCGTAGATATTACGTCGAGGCAAAACGCCTCGGATGACACTCGAACTAGACAATTCTGGGCACAGTTATTGCATGAGAAGTCAAATTAGAACACTTCATGCAAAATTTCGGACAGATCGGATGGTGGCCTCTAGAGTCTCAAGAAGTCAAGATTTCAGATTGGTTTATATGGCAGCTATATCAACTTAGGAAGCGATTTGAACCATTTTTGGCACAGGATTCATAATTGAGGCCTCTAGAGTCTCAAGAAGTCAAGATCCGTGATCAATTTATATGACAGCTATATCAGGTTATAAAACGATTTGGACCATTTTTGGCATTGGAAGTCAAAACAAAACACCTCATGCAAAATTTCAGCCAAATCGCCAAATTGGATATAAATTGTGGCCTTTCAAGAAGTCAAGATCCGATATCGGTTTATATGGGGGCCATATCAGGTTATGAAGCGATTTGGACCATTTTTGGCACAGTTATTGGAAGTCAAAACAAAAAACCTTTGAAACCTCAGTTTCAGACAAATCGGATATGAATTGCGACCTCTAGAGTCTCAAGAAGTCAAGATTCGTGATCGGCTTATATGGCAGATATATCAGGTTATGAAGCAATTTGGACCATTTATGGCACAGTTATGAGAAGTAAAATCATAACACCTCATTCAAAATTCCATCCAAATGGAATATGAATTGCGCCGTCTATAGGTTCAAGCAGTCAAGATCCGTGATCGGTTTATATGACAGCTATATGAACCTCTTTAGACCATTCTTGGCACAGTTATGAGTAGTCAAAACAAAACACCTCAGAAAAGTTTCAGCCAAATAGGATATGAATTGCGGCCTCTAGAGTCTCAAGAAGTCAAGATCCGAGATCGGCTTATATAACAGCTATATCAAGTTATGAAGCGATTAGGGCCATTTTTGGGACAGGATATGAATTGCGGCCTCTAGAGTCTCAAGAAGTCAATCCCAACCGACCTACGCTAAAAGGAAGTATTTGGGCGAAATTTCAAGTGCCTATCAAGTAAGCTTGATTTGGACAGACGGACAGACGAAGGAGGCCACCGTGCCCCAGAGGTTAGCATGTCCGCCTATGACGCTGAACATCTGGGTTCGAATCCTGGCGAGACCATCAGAAAAAATTTTCAGCGGTGGTTTTCCCCGCCTAATGCTCGCAACATTTGCGAGGTACTATGCCATGTAAAACTTCTCTCCAAAGAGGTGTCATACTGCGGCACAACGTTTGTACTCGGCTATAAAAAGGAGGCCCCTATCATTGAGCTTAAAAATTGAATCGGACTGCACTCATTGATATGTGAGAAGTTTGTCCCTGTTCCTTAGTGGAATGTTCATGGGCAAAATTTGCAATTTTACAAACGATGGGACACTGCTAAATCGACTTTGAATGGCTATATGATTAACAGCACATATTTTTTTTTTTTGTTTTTGGGTCTCAGATTAATAATTCTATGTTACAAATGGAATGGCGAAATTGGTATACCCCCAACTTATGGTGTGGGGTATAATTAGAAGACGTTATAAGCTCTCTTTGAAATCTGCTTCTAACAACATTCTATTTCAGCCCCATGTTGCACTGCTATCCTCTTAGAATTTTCGTTGCTTGAGCCTTTTCCCTAAAAAGGACAACCGTTTTTTTTTTTTTTTTAGCCAAAACCAATGCTGGGTAGGCCTCCAAAAGCCATTTTGCAAAATTTTCGATATGCATAACCTTTGCGACATTCGTCACTATCTAGTATTGCTCTTCGTCTTCTGTAGCATCATCATAATAAAATGGCTGTTGAAGAGTTAAAAATAAAGAACAAAACCATGATTAACCTAAAACTGCAGTAACATGAAATAATCCAAGTTGGAGTTCAACAGTAAGTGGTTAAGTGCGTATTATTTATGAGTCTGCAACATTGTTGCCATCTATGACAATAGGCATGAAATTCCGAAAGATAAATCTACTCAAAAGGAGGCCAGCATACCAAAGGAAGATTTAGGCTTGCAACACAATTCACTAACACCATAGCGAGATGAGACATTTTGTCGTGTTTTTGTTTTCTCTTGATTCACTTACACAACACTTCACTCATACCTTGGATTCAATTACGAACGGCCAGTCAAGGTTCTTTCACTGATCAGGGACACCGGCAAAGGGGCAAAGAGGGATTGATGGCAGCGATGTTATCGCTCTCATGAAGCCACTTTAATCATCTTCTCGTTTTTCACGCCGCTAGTGAAACTCCTTAAATGCCTTTCCACTTTGGAAACGCATTGCATTGACGTCCGTGACACTGTCAAGAACAAACATTACTAGGGCAGTTCTTTTGGTAGGGCTTAACCAGCAACAGCAAAAAACAAAAAAGGCCACTGAATGTTATCTGTTGGCCGGATGTCTGTTCAACCGTCCTTAGTTTTGTGTGTCGTGGTGTCTGGATTTATGGAATCAACTCCAGCCTTTTGTGAGCGTTGTTGTTGATATTGTCTTTTGTTGTCACTGCTTAAGATTACGGCTGAATTGTAGCAGCTTAGGGCACCCCAACAACACCTCCATTGAATTGTAAAATAGAATGCCCACCAGCCAACTCCAAATTGAATGAGAAATGATTTTATTATGGACATGTGAAAGGATAACAACAACAAACAGGGTGCGAAACAGAATATGGCACGAGGCAATAAAACGGCACAAGTTCTCCTTATCAAAGGACAACAGCGAGTGGTGCGAATGAACCGAATTATGAGCTTTCCTTTGAGCACCTCCTAAAAAGCCTTCAAACAAAAAAACAAAATAGAAATATAGTCATATTAAGTGGTAGCCTTATTCCATTGTTTACAAGTTGGGATGTTTTAAAGTTTTTTTTTTCTTTTTTGAATATTTCTTTAAAATAAAAGAAGGACGCACATTATAGTCAAATCTGACAAGAACTGCGCCCTCTAGGGGCTCAAGAAGTGCATTCAGGAGATCGGTTTATTATATGGAAGCTATTGGGTTGTCCAAAAAGTAATTGCGGATATATGAAAAATCCGCAATTACTTTTTGGGCAACCCAATATATCAGGTTTTTGATCGATTCTGGCCATACTTGGCGCGTAAGTTGAAGGTCATAGAAGAAGTCATTATGCAAAATCGGATAAAAATTTCACCTTCTAGAGGCTTAACAAGTATAATCTTACACGATAAGGTCAGATAAAGAAATAAGGTCCTCAAGTCACTTGTCAACAGTACTTAGGGTGCTGACAAAGA
Organism: Stomoxys calcitrans; assembly: GCF_963082655.1. Taxonomy (NCBI): domain Eukaryota; kingdom Metazoa; phylum Arthropoda; class Insecta; order Diptera; family Muscidae; genus Stomoxys; species Stomoxys calcitrans. Next base: position 48,688,731 of record NC_081554.1, on the reverse strand, counting down.
AACCTTGTACACCACATACTAAGCAATTGGCAGGTCTGTGGTAAATTATGCAGCGCCAGTATGGTCTCGTCAGCTATGTGACACGTAGTGGAATAATATTCAGATCTGTCTGGATGATGCTCTTCAAACTGTGACGGCTGGCCTCTTAATTTTCACGTGGGCCACTTTCGTCAGTAGGCAAAGATCCTACCTGTGCGAAGACATAACTATTGGGTTGCCCAAAAAGTAATTGCGGATTTTTCATATAGTCGGCGTTGACAAATTTTTTCACAGCTTGTGACTATGTAATTGCATTCTTTCTTCTGTCAGTTATCAGCTGTTGCTTTTAGCTTGCTTTAGAAAAAAGTGTAAAAAAGTATATTTGATTAAAGTTCATTCTAAGTTTTATTAAAAATGCATTTACTTTCTTTTAAAAAACCCGCAATTACTTTTTGGGCAACCCAATACAAGAGAGAGTCTTCAGATTAAATGAATGTAGTCCTTGGAGAACGATCGCCACCCATTGCACCTGAAGAAATTGACCTTCCCCGGCAAATCAGAGTAGTTCTAGTTCAATTACCGCCTCCTCGTACCAAGCCAAGGTGCAGAATGTGTGTCCCGGTTGTGACCTGAGACCACACGCTACACGTCACCTGTTTAACTGCCCAGCCAGACCCACTCGACACAGGTGACGGGACAGAACCAGACTGGAACACGACTTAAAGTGTATTAAGGAAACTTCGAGGTCCGATCTAGACCCACTCCACTCAAACCTTCTGAACGTTCAACACCTTAGTCACAGAGTTACTGGACCTCGATATTCGCCATAACCAAGCATACGTAAGATAGAACACAATACACTGCTACAACAACAACAGCGAGTAGGCTTTCGGAAGGAGGATCCAGACAGGGACACGACTTGGCGGATAATTAGGGAATTCCGAGTTTCCTTTGAGACCCACTTGTCTCACACCTGGTTCCCTCCACAGTAGTCGCAGAATTACTGGATCTGGATAATCGACAGATCCAAACAGACGACAGATTGAACATAACACACTGCTACAACAATAACGATTAGAGTGTAGGAAGGGAGATCCAAACAGGGACACGACATGACGAATAATAAGGAAACTTTGAGCTCCCATCCCATGTGGTGTTCATCATTGTCACGAGAAGCTACCACAGGTTACGGATGGTGTAATGCTCTATTCGTAGTAGAAGCCTCTGCATTCGCGGACAATTAGCGGTACGGAGTGGAAGCTTGAGTCCTTACAAGACCCAATTTTTGCCCGATTTGGGTTAATTTTTTTTAATGACTTTCAACAAGTGTACTAAGTACGGTCCGAATCGATCTATAGCCTGATATAGCTCCCATATAAACCGATCTCCCGATTTGACAACTTGAGTCCTTACAAGCCGCAATTTTTGTCCGATGTGGCTGTACCTTGAAACTGTTCCGTTATGACTTTCGACAACTGTGCCAAATACGGTCCAAATCAGTCTATAACCTGATATAGCTCCCATGTAAACCTGTCCCTTCGATCATGGTTGTTCAATTCCTAGAAGCTCTAATTTTTGCTGTTTTGACAGAAGTTTGGGTTGCCCAAAAAGTAATTGCGAATTTGTCATATAGTCGGCGTTGACAAATTTTTTCACAGATTGTGACTGAATTGCATTCTTTCTTTTGTCAGCTGTTACTTTTAGCTTGCTTTAGAAAAAAAGTGTATAAAAAGTACATTTGATTAAATTTCATTCTAAGTTTTATTAAAAATGCTTTTATTTTCTTTTAAAAAATCCGCAATTACTTTTTGGGCAACCCAATAGAATAAAATTATGCCCTTCAACTAATTTTAATTTGTACTTGCCGAACCGGGCCCGCTTCTCAGCGCCTTCTTAAACTCGAAATCGAATTCGTGCCACTGTAGCACATGTCCGCCTGTGACGCTGAACGCCTGCGTTCGAATCCTGGCGAGAACATTGGACAAAATTTAAAGCAGTGCTGGCGATATTTGCGAGGTACCATGCCATGCATTGTCATGGTCACTGCGGCACTCCATTCGGACTCGGCTATAAAAGAAAGTCCTTTTCCAATCTCCGAGATCTGGTGTTTTTGAAAATTGGGGTAATGAGAAGTGCTTTATAGGGGAGGAATGGTACCTCCACTCCCAAATCTTTTTAATTTGAGCCTCATATTGCCATGGTCGGTAAATTTGAACCGTTTGGAGGTTGTTTTTTGGGGCTAGGGCGGCCACCGGTATTTTGCCCTGAAAATAGGTATCAAATTCGTTCTTTACTCCCAAATACCGTTGGTTTGAGCTCCCTATTGCCATAATCGATCGGAAATAAAGTTCAGTTTAGGGGGTGCTTTAGGGCATACCCCCAAATACTTGGCTCCAAAATTGGATATCAACTTAGTTTTCTACTCCCAAATACCTTTCATTAAAGTCCAATATTGTCATAATGGGTCAATCAACCTTTGTGAACTTCTAGAGAGATAAATGAAACCCCAACAAATTAACTATTTTAAGATTTTAAGTTGTGGAAAAACAAAAAAAACAGCTTCCTGTATTTTGCTGTTATCATAACACTCAATCCATTTCAATTGGCTTTCTGTGCATTTTTTTCCACTTGGACAATTTCTGCCTATCAATAGCGGTGACACAAAGGCCATGGGAACTTCCTCTATAGAATTCAAAGGGGAGTCATTCGACATTATTAGAATTTGCCAGAGCAGCCAGACCTGCCGCTGTGATTTGTATGCTTTGTGTTGTACATGGATTTTTCCACCTGGATGAATAAACTGTTGCATGTTTCGAAAGTGTGAGATGGCAAATGCTAAAGCTGTCGGTGTCGCTGTCCATGACAGTGTCCGTGTCCGTGTCGTTATTGAGGAGGGCCATGCTGATGATGTTGTGGCAGATTGGCAGCATGACAGGGTGGCAGATACTTTCACAGTTTATTTATATTGAATAACACGCGCATATTTAACACTTGGGTATGACAGAAGCATGGCATAATCGCCATCATTACCTGCCTCACCGTCCTCCTCCAGTTGCCCCAGGTTTGCAATGCTGGGGCCACTGCTGGTGTTGGACCAGTTCCTACAGTAAATGACCGATTCTAACCCATTTTATTCATCTCCATCAACAACACCAACATCATCATGCAATGCATGACGGAGGTGAGCCATTCATTTGGAAAAATACACTTCAAAGACAAAAGGCTTCCATCTACACTTCATGTTTGTGGTGTGGTTGGGAAACAATGTATGGCGGTCATGCTTTGTATTGCCATGCTTGTACTTGGCCACCATAATAACTACAAAGATCCGCACAAACCCCCACCGATCCCCCTTTCCACGTAACATTGTCTAGGTACATTATGACCATATTGGAAGGAATTGCGTTCACACTCTGTCAAGTGTTAAGATATACCGGTAATGAGGGAGCTCCAAAGTTGTCGCTGTATGGTTACTTCAGTTCTTTAATTGCAGGGCAATCATTACAATGTTGCTGCTGGAACATGGAATTGCTTGCAGTACTTGGCTACTGGCAGCGAGTCCATTCTTAGTTTAACATACGATTACACGCCGAGAAACGTAAGGGCAAGAAAAAACTTATAATTTTAGATTGGCATTATCTGCCCTATAGGGTAATCGTTGGGATTACTGACTTAGGTGTAGGCCCATAGTGCCATTGGGTGGATTTAAATTCGCATCCATTTTTTTTTTTTTTTTTGCATTAGGTGGGAAAATGCATTACGCATCTAACGATGGCCGTCAAGTGGAGATATTGTACACCTCAAGCGGACGTTTTTGTAGGGATTTTGGAGTATTATCCAGCGAAAAATAAAACCTTTGAAAATCGCACCACAAATGAAGATTTGGCAGTCCGAACAAGTTTTCGAAATATCAGGTGACCAACTTTAGGGGCCTGCCAAAATGCACCCAGACAACCTAGGGAGAGATGTCTCTACCCGTACTCACACGGCATATTTTTTACGATTTTTTTCAATTTTCTCCAACTATGCGTCGCCTCTCGCCGTATGACGGGCTCAGTCTCTACTGGCTAAAAACCCACCTTATCTCTAGGGATATGTTAACTACATCCGCACCGATGTGGCATTACTTTGAGGTGGACTCCCTGTGGCACTTTCGCCATGCGTATTAGGGTTTCTGCGTCCAGGTGCCCTCTTCATATATAGCAGTCGCTTTATCATTGATGTCGCGTCCAAATCTCTTTTCTTTAACTTCGACAAAAGTTGTCATAGCTCTCCAGCTATCCTCTCAGCTACACTTCCTCGTTGTTAGATTTTCCGCTCTTTTTTCACCGACCTGCTCTTTTTGTTTCGCTCGGCTGTCGCGCCACCATTGATATTGGAAGACAGTGTGCTCTGCATCTACTTCTTTTTCTTCGTAGATGCAGAATGGTGAGCTGCATTTTACCATTCTGTGTAGATAAAGGGTGATTTTTTTGAGGTTAGGATTTTCATGCATTAGTATTTGACAGATCACGTGGGATTTCAGACATGGTGTCAAAGAGAAAGATGCTCAGTATGCTTTGACATTTCATCATGAATAGACTTACTAACGAGCAACGCTTGCAAATCATTGAATTTTATTACCAAAATCAGTGTTCGGTTCGAAATGTGTTCAAATTTTGACAAATTTTGTTCAGCGATGAGGCTCATTTCTGGTTGAATGGCTACGTAAATAAGCAAAATTGCCGCATTTGGAGTGAAGAGCAACCAGAAGCCGTTCAAGAACTGCCCATGCATCCCGAAAAATGCACTGTTTGGTGTGGTTTGTACGCTGGTGGAATCATTGGACCGTATTTTTTCAAAGATGCTGTTGGACGCAACGTTACGGTGAATGAACACATTTCGAACCGAACACTGATTTTGGTAATAAAATTCAATGATTTGCAAGCGTTGCTCGTTAGTAAGTCTATTCATGATGAAATGTCAAAGCATACTGAGCATCTTTCTCTTTGACACCATGTCTGAAATCCCACGTGATCTGTCAAATACTAATGCATGAAAATCCTAACCTCAAAAAATCACCCTTTACTTGCGGAAGTATCCATGTCCAGATATTGCCCGCGTCAAATATAAGTTTAAGTCAACTTTCGTTCTACCGATCCATTGTTGTATATCGGGGATGACCTTAAAGGTCTATCTGACTCGCGTATCATTATTCCATCTTGACTGCCAAATGCTCAACGTGTTCTGTTGAATATCTTCCCATATGGACTGCTGTGGGGGTTCAGTTTGGCCTATGTTGTTTCCATACATCTGGGAACATTCCTTCAGACAGACATTGGCCATAGATGCTTAGAAGCCTTTCCGGTCTTTTCTCGGGAATTATTATCATGACTTCTACTGGAACTCCGTCGGGGATTGTTGCCTTTCCGCTTTGCAGGCTACGTGCAGCAAGGTTGAGCTTTTCAAGTGTAAATAGGGAATGTGTGTGTCAACTTCAATGTTTTCGTCGTTTGGTCTTGGAACGTATTCAGGGAGTAGGGTGGTAGCAATATTCCGCATTGTTTTGTCATCCATCTCCATATTTTTCATAACGACTTTATATTCAAGTCCCTAGAGATCTCGGTTGAGATCTTCTCTTAGTTTTTCCCATTTCTTTCTTTTGCGTTTGGTAATGGCATTCCCGAGTGCCTTTTTTGCCTCTTTATATTGGATCTGTTCAGCTTCTGCTGCGTCCTTACGTTTATCTCTGATGTATTTTCTGTGTTCATCAATTGTGTTATTCCACCAGTGTATTGTGGCTCTAGTTGTTCTCGGTCCCTTAATCCTAGGCATTGCCTTATCACATCCCTTAGCAATTATGGCAATGGGGCGATCTTGAAATTCTGCAACTGAATTCAGGAAACCGCTTCTAGCTTCGACACATTCCATTTGCGTGTGCTTGACTTCGTCATTTTTTTGTGGCATGGAGTCTCTGGGCCGAAAGAAGAAGTCAATGTACTGGTGGTCACTTGAAGTGTATGTCTCCACCAATCAGTTGTTGATCCCATAAGATTTCCTTAGACACAAGCATTATGTCGGGAATTCAGCCTGCAGATCCGGGGCGGGGAACGTTCACACTATTGGCCAAAACCAATCCCGTCCTTGCTGCCGTCTGCATCCCATCCTTCGGCTTCGTGAATTCGTCGATTGCAGGCCCCACTCTATTACTCGGGAGTTAAAATCGCCTGCCACTATATGATTGTCCTCATCTGCTAGATTTCATCAAAATCCGTAGTAACAAAAATTTTCAAACGATCTGTTTTAAAGTCTGTTCAGATTTAGATAAAGCTTTCATATAAATATATACTTATATATTGCCCGAATTTATAATTGTAGGGTAGGTGTAGGGTATGACATAGTCGGCTCCGCCCGACTTTTGCCTTTCCTTACTGGTTTTCTTTAAGGTCTTTTCCAGGATTTGGCATGGTGTGAATATCTGATCGGTGGTGGGCTTACCAGGTCTACAACCACATTGAGAAGGCTCAATGGCATTACATTTTAATTATACCCTACACCACAACTGTGGCACAGGGTATTATAACTTTGTGAATTAGTTTGTGACAGCCAAAAGGAAGAGAGATAGACCCATTGATAAGTATACTGATCGACTCTGAATCACTTTCTGATTCGATTTAGCTATGTCGGTCTGTCTGTCCGTCTGTTCATGTTAATTTGTGTACAAGCAACAGGTCGTACTTTTCATCCAATCGTCTTCAAATTTGGTATGGGCATGTTTTTCGGCCTAGAGACGAAGCCTATTGAAATTGGAAAAAATAGGTTCAGATTTGGATATAGCTTCCATATATATGTTCGTCCGATTTGCAGTAATACTGCAATAAAATGGCCATTTGTTAACCGATTCTCTGGAAATTTGGCAGGAAGAATTTTCGTATGGCTCTCGACCTTACAGATGAATTTCATAAAATTCGGTTCATATTTGGATATAGCTCCCATAAATATGTTCGTCCGGTTTGCAGTAATAATGCAAATTTCTTTCAGTGCTTTTTCTGTGCATTAGTAAGATTATACACTTGATTGATCAAAGCTGCATAATAGAAAATTCCCAGAACTTTTGCTTGAAATTTTTATAATTATTTTTTTTTATTGTTTCCTATCATCCTTTCCGTTCAATAATTTCGAACATTTGACTGTGCTATGTATCGCAATTTACTTAAAAAGAATTCGAAAAGTAAAACTATTGCCGAAAAATCCCACAAAAAACTTCAACCTTTGGCTGAAAAAAAGTTATGCCGAAACCACGTTTGTTATTGGGCACATGGTCGGCAATTGTGTCCATTCGGGGGTATTTGGCTGTGGAGTGACCTCCCATTACTTGGATATAATATTATTTGTCATTTTTGTAATCTACTGCCGAATACTTTTCATTTGAGTCCCATACGAGTATTGACATGAACGTCGAGTTTTTAATACGTTTCATTTGATTCACTTTCGATGGTGTTTTTGGGGTAACGGAGGAGGGTCCGCCCCCTTCCAAAATCAACAAATTATAAAGCCAATTCCTTCTTCTTCACTATATTCCTTTCATTTGAGTCCCATATTGTCATGCTCTTCCAATAAACCTATTTTAGGGTGTTTTGGGGTTGGGGTGGCCAACCAGTTACTTGGACCCAATTTTTAATATGAAATTTGTACCCTATTCCTAAATATCTTTCATTTGAATCCCATATTGTCCTGATCGGTACCCTTTTATTTTTGGGTAGTACTTTTGTGGTAAGGGGGAGGGTCCCCTCCAGAACAAGCTACAATCTGTGAAAATTTTAGGGTAATCAGTTCAGTCGTTTTTAAGTCTATACGGAACTAACAAATTCGTTTTCTGATCTCAAATACCTCTCAGTTGAGCCACATATTGCCATGGTCGATAAGTTTGTACTCTTTGGGGAAGGAGCGGTGCGCCAAATACATGATCCCACATTTAAATATTCTACTCCCAAATATTTTTAATTGATCACCGATATTGTGGTGGTCAGTAAATAATTGCTGTTTGTGGGGTGTTTTGGTGAATGGGTAGACCCCTAGAAAATTCATCCCGAAAGTGGGTATCAATTTCGTGCTCTCCATATTGACAGGGTCGGTAAAGTTACCCGATTAAGAGTTGTTTTGGGTAGTGGAGTGGTCGCCCAAACATTTAGCCCTGAATCAAATATCATTTATTTGAACCCCATATTGCCATTGGCCTCGAAATTGAATATCAAATTCGATTTCACATCTCAAATACCTTTTAGTTAAACCCCTTATTGCTAAAGTCCGTAAATATTTCCTGTTTGAGGTATGGTCCTCAAAAACTATCAATATCGAGCTTCACTCTCTTTAAGACCCAAATTGTCATGGTAAGCAAATACGATATCCGTGAAGATAAATTTGAATATAACTTAGCCAAGACACACACCTGACATTTAACAGTGCTATGTTAAGTGACTAACAGTAGCACTGTTAACTTACTGTTAACTTATTTTCTTTCATATTTTAAATTAGAAAAATAATTTTTAGCATTTTCTCACCTAATATTTTCAACTATAAAATGCTTAATAACAACCAAACCCTCAAACCTCTATGACAAAAATATTTTTTGAAGACCTATATGACCCATTTTTTAAACGGCATTGCAGTGAACTCTTCATAGATAAGTGATACAAACTAATACCAGAATTAGCCCTTACCAAGAGTTTTTAGAATCTGAGGTCCGCATATTCAAAATATATTTTCGATCAGAGAAATTTCGACCCATAAGTTATATTTGAATTTAACATAATGGCCCACTGTGCTGGACTGGTCATAGATAGGTGATACAAACTAATACCAGAATAAGCTCCTTCCAAGAGCTTTTAGAATAAGAAGTCCCCATATTCAAATTATATTTCAGATCGGAGAAATTTCGGTGAGCAAAGCCGTTCCATTTGGGAGTTGTTATGGAGATGGATCGTCCCCTAGACAGTTGGTCCCGAATGTATATATCAGATTCGTGGTCTACTCCCAAATACTTTCATTTGAGCCCCATATTCCCGTAGTTGCCAAACAAAATCGGCTTGGAGGGCGTTTTAGGGGATGGGGCGCCCATTCAGTAACTTGGCCTTGAAAATATATATCAGATTCGTGTTTTACTCTACAATTCCACTTATTTGAGCCCCATATTGCAATGGTCAGTAAATACGTCCTATTTGGGTGGTGTTATGGCGGCAAGTTCCCCAACGACACTTTTTTTCGATTATTGATATCAGATTCGTGTTTTCCTACCATAGACCCATATAACTATTTGTCCTCTTAGGGGGTGTTTTTGGAAAGGGGCGGACCTCCAAACACTTGGTCCAACATTTGGATATCAGATTTGTATTCTACACTCAAATTCCATTTATTTGAGCCCCATATTGTCATGGTCACTAAATAGGTCCTGTTTGTTTGGGTGTTTTAGGGAGGGGGCGGACCCCGAGAAACTTGGTCTCGCATTTGGATATCAGATTCTACTCGAAAATACCTTTCATTTGAGCCCCATATTGGCATGGTTGGTAAATGTGTCTGATTTAGGGGTGTTTTGGAAGTTGAGATGCTTCCCCAAACACTTGGTCTGACAATTGAATGTCAGATACCTTTGCGAATCTTAAATACCTTTCATTTGAGTCCCATATTGTCGTGATAAGTCTATATATATATTAGGTAGGTTTTGGGGACGGGCGGCCCCCTAGCTACCCCATCTGAAATTTGAATACCAAATTTTTGTTTTTAGGTTACTATAAGAGAGCACACAAAATTTCGCGTAAATAGCACCACCCATCTCCGAGATCGGGCGTTTCTGAAAATAAGAGTAAGGGGGAGGGTCCGCCACCCCTTCAGATATCCAAAAATGTAGTACCCTATTTTCACCACGCGATCATTAGACAACATCTGTGAACACTTCAAGAAAATCGGTTAAGCCGTTTTTGAGTCTATACGGAACATGCAAACAAACAAACACAAACTCATTTTTATACCCACCACCATAGAGTAGGGGGTATAGTCATTTAGTCACTTCGTTTGCGACACATCGAAATATCAATTTACGACCCTACAAAGTATATATATTCCGGATCGTGGTAACATTCTAAGACAATTTAACGATGTCCGTGTGTCTGTCCGTCCGTCTGTTGTAATCACTCTACAGCCTTCAAAAATTGAGATATTGAGCTGAAATCTGGCACAGATACGTCCTTTTGATGCACGCTGGTTAAGTTTTTGAACGGGCGAAATGGAACCATATTTGGATATAGCTGCTATATAGACCGATCTGCCGGTAAAGGGTCTAATGCCCATAAATGCTTTATTTTTTATCCGATTTGAAATTTGAAATTTGAAATAGTGAGTAGTTTTAGATCTCCCGATATCTGGTCCAAATATGGTTCATATCGAACTATATTTAGATATAGCTGACATATAGACCGATATGCCGGTTAAGGGTCTAAGTCCAATAAAAGCTGCATTTATTACCCGATTTCGCTGAAATTTGAAACTGTGATTTATTTTAAGCATCCTGACATCCGACCTTAATATAGTTCACATCGGACTATATTTATATATAGCTGCTATATAGACAGATCTGCCGTTAAAGGGTCTGAAGCCCATAAAAGCTTTAGCCATTGCCCGATTTCGCTGAAATTTGAAACAGTGAGTTATTTTAAGCCTCCTGGCATCCGATCTCAATATGGTTCAGATCGGCCAATATTTGGATATAGCTGCCATAGAGACCAATCTCCCGGAAAAAGGGACTGAAGCCCATACAAAATTTATTTTTTAACCGATTTCGCTGAAACTTGATACAGTGAGTAGCTGTAGGCCTACTTAAATATGGTTTAGATCGACCTATATTTGGATATAGCTGCCATATAGACCGATCTCCCGATAAAGGGTCTGAAGACCATAAAAGCTTTATCTATTACCCGATTTTGCTAAATTTTAAACAGAGAGTTATTTCAAGCCTGCCGACATTTGACCTAAATATGGTTCACATCGGACTGTATTTAGATATAGCTGCCATATACACCGATCTCCCGATAAGGGGTCTGAAACCTATAAAATCTTTATTTATTACCAGATTTTACTGGAATTTGAAACAGAGAGTTATTTCAAACCTGCCGACATTCGTCCTAAATATGATGTAGATCCGCCTATATTTGAATATAGCTGCCATATAGACCAATCTATCAATAAAGTCTGCCCGATTTCGCTGAAATTTGAAACAGTGAGTTATTTCAAGCCTGCCGACATATGACACATCGGCCTATATTTGGATATAGCTGCCATATAGACCAATCTCCCGATAAAGGGTCTGAAGCCCATAAAAGCTTAATTTTTAAACCGATTTCAATGAAATTTTAAAGATTGAGTAGTTTTAGGCCTCCCAACATCGGACCCAAATATGGTTCAGATTGTACTATATTTAGATATAGCTGACATATAGACCGATCTACCGTTTAAGGGTCTGGAACCCATGAAG